>NW_028225180.1:76303761-76658761 GCF_052327205.1 Somniosus microcephalus
AGGGCATCAAGGGATATGGCGATAAGGCCGGTGAATGGAGTTGAGGCAGAAGATCAGCCATGATCTCATTGAATGACGGAGCAGGCTCGAAGGGCCGAATGGCCGACTCCTGCTCCTATTTCTTATGTTCTTATGTAATATCTTTGCTTCCGAATGAAGCATCTCATCGCCCATTCCCACTGTGGCAGAACCACTGAATGACTCTGGCTAACTGTATATAATTCTCTTTAACGATGTTCTAACACCAGCCTAAACCTGTACCATTGTGTTAGGCATTACTGTGTTTTGTATATAGAGTTTGCATGTACGGAACGTGGCCCCTTTAAGAGCGTGGGAAAACGCGATGACGTCACGTCGTAAACCACGAGGCTGCCCAGGCAGTCCTCATGGCATCGCCATTGAGTAAAGACCTGTTTAATTGTTCTCTTGTGTCGATCTCCGTTATTCGTTGGAATTCGTTAATTCCTACACCACAACTCGATCGACCCACTGTCTCTGTCCTTCTGAGGAAGTGGAAATGGGGGCCAAGTGGACTGGACCCTGGATCTGAGCCTGTTATTCTCCACACTGAGCTTTGCTGGACTGCCAAGAAGACCACACCTCACCCGCCACCATAAGCATTCACTCCCTCCACCACCGGCGCACCGTGGCTGCAGTGTGTACCATCTACAAGATGCACTGCAGCAACTCGCCAAGGCTTCTTCGGCAGCACCTCCCAAACCCGCGACCTCTTCCACCTAGAAGGACAAGGGCAGCAGGCAAGTTAGCTCATTATCGCTTGATCTTAAAGTAAGGGAATAAACCTGTGTAATCTTTCATATAACCAGTGTATTATATACAACAGTTTTGTGTGTGCTTACTTGTGACCTCTTGCAGATTTTAAGTAAAAGATGTTTTTCACAGATTCATTGTGTCTTGTGCTGTCTGTTCAAATTAATGGGTCTGAACTTTGGAAACTCTTGGATGGGTTAAAGGACGAGGGTGAATTTAAACGTCTCACAACTTCACAAAGGTTTCTCAATTTAAATAAAATTATTCCCTCATTGGACTACAGAACGTTCAATGATCCAGTTGGTGGGGCAACAGAAGATAAAAGACAGACTTGCAACTTTCTACAGCAACTTTCACCACCTCAGGACGTCCCAAAGTGCCTCACGGACAATGAAGTACTTTTTGAAGTGTGGTCACTGTTGTAATGTAGGAAACGCAGCAGCCAATTTGCGCACACCAGTGGATGTGGTGTATTTGGACTTTCAGAAGGCTTTCGATAAGGTCCCACATAAGAGATTAGCGTGCAAAATTAAGGCACATGGGATTGGGGGCAAGGTATTGACTTGGATAGAGAACTGGTTGGCGGACAGAAAGCAAAGAGTTGGAATAAACGGGTCGTTTTCCGAGTGGCAGGCAGTGACGACTGGGGTACCGCAAGGATCGGTCCTAGGACCCCAGCTGTTCACAATATATATTAATGATCTGGACGAGGGAATTGGATGTAATGTCTCCAAATTTGCAGACGACACAAAGCTGGGTGGGAGGGTAAGCTGTGAGGAGGATGTCGTGAAACTCCAGTACGATTTGGACAGGTTGGGTGATTGGGCAGAAACATGGCAAATGCACTATAATGTGGATAAATGTGAGGTTATCCACTTTGGTGGCAAAAACAGGAAGGCAGATTATTATTTGAATGGCAATAGATTGGGAGAAGGGGAAGTGCAAAGAGACCTGGGTGTTCTTGTGCACCAGTCGCTGAAGGTAAGCATGCAGGTGCAGCAGGCGGTTAAGAAGGCAAATGGTATGTTGGCCTTCGTAGCAAGAGGGTTCGAGTACAGGAACAAGGATGTCTTGCTGCAGTTGTACAGGGCCTTGGTGAGACCACACCTTGAGCATTGTGTGCAGTTTTGGTCGCCTTACCTGAGGAAGGATGTTCTTGCCATGGAAGGAGTGCAGCGAAGATTCACCAGGCTGATACCTGGGATGGCAGGAATGACGTATGAGGAGAGATTGTGTCGATTGGGCTTATACTCACTGGAGTTTAGAAGATTGAGAGGGGATCTCATCGAAACCTATAAAATTATGTCAGGCCTGGACAGACTAGATGCAGGAAGGATGTTTCTGATGTCCAGGGAGTCCAGAACCAGGGGTCATAGTTTAAGGATAAGGGGTAAGCCATTTAGGACTGAAATTAGGAGGAATTTCTTCACCCGGAGAGTGGTGAACCTGTGGAATTCTCTGCCAGAGGGCGGTGGAGGCCAGTTCATTAAATATATTCAAGAAAGAGTTGGATATATTTCTTAAGGCTAAAGGGATCAAGGGATATGGGGAGAAGGCAGGGACAGGGTACTGAATTTGGATGATCAGCCATGATCTCATTGAATGGCGGAGCAGGCTCGAAGGGCCGAATTGCCTACTCCTGCTCCTATCTTCTGTTTCTATGTTTCCCACAAACAGCAGTGTGATAATGACCAGATCATCTGTTTTTAGTGTTGTTGATTGAGGAATAAATATTGGCCCCAGGACACCGGGGAGAACTCCCCCTGCTCTTCTTCCAATAGTGGTCATGGGATCTTTTACATCCACCCGAGAGGGCAGATGGGGGCCTCGGTTTAATATCTTATCTGAAAGACGGCACCTCTGACAGTGCGGCGCTCCCTCAGTACTGCCCCTCCGACAGTGCGGCACTCCCTCAGTACCGCCCCTCCGACAGTGCGGCGCTCCCTCAGTACTGCCCCTCCGACAGTGCGGCGCTCCCTCAGTACTGCCCCTCCAACAGTGCCGCGCTCCCTCAGTACTGCCCCTCCAACAGTGCGGCGCTCCCTCAGTACTGCCCCTCCGAGAGTGCGGCGCTCCCTCAGTACTGCCCCTCCAACAGTGCGATGCTCCCTCAGCACTGCCCCTCTGACAGTGCGGCGCTCCCTCAGTACAGCCCCTCCGACAGTGTGGCGCTCCCTCAATACTGCCCCTCCGACAGTGCGGCGCTCCCTCAGTACTGCCCCTCACAGTGGGGCGCTCCCTCAGTACTGCCCCTCCGACAGTGCGGTGCTCCCTCAGTACTGCCCCTCCGACAGTGCGGCGCTCCCTCAGTACCGCCCCTCCGACAGTGCTGCGCTGCCTCAGTACTGCCCCTCCGGCAGTGCGGCACTCCCTCAGTACCGCCCCTCCGACAGTGCGGCGCTCCCTCAGTACTGCCCCTCCGACAGTGCGGCGCTCCCTCAGTACAGCCCCTCTGACAGTGTGGCGCTCCCTCAGTACTGCCCCTCCGACAGTGCGGCGCTCCCTCAGTACCGCCCCTCCGACAGCACTGCGCTCCCTCAGTACTGCCCCTCCGACAGTGCGGCACTCCCTCAGTACCGCCCCTCCGACAGTGCGGCGCTCCCTCAGTACTGCCCCTCCGACAGTGCGGCGCTCCCTCAGTACTGCCCCTCACAGTGCGGCGCTCCCTCAGTACTGCCCCTCCGATAGTGCGGTGCTCCCTCAGTACTGCCTCTCCGACAGTGCGGCGCTCCCTCAGTACCGCCCCTCCAACAGTGCGGCGCTCCCTCAGTACTGCCCCTCCAACAGTGCGGCGCTCCCTCAGTACTGCCCCTCCGAGAGTGCGGCGCTCCCTCAGTACTGCCCCTCCAACAGTGCGGTGCTCCCTCAGTACTGCCCCTCTGACAGTGCGGCGCTCCCTCAGTACAGCCCCTCCGACAGTGTGGCGCTCCCTCAATACTGCCCCTCCGACAGTGCGGCGCTCCCTCAGTACTGCCCCTCACAGTGCGGCGCTCCCTCAGTACTGCCCCTCCGACAGTGCGGCGCTCCCTCAGTACTGCCCCTCCGACAGTGCAGCGCTCCCTCAGTACTGCCCCTCCGACAGTGCGGCGCTCCCTCAGTACTGCCCCTCCGAGAGTGCGGCGCTCCCTCAGTACTGCCCCTCCGACAGTGCGGTGCTCCCTCAGTACTGCCCCTCCGACAGTGCGGCGCTCCCTCAGTACTGCCCCTCCGACAGTGCGGTGCTCCCTCAGTACTGCCCCTCCGATAGTGCGGCGCTCCCTCAGTACTGTCCCTCCGACAGTGCGGCGCTCCCTCAGTACTGCCCCTCCAACAGTGCGGCGCTCCCTCAGTACTGCCCCTCCGACAGTGCGGCGCTCCCTCAGTACTGCCCCTCCGAGAGTGCGGCGCTCCCTCAGTACTGCCCCTCCGACAGTGCGGCGCTCCCTCAGTACTGCCCCTCCGACAGTGCGGTGCTCCCTCAGTACTGCCCCTCCAACAGTGCGGCGCTCCCTCAGTACTGCCCCTCCGACAGTGCGGTGCTCCCTCAGTACTGCCCCTCCGACAGTGTGGCGCTCCCTCAATACAGCCCCTCTGACAGTGCGGTGCTCCCTCAGTACTGCCCCTCCGACAGTGCGGCGCTCCCTCAGTACTGCACTCGGAGTGTCACACTGGATTATGTGCTCAAGGCCCTGGAGTGGGACTTGAACCCACGACCTTCTGACTGAGGCAATGTAAAAGCAGGATAAAGGCAACAATTACGCGATCTCGCTCCGTGGTTGTAAAAATGAATCACAGAGATAAGAAATCTGAACTATCCATGGTCAGAATGCCTGTGGCTTCTGTGCTCCTGCAAGCAATCAATTAAATCTGGGCAGCTACCCTGTTGTAGATAAAGTTAGCCAAAAACCCTGGAACGGAATAATCGCATCCAGTCACTGGACAAGGGCAGTAGGCACACGGGAACACCACCACCTCCAAGCTCCCCTCCAAGTCTCACACACCATCCTGACTTGGAAATATATTGACCGTTCCTTCATCGTCGCTGGGTCAAAATCCTGGAACTCCCTCCCTAACAGCGCTGTGGGAGCACCTTCACCACACGGACTGCAGTGGTTCAAGAAGGCGGCTCACCACCACCTTCTCAAGGGGCAATTAGGAGTGGGCAATAAATGCTGGGGCCTGGCCAGCAACGCCCATATAACAACTTGTATTTATATAGTTCCTTTCACACAGCAAATCATTCCAAGGCGCTTCACAGGAGCGATTATCAGACAAAAGTTGACACCGAGCCACATAAGGAGATATTGAGACAGGTGACCAAAAGCATGGTCAAAGAGCTAGGTTTTAAGGAGCATCTTAAAGAAAATTTTTTTTAATTCATTTTTTTTTATGGGATGTGGGCAAAGCCCAGCATTTATTGCCAATCCCTAATTGCCCCTTGAGAAGGTGGTGGTGAGCCGCCTTCTTGAACCACTGCAGTCCGCGTGGTGAATCATGAATATCCCAAGAATGAATTTGAGAAAAGCACACCTCCTAAAGACATGTGTTCAGAACTTAATCCAGGCTGACACTCCCATTGCAAGTGCTGAGGGTGCACCGCACTGTCGGAGGGGCAGTACTGAGGGAGCACTGCACTGTCGGAGGGGCAGTACTGAGGGAGGGCAACACTGTCGGAGGGGCGGTACTGAGGGAGCACCACACTGTCGGAGGGGCAGTACTGAGGGAGCGCCGCACTGTCGGAGGGGCAGTACTGAGGGAGCGCCGCACTGTCGGAGGGGGAGCACTGAGGGAGCGCCGCACTGTCGGAGGGGCAGTACTGAGGGAGCTCCGCACTGTCGGAGGGGCAGTACTGAGGGAGCGCCGCACTGTCGGAGGGGCAGTACTGAGGGAGCGCCACACTGTCGGAGGGGCGGTACTGAGGGAGCACCGCACTGTCGGAGGGGCAGTACTGAGGGAGCGCCGCACTGTCGGAGGGGCAGTACTGAGGGAGCGCCGCACTGTCGGAGGGGGAGCACTGAGGGAGCGCCGCACTCTCGGAGGGGCAGTACTGAGGGAGCGCCGCACTGTCGGAGGGGCAGTACTGAGGGAGCGCCGCACTGTCGGAGGGGCAGTACTGAGGGAGCGCTGCACTGTCGGAGGGGCAGTACTGAGGGAGCGCCGCACTGTCGGAGGGGCGGTACTGAGGGAGCGCTGCACTGTTGGAGGGGTAGTACTGAGGGAGCGCCGCACTGTCGGAGGGGCAGTACTGAGGGAGCGCCGCACTGTCGGAGGGGCAGTACTGAGGGAGCGCCGCACTGTCGGAGGGGCAGTACTGAGGGAGCGCCGAACTGTCGGAGGGGCAGTACTGAGGGAGAGCCGCACTGTCGGAGGGGCAGTACTGAGGGAGTGCTGCACTGTCGGAGGGGCAGTACTGAGTGAGCGCCGCACTGTCGGAGGGGCGGTACTGAGGAAGCGCCGCACTGTCGGAGGGGCAGTACTGAGGGAGCGCCGCACTGTCGGAGGGGCAGTACTGAGGGAGCGCTGCACTGTCGGAGGGGTAGTACTGAGGGAGCGCCGCACTGTCGGATGGGCAGTACTGAGGGAGAGTCGCACTGTCAGAGGGGCAGTACTGAGGGAGCGCCGCACTGTTGGAGGGGGCGTCCTTCGAATGTGATGTTAAACCAAGGCTCAGCCTGCCTGCTCTGATGGTTCAGGTGCAGGTACTATTTCGAGAATGGCAGTGACTCTTTGCAGTACCTCGACCTGCACCACCTAATGCGAATTCACGGGTGAGCCAGTGACTCATGTGCTGTCTCTGGTGCACAGATTGGCTGGTGAGTTTACCCGTATATTAACAGTGCCAACACGTCAAGTGGTGAAGTGCTTTGGGATGACCTGCGGACATTCTATGGTGCTCTTTCGTTCCCTGCTGAGAGCTGCATGTTTTCTTGTGCTCCTATCCCTCCGTGGCCCTCGCCACCCTCGCTATCTCTGTAACCTCCTCCAGCCCCACAACCCCCTCGAGATCTCTGCGCTCCTCCAATTCAGGCCACTTGAGCATCCCCCGATTATAATCGCTCCACCATTGGCGGCCGTGCCTTCAGCTGCCTGGGCCCTGAGCTCTGGAATTCCCTCCCTAAACCTCTCCGCCTCTCATACGAATTAGGAGCAGGAGTCGGCCCCTCGAGCCTGCTCCGCCATTCAGCAAGACCGTGGCTGATCCGATTACTCCACATTCCCGCCTACCCCCGATAACCTTTCACCCCCTTGCTCACCAAGAATCTATCTACCTCTGCCTTAAAAATATTCTAAGACTCTGCTTCCACCGCTCTCTGAGGAAGAGAGTTCCACAGACTCAACACCCTCTGTGAGAAAAAAATTCTCCTCATCTCCGACTTAAATGGGCGACCCCTTATTTTTAAACAGTGACCCCTAGTTCTAGATTCTCCCACAAGGGGAAACATCCTCTCCACATCCACCCTGTCAAGACCCTCTCCATCTCTTTTTCCTTCCTTAAGACTCTCCTTAAAACCAACCTCTCTGACCAAGCTTTTGGTCACCTGTCCTAATATCTCCTTATGTAGCTCGCTGTTGAATTTTGTTTGATAATCGCTCCTGTGAAGCGCCTTCGGACGTTTTACTACATTAAAGGCGCTGTGTAAATGCAACGTGGAGGCAGGGCGGAAGACGGGACCAGGCCTAGGGGGCCAGTCTGCCCCCACCCCCCCACACCACCACCGTCCAACTGCATTCCACCACAGGCTGCCTGCCCGCGCGCACAGGGAGCTCGATTGCCTCGCGCCAAGCAGCCATTGAGGGCCGACGGGAGCACCCCCGTGAACCGCAACTCGGCGACGGACGGCGGGCGCGCGGGTTGGAGAAAAGGAGGACGTTCTTTAAGCCAGGTGCCCTGTCAGCCCGCCGTGAATCAGCAGTAATGGACAGGTGCGTGTGTGCCAAAGCGCGAGCGGCTGACCCAGCTGAAGGATGGGATCAGAGGTTAAACCCATTATTTACCCAGGGCAGCCTCAGCTTAGTCAGGCACTGCACTCAACTCCTCGTTAGTGATACTCAATCATACTTAAGGAGTCCTCCAGTGCTGTCAGTCATCCAGATATTACTGGTTTTCAGAGGAAAAAAAAAATCTAACAAGAAACAATACTATTAATGGAAGGATGTGCCGGTGATTAATCATCCCGAAATATCCAGAAATTTACAGTGAGGCGTTACAGCAGGAATGCAAAGCTGACAAAAGGAAGCATGTTCGAGTACCATTCAGACATATTATCAGTCGTTATGGAGGGGAGGCCACCCACTGGTTAGATAATGGAAATTGGCACAGCATTGTGAGACCTCAGGTTTTCTGTCTCATTCAGATGATGCAGCAGTTCCTTCCCCGCAGGAATGAGGAAAATGCAGATAAAGCTCTGTCCGAGGCCACGAGGCTGATTGAAGTCAGGCTGGAGCAGAGCGGCGGCAGCGGTCTGAGGTATCCTTCCCGGTCAGAGCTCCGAGAGGTCAATTGGGAAGGTCGGCAATGAGAGTTTAGAAGAACGAGAGGTGATCTCATTGAAACGGATAAGATTCTGAGGGGGGATTGACAGGGTAGATGCTGGGAGGATGTTTCCCCCTGGCTGGAGAGTCCAGAACCAGGGGTCACAGTCTCAGGATAAGGGGTCGGCCATTCAGGACTGAGAGGAGGAGAAATTTCTTCACTCAGAGGGTGGTGAATCTTTGGAATTCTCTACCCCAGAGGGCTGTGGAGGCTCAGTCGTTGAGTATATTCAAGGCTGAGATCGATAGATTTTTGGACTCTAGTGGAATCAAGCGGGAAAGTGGAGATGAGGTCGATGATCAGCCAGGATCTTATTGAATGGCAGAGCAGGCTCGAGGGGTTGTATGGCCGACTCCTGCTCCTAATTCTTATGGAGTCCAGATAAATAAAGATTCCACTGCGTGTCTGAGACAGGGATCATTGAGCGAAATAACTTGCATTTCTCCAGCGCCTTTCACGACCTCAGGACGCCCCAAAGCGCTTCACAGCCAATGAAGTACTTTTCAAGGTCAAAATCCTGGAACTCCCTCCCTAACAGCACTTTGGGAGCACCTTCACCACACGGACTGCAGCGGTTCAAGAAGGCGGCTCACCACCACCTTCTCAGGGGGCAGTTAGGGATGGGCAATAAATGCTGGACCTTGCCAGCGACGCCCACATCCCAGGAACAAATATTTTTTTAAATTACGATGGTGGTAATTAACACAATCGTTGACAAGAGGAGACTCCATTATAGGAAGGGTCTCAGAGGTATTGATGGGATGTGGAGGTGATTCCTAGTAGGGTTTTATTCCCTGGGACAGAGATAGTTAAGGGGAGACTTAAGAGTGGTTTTCAAACCTCCAGCAGGATTAAGATGGATTGTTGGGGAATCGGTCATAAGAGGGTGTAGAAAGGAAAGACAGACTTGCATTTCTATAGCGCCTTTCATGAACTCAGGACGTCCCAAAGCGCTTTACAGCCAATGAGGTACTTCTTGAAGTGTGGTCACTGTTGTAATGTAGGAAATGCGGTGGCCAATTAGCGCACAGCAAGCTCCCACAAATAGCAACGTGATAATGACCGGATAATCTGTTTTTTTTTAGTGATGTTGGTTGAGGGATAAATATTGGCCCCAGGACACCGGGGAGAACTCCCCCTGCTCTTCTTCGAAATAGTGGCCGTGGGATCATTTATGCCTACCTATAAATTCAAGATTACCACCAGAGGAACGAAGGGGGAAGTTAGAAGTTGCTTTTTTCAAACTGGGCTCATTAAAACATTGCTTTACAGCGAGATCAGAACACCATTTAGCAGGGAAGTGGAGAAGCATTTGAAAGGAAGAATATAAAACGATGTGCGCAAGGGCAGGGAAATGGGATAAGATTACATTCGATTAGATGAGATGAGATGAGATTAGATTAGATGCGATTAGAGAGCTCCAGTTGATAGCTGGCTCGAGTACGGATGTGATATGGCAAATGGCTTCGCTCTGAGCTTAGCTGTCGGCCAGTGGCTGAGTGGGTAGTACCCTCACCTCTGAAAGGATTCACAAATTTCATGCCTCCCCTGAAGATTTACTTCTGGCTTATTGGAGAAACCCTGGCTGGACTGAGTTTAAAATCCAGGGCTCCAGGGCCCAACAAGATGGCTACGGTCAACCTCATGGCCAAGGTCTGCAAAGTTCAGGTTTGGACTGACAAAGAAGGAATGTTCCAGAAATTAGAAGGCAGACAGGCCTTCTGCATTTATGTATGAGAAGCAAACAGTGGCATTCGGGCCTCTGATTAAAACCCATCGAGGCCGTTTGCACAGATAATCAACGGGTAATAGCTGCATTCAGACCTTCGTCAGCTGACTTCAACACTGTTTGGAAACGATCAACGAGGCATTAAAACAGGAATGGCCCCATCACAAGACCAGTTACACAAAGGAAAACACTTATGGGACATTTAAAGACCGATTAACCGGCCATCCAGGTCGATGGGCCCAGATCGGTTTCCTTTGTATCATCTTCAACACATCCAGGTCAGACAAAGAAACAAGCTGATCTGGCGAGTGAGAAGGGCTCCCAGAAAGGGGTATAAGTAGTCCCTCAGGAAGCCATATCTCTCTCTCTCTCACCTGGACTCCGGTGCCCTGCCTTACCATCAAGAAGATCGACGACGAAGAGCCCGTCCAGGGAAGCAGGACACTGACAGTTACCTTTGAATCACTGGGGTATCTCTGCTCTGGGCGGTGAAAACCCTAAAGATATCGGCAGGCAACGGGGCACGGAGCAGGCGTTCTACCATCCGAGACTGGCATAAACTTTCTGGCCCATCGCAAGACAACTTAGATAGGTGTAAAGGGTGGGAGTTAAGGGGATTGCTAAAATTGTCATTTTAGTCACTTTCCCTCGATGTGTCCATTTCTCCTCCCCCGCTAAGTGTAATTGTATTACATACATAGTGATTTTCTCTGTATAGTGTTTATTTTTCTCTATTTTTAATAAACATTGGTTTTCTTTGCACCAAACCACTGGTTTCGTTTTGTTTATATCGCTGCTCGTAATAAGTCCGGTGGTCAGATCCAGAGGGGAAGCGATTCGAACCGCACGGGGCTGGAGCAGCTCAGATACGCCTGACTGGCCAGAGACAAACCCCCAACCAAAACCCCCTACACCTCCTGAGTCATGAAGGCTGGGGGTTCAAATCCCAGTCCATGAAATGTGAGCACAAAAATCGAGGCTGATACTCCCAGTGTCAGTACTGAGGGAGCGCTGCACTGTCGGAGGGTCCGTACTGAGGGAATGTCGCACTGTCGGAGGGGCAGTACTGAGGGAGCGCCGCACTGTCGGAGGGGCAGTACTGAGGGAGCGCCGCACTGTCGGAGGGGCAGTACTGAGGGAGCGTCGCACTGTCAGAGGGGCAGTACTGAGGGAACGCTGCACTGGCGGAGGGGAAGTCTTTCGGATGAGACGTTAAACCGAGGCCCCGTCTGCCCTCTCAGGTGGATGTAAAATATCCCACGGCCACTATTGGAAGGAGAGCAGGGGAGTTCTCCCCGGTGTCCTGTGGCCAATATTTATCCCTCAACCAACATCACTAAAAAACAGATTATCTGGTCATTATCACACTGCTGTTTGTGGGAGCTTGCTGTGCGCAAATTGGCTGCTGCGTTTCCTACATCACAACAGTGACCACACTTCAAAAAGTACTTCATTGGCTGTGAAGTGCTTTGGGACGTCCTGAGGTCGTGGAAGGTGTCGTGTTAATGCAAGATCTTGGTCCACTCTCTCTGATATATTTATGAACGAGTTGGAAGCATCTCTCGAGTGCTTCTCTAGCTCATGTAGGTGGGAGCATCTGTAAATATGTGGCAGGACATAAATACTGCACCAGTTTCATTTCAAGCTTGCCAAGGGGTAATTGGACCTGTGGTCTTAGTCAAGGCTGTCGAAGCATCTTTCAAAGATTTACAATAGGGACAATTTCTATTAATCGGCACCCCATCCACCACCTTAAACATTCACTCCCTCCACCACCGGCGCACCGTGGCTGCAGTGTGTACCATCTACAAGATGCACTGCAGCAACTCGCCAAGGCTTCTTCGGCAGCACCTCCCAAACCCGCGACCTCTTCCACCTCGAAGGACAAGGGCAGCAGGCGCATGGGAACACCACCACCTCCAAGTTCCCCTCCAAGTCACACACCATCCTGACTTAGAAATATATCGGCCGTTCCTTCATCATCGCTGGGTCAAAATCCTGGAACTCCCTCCCTAACAGCACGGTGGGAGCACCTTCACCACACGGACTGCAACGGTTCAAGAAGGCGGCTCACCACCACCTTCTCAAGGGGTAACTAGGGATGGGCAATAAATGCTGGGCCTTGCCAACGACGCCCACATCCCGTGAATTAATACATTAAAAAAAATATATCAGAAGGCCAGTAGACAATGGGCTCGAGGGCTAACCGGGTTCTGTCATCGAGTTTTAAAGAGCTTTTCCTCTCAAGTCCATGTCTTGTGAGAAGACCCTGTACATTTTGATTGGGCAGTGCGTATGGGAATGTGCATTTGTAGGTTAGATTTCCTGCGATGATTATCCATGCATCTGAGTTGAGGTGAGCAGATTGCTTCAGTATCTTCACTGAGGTTCGGCGTGATCCACTTTGGAAGGCAGAGTGAAATATCAAATTATTATTTAAATGCAGTGAGACTACAAAATGCTGCGGTACAGAGGGATCTGGGGGTCCTCGTACATGAAACACAAAAAGTTAGCGTGCAGGTACAGCAAGTAATTAGGAAGGCAAATTGAATGTTGGCCATTATTGCAAGGGGGATGGAGTATAAAAGTAGGGAAGTTTTGATGCCACTGTACAAGGCGCTGGTGAGACCGCACCTGGAGTACTGCGTACAGTTTTGGTCTCCATATGTAAGGAAGGAGATACTTGCACTGGAGGCAGTGCAGAGAAGGTTCACGAGGTTGATTCCTGGGATGAAGGGGTTGACGTATGACGAAAGGTTGAGCAGGTTGGGCCTATACTCATTGGAGTTTAGAAGAATGAGGTGTGATCTTATTGAAACATATAAGATTCTGAGGGAGATTGACAGGGTGGATGCTGAGAGGATGTTTCCCCTCGTGGGGAATCTAGAACGAGGGGGCATAGTTTCAGAATAAGGGGTCGCCCATTTAAGACTGAGATGAGGAGGAATTTCTTCGCTCAGAGGGTCGTGAATCTGTGGAATTCTCTACCCCGGAGAGCTGTGGAGGCGGAGTCAGTGAATATATTCAAGGCGGAGATTGACAGACATTTGAACTACCGGGGAGTCAAGGGGTATGGGGAGAGAGCGGGAAAGTGGAGTTGAGGCCAAGATTGGATCAGCCATGATCTTATTAAATGGCAGAGCAGGCTCGAGGGGCCGAATGGCCGACTCCTGCTCCTGTTTCTTATCTTCTTAGGAGAGGAAGTCCTGACTAGTTACTATGTCCGTTGATTAGGGTTGCTGTGACTCCTGAGGTTTGAGTGCGTTACCGGCCCATCGAGTCTGCGCCGGCTCTTCCGAAGAACGATCCAGTTAGTCCCACTGCCCCGCTCTCTCCCCATATCCCTGCAATTATTTCTCCTTCCAGTATTTATCCAATTCCCTTTTGAAGGCCACTAGTGAATCTGCCTCCACCGCCCTATCAGGCAGCGCATTCCAAATCCTCACCACTCGCTGCGTAAAAAAGTTTTTCCTCGTGTCGCCTCTGGTTCTTTTGCCAATCGCCTTAAATCTGTGTCCTCTGGGTACCGACCCTTCCGCCATTGGGAACAGTTTCTCCTCATTTACTCTGTCTAAACCCTTCATGATTTTAAACACCTCTATCAAATCTCCTCTGCTCCAAGGAGAACAATCCCAGCTTCTACAGTCTCTCCACGTTACTGTAATCCCTCATCCCTGGAACTATTCTGGTAAATGTCAGCCGTGGCTCAGTCTTGCCTCGAGTGACGCTCCCAGTGCAGAACTGAGGGAGCGCCGCACTGTTGGAGGGGCAGTACTGAGGGAGCACCGCAATGACGGAGGGGCAGTACTGAGGGAGCGCCGCGCTGTCGGAGGGGCAGTACTGAGGGAGCACCGCAATGACGGAGGGGCAGTACTGAGGGAGCGTCGCACTGTCGGAGGGGCAGTACTGAGGGAGCACCGCAATGACGGAGGGGCAGTACTGAGGGAGCGCCGCACTGACGGAGGGGCAGTACTGAGGGAGCGCCGCACTGTCAGAGGGGCAGTACTGAGGGAGCGCCGCACTGTCGGAGGGGCAGTACTGAGGGAGCGCCGCACTGACGGAGGGGCAGTACTGAGGGAGCGCCGCACTGACGGAGGGGCAGTACTGAGGGAGCGCCGCACTGTCAGAGGGGCAGTACTGAGGGAGCGCCGCACTGACGGAGGGGCAGTACTGAGGGAGCGCCGCATTGTCAGAGGGGCAGTACTGAGGGAGCGCCGCACTGACGGAGGGGCAGTACTGAGGGAGCGCCATACTATTGGAGGGGCAGTACTGAGGGAGCGCCGCACTGTCGGAGGGGCAGTACTGAGGGAGTGCCGCACTGACGGAGGGGCAGTACTGAGGGAGCGCCATACTGTTGGAGGGGCTGTACTGAAGGAGCGCTGCACGGTCGGAGGGGCAGTACTGAGGGAGCGCCGCACTGTCGGAGGGGCGGTACTGAGGGAGCGCCGCACTGTCGGAGGGGCAGTACTGAGGGAACGTCGCACTGTCGGAGGGGCAGTACTGAGGGAGCGCCGCACTGTCAGAGGGGCAGTACTGAGGGAGGGCTGCACTGTCGGAGGTACCATCTTCTGGATGAGACGTTAAACCGAGGCCACCGTCTGCCCTCTCAGGTGGACGTAAAAGATCCCATGGCCACTATTGGAAGAAGAGCAGGGGGAGTTCTCCCCGGTGTCCTTGGGCCAATATGTATCCCTCAACCAACATCACTAAGTCAGATGATCTGGTCATTATCACATTTCTGTTTGTGGGAGCTTGCTGTGCGCAAATTGGCTGCCGCGTTACCTACATTACAACAGTGACCACACTTCAGAAAGTACTTCATTGGCTGTAAAGCTCTTTGGGACGTCCTGAGGTGGTGAAAGGCGCTGGAGAAAGTTCTTTCGCTCTATCTTTTCTAGATATATTTTTAGCCTCTGTGATTCCGAATGTCCTGACAGACAAGCCCTAGTCCTGAGAAGAGTTGCACTTGCCCCGCCATTTAGGTCAATTATGACCAGGGTAACATACAGGACACCCTTGTTTGGACTGCAGTCGCTGGTTCAATCTCATGCCTCCTCTTCGCTCCACACTAAACTTTGTTTAATCCTTGAATACCAAATAGGTTCATTGAAACAGTAAATGAGTAGTTGAATAAATATCAGTATTCCCAAGACCGCCTACTTCCACCTCCGTAACATCGCCCGTCTCTGCCCTTGCCTCAGCTCATCCGCTGCTGAAACCCTCATCCATGCCTTTGTTACCTCTAGACTTGACTATTCCAACGCACTCCTGTCCGGCCTCCCACATTCCACCCTCCGTAAACTTGAGCTCATCCGAAACTCAGCTGCCCCCGTGTCCTAACTCGCACCAAGTCCCGTTCGCCCATCACCCCCTGTGCTCGCTGCCCCGTGCCCTAACTCGCACCGAGTCCCGTTCACCCATCACCCCCTGTGCTCACTGCCCCGTGTCCTAACTCGCACCGAGTCCCGTTCACCCATCACCCCCTGTGCTCACTGCCCCGTGTCCTAACTCGCACCGAGTCCCGTTCACCCATCACCCCCTGTGCTCACTGCCCCGTGTCCTAACTCGCACCGAGTCCCGTTCACCCATCACCCCCTGTGCTCACTGCCCCGTGTCCTAACTCGCACCGAGTCCCGTTTGCCCATCACCCCCTGTGCTCACTGCCCCGTGTCCTAACTCACACCAAGTCCCGTTCGCCCATCATCCCCTGTGCTCGCTGACCTACATTGGCTCCCGGTCCGGCAACGCCTCGATTTAAAATTCTCATCCTTGTTTTCAAATCCCTCCATGGGCTCGCCCCCCCTCCCTATCTCTGTAACCTCCTCCAGCCCCACAACCCCCCCCGAGATCTCTGCGCTCCTCCAACTCTAGACCATCCCCGATTTTAATTGCTCCACCATTGGTGGCCGTGCCTTCAGCTGCCTGGGCCCTAAGCTCTGGAATTCCCTCCCTAAACCTCTCCACCTCTCTCTCCTCCTTTAAGACGCTCCTTAAAACTGACCTCTTTGACCAAGCTTCTGTCCTAATATCTCCTTATGTGGCTCGGTGTCAAACTTTGTTTGATCATCGCTCCTGTGAAGCACCTTGGGACATTTTACTACGTTAAAGGCGCTATACAAATGCAGGGCATTGTTATTGGTGGAAAAGATATGCATAGAAACATAGAAAAATAGGAGCAGGAGTAGGCCATTCGACCCATCGAGCCTGCTCCACCATTCAATATGATCATGGCTGATCCTCTATCTCAATACCATATTCCCGCTCTCTCCCCATACCCCTTGATGCCTTTTGTGTCTAGAAATCTATCTATCTCCTTCTTAAATATATTCAGTGACTTGGCCTCCACAGCCTTCTGTGGTAGAGAATTCCACAGGTTCACCACCCTCTGAGTGAAGAAATTTCTCCTCATCTCAGTCCTAAATGTCCTACCCCGTATCCTGAGACTGTGACCCCTCGTTCTAGACCCCCCAGCCAGGGGAAACATCCTCCCTGCATCCAGTCTGTCTAGCCCTGTCAGAATTCTATGCGTTTCAATGAGATCCCCTCTCATTCTTCTAAACTCTAGTGAATACAGGCCTAGTCGACCCAATCTCTCCTCATACGACAGTCCCGCCATCCCAGGAATCAGTCTGGTGAACCTTTCCTTCCTGCACAGCAGCTTGCGAAATAGCTATAACACCCATGATGAAGAGAGAGTTGGTGGAGAACTTTAAGGACGAGCCACTGAGGGTTGACTCAGACCTTGTATGTCATTCTCTCCTGTGGGGCATGATGTCACTGCAAGGGGAATGAGAGGCACAGCACGCTTGAACACCATCTGCTCGCTGCTGGGATCCTGGTCCAATTCCAGCCCTCGCCATTACGACGGGGTGCCGTACTTTCTCCGCACGCTTAACTTGCTGCTTCGGGACCTGGGCTCCCCTCCGTCACCCTCACACGGACTGAAATAAATCGCTCGCTCGCTCGTGAAATGAGCCTGCCTTCATCTTAACCCAGTTCCTCAGCCCAAGCCTGCCGATAATTCGCGAGGGATGGATGACGTGGGGAAATGGAGGGTTGCAAGTTGATGCAGTCAACTGGTGCTCTGATGGGCTTGTGGCCAATGGACCTTTGGGGGTGAAATTTCCGCCGTCACTAATCTCAATGGAGCATGAATGACAAATGCCAATTTTTTAATCGGCCGTTGTTAACCTTTTCGCTAAAGGCTCCCGGTCCACCTCATCTAGAGCCATCTTTTCTTTCTTAACTTGTCCCATTACCATCTCCTTTTGCCTCGCCCCATCAGCCCTTTTGTCATTTAATCTCTCCTGCCTTCCATCCTATCACAGACTTTCCCTTTTGTTCTTTCCTCCCTTCCCCCTTCCCCAGCCCCTTACGCCTGCTTAAAAATCTGTTCCATCTCCAGCTTTTTCCAGTTCGGACGAGGGGTCATCGACCTGAAACGTTAGCTCTGTTTCTCTCTCCACAGATGCTGCCTGACCTGCTGAGTGTCTCCAGCATTTTCTGTTTTTATTTCAGATTTCCAGCATCCGCAGTATTTTGTTTTTGTATTAGCCTCGACTTTTTAAAATTGTTTTCGAATCCCTCCGTGGCCCTCGCCCCCCTCCCTATCTCTGTAACCTCCTCCAGCCCCACAACCCCCCGAGATCTCTGCGCTCCTCCAATTCGGGCCTCTTGAGCATCCCCCGATTTTAATCACTCCACCATTGGCGGCCGTGCCTTCAGCTACCTGGGCCCTAAGCTCTGGAATTCCCTCCCTAAACCTCTCCGCCTCTCTCTCTCTCCTCCTTTAAGACGCTCCTTAAAACCGACCTCTTTGAACAAGCTTCCTGTCCTAATATCTCCTTCGGTGGCTCGGTGTCAAACTTTGTTAGATAACGCTCCTGCGAAGCGCCTTGGGACGTTTGACTACGTTAAAGCCTCCTCTCACCCCTCTTCATCTCACCCCATCAACATATCCACCATCTCCTTTTGCCTCGCACCATCATCCCTTTTGTCATTTAATCTCTCCTGCCTTCCATCCTATCACAGACCTTCCCTTTTATTCTTTCCTTCTCTCCCCGCTCTCCCTGCCCCTTCACTTGCTTAAAAACCTGTTCCATCTCCAGCTTTTTTCCAGTTCTGACGAAGGGTCATCGACCTGAAATGTTAACTCTGTTTTTTTTGTTGTTTTTTTTCTTACAGGGTTTCACAGATCACAGATCACAGATCACAGAAACCCCACAGTGCAGATAGAGGCCATTTCGGCCCATCGAGCCTGCACCTACACATATCCCACCCTATCCCCGTAACCCCACGTATTTAATCCCCCTAACACTAAGGGTCAATTTATCATAGCCAATCAACCTAACCCGCACATCTTTGAACTGTGGGAGGAAACCGGAGCACCCGGAGAAAACCCACGCAAACACGGGGAGAATGTGCAAACTCCACACAGACAGTCACCCGAGGCCGGATTCGAACCCGGGTCCCTGGCGCTGTGAGGCAACAGTGCTAACCACTATGCCACCGCTGAGCATTTCCAGCATTTTCTGTTTTTACTTCTATTCCTTTCTCCCTCATGTGTTTATCCAGCCTCCCCTTAAATGTATCTATACTATTCGCCTCAACCACTCCCTGTGGTAGCGAGTTCCACATTCTCACCACTCTCTGGGTAAAGAAGTTTCTCCTGAATTCCCTATTGGATTTATTAGTGACTATCTTATATTGATGGCCCCTAGTTCTGATATGGCCCACAAGTGGAAACATCTTCTCTATGTCTAGCCTATCGAATCCCTTTCATAATTTTAATGTTAGGTCACCCCTCAGCCTTCTCTTTTCTACTGAAAGGAGCCCCAGCCTGTTCAGCCTTGTAAATCTGTTTTTTGCCCCTTCTCCAGTGCCTCGCTATCCTTTTCGTAATATGGAATCAGAGCGGTATAATGTAACACCGCTAAATCGTGCATTCAGCACATGGGTGTTAATTTGGCTGAAAAGGTCAGGTGTCAGCTGTGGCTCCGTGGGTAGCACTCTCTCTCTCTCTCTCTCTCTCTCTCTCTCTCGCCCGCCTCTGAGTCAGAAGGTTGTGGGTTCAAGTCCCATTCCAGAGACTTGAGCACAAAAATCCAGCCCAACTCTCTCTAGTGCAGTGCTGAAATGCCATCTCTACATATGGTAACCTGCTGAGATCTCTGCGCTCCTCCAATTCTGGCCTCTTGAGCATCTCCAATTTCCATCGCTCCACCATTGGTGGCCACACCTTCAGCCGCCTGGGGCCACAGCTCTGGAATTTCCTCCCTAAGCCTCTCCACCTCTCTCTCCTCCTTTAAAACCTACATAATAAGCCATTCGGCCCCTCGAGCCTGCTCCACCATTCAATAAGATCACGGCTGATCCAATCTTGGCCTCAACTCCACTTTCCCGCTCTCTCCCCATACCCCTTGACTCCCTCGTAGTTCAAATGTCTGTCAATCTGAGCCTTGAATATATTCACTGACTCCGCCTCCACAGCTCTCCGGGGTAGAGAATTCCAAAGATTCACGACCCTCTGAGAGAAGAAATTCCTCTTCATCTCTGTCTTAAATGGGCGACCCCTTATTCTGAAACTATTATTAACTATATATTAATGATCTAGACAAGGGAACTTGATGTAATATCTCCAAATTTGCAGATGACACAAAGCTAGGTAGGCGTGTGTACTGTGAGGAGGATGCCAAGAAACTACAGGATGATTTGGACAGGTTGGGTTATTGGGCAGAAGCATGGCAGATGCAATATAACGTGGATAAATGTGAGGTTATCCACTTTGGTGTCAAAAACAGGAAGGCAGATTATTATCTGAATGGCAATAGATTGGGAGAAGGGGAAGTGCAACGAGACCTGGGTGTCCTTGTGCACCAGTCGCTGAAGGTAAGCATGCAGGTGCAGCAGGCAGTTAAGAAGGCAAATAGTATGTTGGCCTTCATAGCGAGAGGGTTTGAGTACAGGAACAAGGATGTCTTGCTGCAGTTGTACAGGGCCTTGGTGAGACCACACCTTGAGTATTGTGTGCAGTTTTGGTCACCTTATCTGAGGAAGGACGTTCTTGCCATGGAAGGAGTTCAGCGAAGATTCACCAGGCTGATACCTGGGATGGCAGGAATGACGTATGAGGAGAGATTGGGTCGATTGGGCTTGTACTCGCTGGAGTTTAGAAGAATGAGAGGGGATCTCATTGAAACTTATAAAATTCTAACAGGACTAGACAGACTTGATGCAGGAAGGATGTTCCCGATGGTCGGGGAATCCAGAACCAGGGGTCACAGTCTAAGGATAAGTGGTAAGCCTTTTAGGACAGAAATGAGGAGGAATTTCTTCACCCAGAGAGTGGTGAACCTGTGGAATTCTCTACCACAGAAGGCAGTAGAAGCCAATTCATTAAATATATTCGAGAAGGAGTTGGATATATTTCTTAAGGCTAAAGGGATCAAGGGGTATGGGGAGAAAGCAGGGACCGGGTACTGAACTAGGATGATCAGCCATAATCTCATTGAATAGCGGAGCAGGCTCGAGGGGCCGAATGGCCTACTCCTGCTCCTATCTTCTATGTTTCTATGTTTCTATGTTTCTATGCCACTAGTTCTAGATACCCCCACTAGGGGAAACATCCTCTCAGCATCCACCCTGTCAATTCCCCTCAGAATCTTAAACAACAACAGAAAATGCTGGAAAAACTCAGCAGGCCAGTCAACATCCGCGGAGAGAGAAACAGAGTTAACGTTTCAGGTTTGGGACCCTTCATCAGGACTGAAAAAACACAGGAAATGAAACAGATTAAAAGGCCAGTTTGGGGGCTGGGAAATGGGGATGAAAGAACAAAAGAGAAGTGAAGAGACATTAAGAGGTATTCAAAACCAGACGGATTGGTGATAGGACTAGCAAAGAGACAAAAGACGGCTCTAGATTAGGTGTGAAATGCGCTGGCAGAATGGGAGACAGTTGCCATGTGGGAGAGAGAAAAAGGGGGAAGGGCACAAAACAAAGGTGTGGATAAAAAATATATATAAAAATGTAATAGGGGCCGAGGTTATGATCTGAAATTGTTGAACTCGATATTGAGTGCGGAAGGCTGTAAAGTGCCTAATTTGAAGATGAGGTGCTGTTCCTCGAGTTTACGCTGAGTTTCCGTGGAACAATGCAAGAGGACGGTGAGGTCTGAGTGGGAATGGGGCAGTGAATTAAAATGACAGGCGACCGGAAGCTCGGGGTCACCCTTACGGACTGAACGGAGGTGTTCCGCAAAGCGGTCACCCAATCTGCGTTTGGTCTCCCCAATGTAGAGGAGACCGCATCGTGAACAGCGAAAACAGTATACTAGATTGCAAGAAGTACAAGTAAATCGCTGTTTCACCTGGAAGGGGTGTTTGGGGCCCTGGACAGTGGGAAGGGGGGAGGTATAGGGGCAGGTGTTGCATCTCCTGTGCTTGCACGGGAAGGTGCCGGGCGAAGGGGAAGGGGTGATGGAGGAGTGGACTAGGGTGTCTCGGAGGGAGCGGCCCCTACGGAATGCTGAAAGGGATGGGGAGGGGAAGGTGCGTTTGGTGGTGGGATCACGTTGGAGGTGGCGGAAATGGCGGAGGATGATCCATTGAATGTGGAGGCTGGTGGGGTGAAAGGTGAGGACAAGGGGAACCCTATCGTGGTTCCTCAGAATTTTATGTGTTTCAATAAGATCACCTCTCATTCTTCTAAACTCCAATGAGTATAGACCCAACCTGCTCAACTTTTCATCATACGTCAACCCCTTCATCCCAGGAATCAACCTAGTGAACCTCCAATGCAAGTATATCCTTCCTTAAATATGGAGACCAAAACTGTACGCAGTACTCCAGGTGTGGTCTCACCAACGCCCTGTAAAGTTGCGTCAAAACTTCCCTACTTTTATACTCCATGGCCTAGAAATTCAGTGGGCTGTGCCACCCGTTGAGGCGCTAAGTGGGTCGGAAGCCACTGGCCTCGCCTCCCGCTAAATTTATATTTAGATGCGCTCCCCCCTTTAACGCCGGACTCTATGTGCGACCGGTTCAGGGGGGCCTACCTGCGGCGGTAGAGGCGCTGAGGTGCGGGGCGGCCATTTTTGTTGCTGGCCGCCTGCCAGCACCTCTCCGCGCTGCCGTCCCCGGCCTCCTGAGGCCCACCCCCAACCCCGCGGAGTGCCGACTGCGTTCCAAGAGCCCGGCACTTCTCCTCGGTGCCGGGCTCTTTTGCCGGCGCTCGCGATCCTCGATCGCGCTGCACAAGGCCCCTCCCCTTTAAGAAGGGGAGGAAGGCCTGCAGTACCGCAGCGAAGTTCAGTTGCAGCGCTCCAAGAGGAATGCGGGACGCCTCCAGTAGCGCCGCGCTTCCCTCTGGGGTGCGCCAACTGAATTTCCGGCGGGCGGCCGAGATTGCGTCCTGGGCGCAACTTTTAGCGCCCTGGCGAGGCTGGCGCCCCAAACGGGGCTATAGTGAATTTCTAGGCACATATCCCTTGCAATAAAAGCCAACATTCCATTAGCCTTCCTAATTACTTGCTCTACCTGCATGCTAACTTTTTGTGTTTCATGTACAAGCCTTTGGTCATCTAGCCCTAAGTGCGCTCCCTCAGTACTGGCACTGAGAGCGTCAAGCTAGATTTTGTGCGCAAGTCTCTGGAGTGGGACGTGGAACCCGCAGCCTTCTGACTCAGAGGCAAGGGTGCGACCCAACCAAGTCACGGCTGACACCCGACCTGCAGATGTGGCTCGGTGACAAATGTTGCCCGATAACGCTCCTGCGAAGCGCCTTGGGATGCTTTACTACGTTAAAGGTGCTGTGTAAAGTGCACGTTGTTGATTGAGTGGGATAGATTAAGATGGGAGGAGGGTGGTGTGGAGCATAAACGCCGGCATGGACCAGTTGGGCCGAATGGCCTGTTTCTGTGCTGTGAATACTCTGTAAACTTCCTTTAACAGGACCCATAAATTCTCAGCCCACTGATTGTAAGATTGAAAATCAGACAGATTCTGCGATGAGTGGGCCGCTCTGAAAACGGGCATCTCTCCCGCTGCGTTTTCAAATCCATCAATGGCCTCGCCCCTCCTTATCCCTGTAACCTCCTTCAGCCCCTAAACCACTCCCAAAGGTAAAGTTCGATCACTGATATCAGCCACTGGTTAGCCACAAAAGTTAGGAAAGGAAAACCATTCAGGACTCGGTCTCCGAAGCATAAAGAAAGAACTTGCATTTCTCCAGCGCCTTTCACAGCCTCAGGACGTCCCAAAGCGCTTTACAGCCAATGAAGTACTTTTTGAAGTGTTGTCACTGTTGTAATGTAGGAAATGGGGCAGCCAATTTGTGCACAGCAAGCTCCCACAAACAGTACTGAGGGAGCGCCGCACTGTCGGAGGGGCAGTACTGAGGGAGCGCCGCACTGTCAGAGGGGCAGTACTGAGGGAGCGCCGCACTGTCAGAGGGGCAGTACTGAGGGAGCACCGTACTGTCAGAGGGGCAGTACTGAGGGAGCGCTGCACTGTCAGAGGGGCAGTACTGAGGGAGCGCTGCACTGTCAGAGGGGCAGTACTGAGGGAGCGCTGCACTGTCGGAGGGGCAGTACTGAGGGAGCGCTGCACTGTCAGAGGGGCAGTACTGAGGGAGCGCTGCACTGTCAGAGGGGCAGTACTGAGGGAGCGCTGCACTGTCGGAGGGGCAGTACTAGATTTTTGTGCTCAAGTGTCTGGAGGGGGGCTCGAGCCCACGACCTATCTGGCTCAGCGGATCTGAGCCACGGCTGACACCTAACTGCCAGGGGGTGTGATGCATGCTGCCGTGCGATGAAGACTCAACCGATTCGTTGTGTGCTGAGACGCCTCGGATAAACCATGCTCATTGATGCCTTGCTACATTCATGCAAAATTCAGTGCTGCACTGAGTCCCAGCGACCATGCTGAGCTCTGCAGGAGCAGTGAAGTAGGTGGGAAAAACGGGCCTCGTTCTACAATTGGACAAGAGATAGCGGGGAGACTGTTAACCCAGATTCCGACTCTCGACTACGATTCGGTGAACCCTTTCGGCTGTGGGGACGCTTGGGTGCGATGCCGCCCACAGCGGAAAAGCCAGCCAACGCTCACACGTGAAGGTTGGCCTTCATAAACTTCAGCTCATCCAAAACTCTGCTGCCCCGTGTCCTAACTCGCACCGAGTCCCGTTCACCCATCACCCCCTGGGCTCACTGCCCTGTGTCCTAACTCGCACCGAGTCCCGTTCACCCATCGCCCCCTGTGCTCGCTGACCTACACTGGCTCCCGGTCCGGCAACGCCTCGATTTAAAAATTCTCATCCTTGTTTTCAAATCCCTCCGTGGCCCTCGCCTCCCTCCCTATCTCTGTAACTTCCTCCAGCCCCCACAACCCTCCCAGATCTCTGCGCTCCTCCAATTCCAGCCTCTTGCGCATCCCCCGATTTTAATCGCTCTACCATTGCGGCCATGCCTTCAGCTGCCTGGGCCCCTAAGCTCTGAAATTCCCTCCCTAAACCTCTCCGCCTCTCTCTCCTCCTTTAAGACGCTCCTTAAAACCGACCTCTTTGACCAAGCTTGTGGTCACCTGTCCCAATATCTCCTTATGTGGCTCGGTGTCAAATTTTGTTTGATAATCGCTCCTGTGAAGCGCCTTGGGATGTTTTACTACGTTAAAGGCGCCGTATAAATGCAGGTTGTTGTTGTTGATCACTTTGGCAAAGTAACCAGGGCTGTTTGGGATCTTTGGAACCCAACCCCCGGCAAGAGTCAGGGCCTTTTGAAAAGACGGGGAGAACATTTAGAAAGGGAGAGAGGGCGAGAGAGACGAACACACTGTCGCTCTGACGGCCAACTCTTAAACAACTCAACACCCTGAGCAGATCGCACAAGCACACCGCTGAATGCAGGTGGAACTAAATCGGATGGCAATGCGCATTTTGAACACATCAGTAAAGAATTGCTAAGTGCTTTGTAAACTGAATTATTGAAAGCACTCTGGAGAACTCGTTTGAGTGGCAGGTCCAAATTTGAAAATGAATTTCGGTAGATTTAATATTTAATATCACAAAAAGGTGCCAACAATTCAATCTACAAACCAGTTCAATTCTTTTATTCTTTGTTTACCTCTATATCTTACCACCGACAGGCAATGATTCCTTGTTGGGTACTGGTTGGATTTTGTTTTATTCACTCCTGAGATGTGGGCAAGGCCCAGCATTTATTGCCCATCCCTAGTTGCCCCTTGAGAAGGTGGTGGTGAGCCGCCTTCTTGAACCGCTGCAGTCCGTGTGGTGAAGGTGCTCCCACAGTGCTGTTAGGGAGGGAGTGCCAGGATTTTGACCCAGCGACGAGGAAGGAACGGCCGATATATTTCCAAGTCAGGATGGTGTGTGTGACTTGGAGGGGAACTTGGAGGTGGTGGTGTTCCCATGTGCCTGCTGCCCTTGTCCTTCTAGGTGGAAGAGGTCGCGGGTTTGGGAGGTGCTGCCAAAGAAGCCTTGGCAAGTTGCTGCAGTGCATCTTGTAGATGGTGCACACTGCAGCCACGGTGCACCGGTGGTGGAGGGAGTGAATGTTTAAGGTGGTGGATGGGGTGCCGATCAGGCGGGCTGCTTTGTCCTGGATGGTGTCGAGCTTCTTGAGTGTTGTTGGAGCTGCACTCATCCAGACAAGTGGAGAGTATTCCATCACACTCCTGACTTGTGCCTTGTAGATGGTGGTAAGGCTTTGGGGAGTCAGGAGGTGAGACACTCGCTGCAGAATACCCAGCCTCTGACCTGCTCTTGTTGCCACAGTTAAGTTTCTGGTAAATGGTGACCCCCAGGATGTTGATAGTCCTTGCCCAGGGAAATGTTAGCACTGACAGTGAGTGCAAGCAGGCTATTCGACTGTGTATCACATTCTAGGCCAACACCAATCCCATCCTCCCCCTACATCAGTTAACAGAGCCAGCCTTAGCTCCATTGGTAGCACTCTCGCCTCTGAGTCAGAGGTTGTGGGTTCAAGTCCTATTCCAGAGACACGAGCACAAAAATCTAGGCTGACACTCCCAGTGCAGTACTGAGGGAGCGCCACACTGTCGGAGGGGCAGTACTGACGGAGCGCCGCACTGTCGGAGGGGCAGTACTGAGGGAGCGCCGCACTGTCGGAGGGTCAGTACTGAGGGAGCGCTGCACTGTCGGAGGGGCAGTGCTGAGGGAGCGCCGCACTGTCGGAGGGGCAGTGCTGAGGGAGCGCCGCACTGTCGGAGGGGCAGTACTGAGGGAGCGCCGCACTGTCGGAGGGTCAGTACTGAGGGAGCGCCGCACTATTGGAGGGGCAGTGCTGAGGGAGCGCCGCACTGTCGGAGGGGCAGTGCTGAGGGAGCGCCGCACTGTCGGAGGGGCTGTACTGAGTGAGCGCTGCACTGTCGGAGGGGCAGTACTGAGGGAGCGCCGCACTGTCGGAGGGGCAGTACTGAGGGAGTGCTGCACTGTTAGAGGGGCAGTACTGGGGGAGCGCCGCACTGTCGAAGGGGCGGTACTGAGGGAGCGCCGCTAGTCGGAGGGGCGGTACTGAGGGAGCACCGCCTGTCGGAGGGGCGGTGCTGAGGGAGCGCCGCACTGTCGGAACAGCAGTACTGAGGGAGCGCCGCACTGTCGGAGGGGCAGTACTGAGGGAGCGCCGCACTGTCGGAGCGGCAGTACTGAGGGAGCGCCGCACTGTCGGAGGGGCAGTATTGAGGGAGTGCCGCACTGTCGGAGGGGCAGTGCTGAGGGAGCGCCGCACTGTCGGAGGGGCAGTGCTGAGGGAGCGCCGCACTGTCGGAGGGGCAGTGCTGAGGGAGCGCCGCACTGTCGGAGGGGCAGTACTGAGGGAGCGCCGCACTGTCGGAGGGGCAGCACTGAGGGAGCGCCACACTGTTGGAGGGGCAGTATTGAGGGAGTGCCGCACTGTCGGAGGGGCAGTACTGAAGGAGTGCCGCACTGTCGGAGGTGCCGTCTTTCGGATGAGACGTTAAACCGAGGCCCCGTCTGCTCTCTCAGGTGGATGTAAAAGATCCCGCGGCCACTGTTTGAAGAAGAGCAGGGGGAGTTCTCCCCGGTGTCCTGGGGCCAATATTTATCCCTGAACCAACATCACTAAAGCAGATGATCTGCTCATTATCACATTGCTGTTTGTAGGAGCTTGCTGTGCGCAAATGGGCTGCTGCATTACAACAGTGAGCACACTTCAAAAAGTACCTCACTGGCTGTACAGCGCTTTGGGACACGGTGAAAGGCACAATATAAATGCGAATCTTTCCTTCTTTATTTATTTCTTTCAAGAAAGTGCTTGC
Organism: Somniosus microcephalus; assembly: GCF_052327205.1. Lineage (NCBI taxonomy): Eukaryota > Metazoa > Chordata > Chondrichthyes > Squaliformes > Somniosidae > Somniosus > Somniosus microcephalus. The sequence continues at coordinate 76,331,087 of NW_028225180.1, forward strand.
AAAAAAAAAGACAGATTGCCTGTATTTTCTAAGCAGAGTTCATCTCCGCCTGTCTGGTCCCAGCGCAGCAATGAAATAAATGGACCAGCTCATCTACTTTAGGCCGAGAGGTAAATATTGGCCAGGACACCAGGTGCCTGGTCCAAAGGAACAATCGTAGGTACGAGATGGGATAAATCAAGACTCCAGACATTGCATTGATGGGCGAACGTTGATGTGTGCTGAATAAAGTGTTTTTTGTAGCTCTCTGGTTAGTCTCTGTGATGAAATATGCCATTCATCAGGCACTCTGTATTCTCTGTGTTTGATTGTGCCTGTGACTGTGACAAGCAGGGGAGTTTAGTTTCAGTTTCATTTCCTTACCTGTATTGTATTGTGTGTAGGGCTCCGCCCATACCTGGCCCCTACTTAAGCAGGCCCCAGCGTGTCTCACAGGCAGTACAGCAGACCTCTGGATGAGAGACACTTCTCCACTGTGTATTACTTTCTGAGTTAATAAAAGCCTTGCTTTGCTCCGTTGACGTTGAGTCTCGGATTCATTGAGGCACATCAGTCTCTAGATCAGTTATTCCGCTGGTTGGGGAGTTGAGGACAAGGGGGCATAGTCTAAAAATTAGAGCCAGGATTTAGGCAAGTTGAGTGAGTGGGCACATCCATGGCAGATGCCGTATAACGTGGATAAATGTGAAGTTATCTGCTTCAGTAGGAAAAACAGAAAGGCAGAGTATTATTGAAATGGTGATAGATTGGGAAATGTTGATGTACAGAGGGACCTGGGTGTCCTTGTACACCAGTCACTGAAAGCAAACATGCAGGTGCAACAAGCAGTTAGGAAGGCAAATGGTATATTAGCCTTCATTGCAAGAGGATTTGAGTACAGGAGCAAGGATGGCTTACTACAGTTATACAGGGCCTTGGTGAGACCACACCTGGAGTACTGTGTGCAGTTTTGGTCTCCTTACCTAAGGAAGGGTATACTTGCCATAGAGGGAGTGCAGCGAAGGTTCACCAGACTGATTCCTGGGATGGCAGGACTGTCGTATGAGGAGAGATTGGGTCGACTAGGCCTGTATTCACTGGAGTTTAGAAGAATGAGAGGGGATCTCATTGAAACGTATAAAATTCTGACAGGGCTAGACAGACTGGATGCAGGGAGGATGTTTCCCCTGGCTGGGGGGGGGGTCTAGAACGAGGGGTCAGTCTCAGGATACGGGGTAGGACATTTAGGACTGAGATGAGGAGAAATATCTTCACTCAGAGGGTGGTGAACCTGTGGAATTCTCTACCACAGAAGGCTGTGGAGGCCAAGTCACTGAATATATTTAAGAAGGAGATAGATAGATTGCTAGACACAAAAGGCATCAAGGGGTATGGGGAGAGAGCGGGAATATGGTATTGAGGTAGAGGATCAGCCATGATCATATTGAATGGCGGAGCAGGCTCGAAGGGCCGAATGGCCGACTCCTGCTCCTATGTTTCTATGTTTCTCTGTGTTTCAGGAGTGAAGTTAGGAAACACTTCTACACACAAAGGGCGGTAGAAGTTTGGAACTCTCTTCCGCAAACGGCAATTGATGCTCGATCAATTGTTAATTTTAGTCGGAGATTGATAGATTTCTGTTAACCAAAGGGTATTAAGGGATGTGGGCCAAAGGCGGGTGGATGGAGTTAGGTCACAGATCAGCCATGATCTCATTGAATGGGGGAACAGGCTCGAGGGGCTGAATGGCCTCCTCCTGTTCCTCTGCTGATAATGTTATTCCTTTGATCAGGACTACCAACACTTGGCGGAAAAGTCAAGCCTGAGAATCAACTCTTACACGCCATCCCAACCTAGCACCGACATCTCACCTGTGTGGGCAGCATGGCCACATTCCCCAGGCGAGTGAGAGGAAGCAAGAGGCGTCTATGCAGGGCGAACTATGCCAGCTTCCATAGCAGTTGTGAACGCTCTCGAGCAAAGGTACCGCCCCCTCTGATTTCAACCAGGGGGCTGGGATGCCCGCCCCGGCCTCCCTCTTCGCCTCACTTGGCAGCCAGAGAACGCAAGAGGAGAGATTTAAAATCTCCCACAGCTGGGCCGGCTTGTGAGGAGACGTGGGGAGGCCAGAAAAAGATGAGAGGAGACTATATTAACAGCACTTAGCCACCTTCCGTGGCCTATGCCGCAGGGGCAGCAGGCCACTTTGAGCCGCACTTACGTTAACGCACAAACAGCTGCCCCCAGGTGCCTGGCTCACAGTTGGAAATCACAGAGTTATAGAATGGTACAGCACCGAAGGAGGCCATTCGGCCCATCGAGTCTGCGGCGGCTCTCTCTCAGCATAGCAACAGGAGGAGGCCATTGAGCCCCTCGAGCCTGGATTGCTCTTCGAGAGAGTCCCACTCCCCCGCTCTTCCCCCATATCCCTGCAATTTATTCGCCTTCCAGTTCCCTTTTGAAGGCTACTATTGAATCTGCCTCCATCAGGCAGCGCATTCCAAATCCTCACCACTCGCTGCGTAAAAAGGTTTTTCCTCGTGTCGCCTCTGGTTCTTTTGCTAATCGCCTTAAATCCGGGCCCTCTGGTTACCGACCCTTCAGCCATTGGAAAAAGTTTCGCCTTATTGACTCTATCTAAATCCTTCACGATTTTGAACGCCTCTATCAAATCTCCTCTTAACCTTCTCTGCGCCAAGAAGAACAGCCCCAGCTTCTCCAGTCTCTCCACGTAACTGAAGTCCCTCATCCCCTGGAACCGTTCTAGTAGATCTCGCCTGCACCCTCTCTCCAAAGCCTTCACGCCCTTCCTAAAAAAAAGCATGGCGGCCAATATTGGCAGCTCCGATGACAAGTCATGAGAAAGTGACCCAGCCTCGCTACAGGGTGACCAACGTGAGTCAGCGGGGGTTCGGGCAAAGTCTCTTTTTACCTGCACAGAAGCTCCACAATACAGCAAATCCCAATCCATTCATAAAAGGACGAGGGGGAGGTATTAAAAAAAGAACAAGACTATAAAATGGTCTCATTTTTCAGGGAGTCAAGGAGACACATAATCAGTTATTCATCAGATCAATAAGAAGCTGCTTTTTCCAGTAAAACTATGCAGGATGCAAGCAAACGATTATATTTTCCTCTCGTGCGCAAAGATGAGGCTATTAGTGGGACTCTTCCCATTTCAGCCGCGCAGAGTGAGGTTTCAAGCTTTCCCAGGTCGGGTACGGCACTGCCCATTGAAGAGTAAAGCCCCCCCTTCCCACTCTGTCCCCAACACCGGCCTCAGTCCCTGCCCCGAAACACAGCCACTATGGCACCAGTGCGACAGTACTGGTCCCACTCCCCAACCTATGACCTCCCCCTGAATGTCAGATTGCCACATACTGAGAGGTTATACCCCTGCCCCATCTGCCCTCTCAGGTGGACGTAAAAGAGCCCATAGCCACAACTGGAAGAAGAGCGGGGGGAGTTCTCTTCCTGGTCAAAATAGATCCCTCAACCCGTGACCTCCACCACCTAGAAGGACAAGGGCAGCAGGCGCATGGGAACACCACCACCTCCAAGTTCCCCTCCAAGTCACACACACCCTCCTGACTTGGAAGTATATCGGCCGATCCTTCATCGTCGCTGGGTCAAAATCCTGGAACTCCCTCCCTAACAGCACTGTGGGAGTACCTTCACCACACGGCCTGCAGCGGTTCAAGAAGGCGGCTCACCACCACCTTCTCAAGGGGCAACTAGGGATGGGCAATAAATGCTGGGCCTTGCCAGCGATGCCCACATCTCAGGGACGTATAAAATAAATACACTGATCTGATAATAAGCTGCCCCACTTGACAGCCTTCATCGCTAGACCATAATAAGTAACTGCACGCTATGGTACTCCTAACCCAACCATGTGAGTAACAACATTGAACTTGCATTTATATAGCGCCTTTAACACACCAACGCGTTTCACATGAGCGATTATCAGACAAAATTTGACACCGAGCCACATAAGGAGATATTAGGACAGGTGACCAAAAGCTTGGTCAAAGAGGTAGGTTTTAAGGAACGTCTTAAAGGAGGTGACAGGGGTAGAGAGGTGTAGAGAGTCGGAGAGGTTTAGGGAGGGAATTCCAGAATTTAGGGCCCAGGCAGCTGAAGGCACGGCCGCCAATGGTGGAGTGATTAAAATCGGGGGATGCACAAGAGGGCCAGAATTGGAGGAGCGCAGAGGTCTCGGAGGGTTGGAGGAGGTTACAGAGAGAGGGCGGGGGGGCAAGGCCATCCCTGCAATACTCCAGCCCCAGCGGTTACCTCACCACTTGAGACCCTGGGCTGGATTTTCTGAATGGGAAGCTTTCGGAGGCGGAACTGCTACTTGCCGGGTTTCAGTCCCACCTCCATCAGCTTCTGGCCAACCAGTGGGATTTTCCCCTGATTGACCTTGTTAAGCCCGGCGGGCTCAGCAGGCCAATTAAGGTTAAGTCAGTGACAGAGCACGTCAACGTATGACATGTCATCTCTCAAGAACTTTTGAAAGAAGAAATGTCATCGTTTGACAGTTCTGTGAAACACTGACATTCTGTGTAGTTTGATGAGCCCTTATGTTCAGGACTCATCAAACCTTTCTACTTTGCAGAAATCAGCTGGCTGTTCTATCGCAGGATGCAACAGCCAGTCTGTGATCTCTACAATGGAGATGTCGGGGACTCCGGCTCCACAGCGGCTGAAGGCTGTAGGTAGAAACAAAGGTAAGTTAACATTTTCTAACACTTTACACTCACCTCACATACTTACCACGCCACACTTGCACCCATCACTCACCTCTACATCGCACTTTCAGACCCCTCCGACCCCTGCAGACCTCCTACTCGCCTCCTACACCCCGGCGGGGTTCCTCCAGGTCAGGAAGCCCACACTTCAGGGCAAAAAATGGGGTTAATCCTGTTTTCTGCCTGTTAACAGGCAGTTAATAGGCTTTAATCTCTTCCCGCCTCCAAGGAGACGGGACCCGGGGTGGGACGGCTTCCTGCCTCCTGGCACGGGGGCACGGAGGGGGGTCGGGGGCGGGTTTGCCACCCACCCCCAAATTCTGCCACTTTCCCGGCAGTCCCGCCTCCTCGGGGCTGAGAAAACCCAGCCCACAGCTTCCCAGCTGAGCTGCACCTTAACTGGGGAGACAACACAGTCCACTAACCCGGCAAAGAGGCTGGTCTATAAATCTTCCTCGCAAAGCTTGGAGAACAATATGAGCAATCCTCTCATGATGTAGAGAAGAATTGAGCTGATTCTCCTCATTAAATATTGACGGACCAAACATTACTGCCTTTCTGGGGTTTTTTCCGTTGATTAATACACAAGCACTGGCCCGAATGTCTCCATAGATTATTCATACGATGCTCTGTGAGAACTAACATTTCTTTCGAAGTTTTCTTTGAATTTCACCAGCGCATTAGGGAAAACACCAGCCATTCATCCAACCTAACACGTTCAGATCAAACGTACAGTGCCCCCTATATATGCTGTGCGTCTTCCTGTTTTTCAAATGATTCCATGGATTTTGTCCATTCCGAGTGTCGATCATTTAGTCATAGAGTCATAACGGCACAGAAGGAGGCCGTTCGGCCCATCGAGTCCGTGCCGGCTCTCTGTAGAGCAATCCAGTCAGTCCCATTCCCCCGCTCTATCCCCGTAGCCCTGCAAGTTTATTTCCCTCAAGTGCCTGTCCAGTCTCCCCTTGAAAACATTTCTCCGCTTCCACCACTTCCGTCGGCAGCGAGTTCCAGGTCCTCACCACTCGCTGCGTAAAAAAGTTTTTCCTCACATCCGACCTGTATCTTTAAATCTGTGTCCCCTAGTCCTTGTACCATCAACTAGTGGGAACAGCCTTTCCCCGTCTAGCCTGTCCAAACCCGTCATGATCTTGTACACCTCTATCAAATCACCCCTCAACCTCCTTTGCTCTAATGAAAACAAATCCAGCTTCTCCAACCTGTCCTTGTAGCTAAGAGCCCCCCATCCCCGGAACCATTCTGGTAAATCTCCTCTGCACCCTCTCGAGGGTCTTCACATCCTGCCTAAAGTGCGGTGACCAGAACTGGACTCAATACTCCAGTTGTGGCCTAACCAGCGCTTAAAAAAGGTTCAGCATCACTTCTCTACTTTTGTACTCAATACCTCTATTTATGAGGCCCAAGATCCCATATGCTTTGTTAACCACTCTCTCAATATTAATGGGCCAGAAATTCGGGTCCCCACGGGTGAGTACGCGCTGGGTACTCACGCGTAGGGTCAACGAAAGTGCCGGTTTCCTGCATGCACTGCGCATGTGCGGGAAACCGGAACTTCCGTTCCCTTAAAGGAAGGGGTTCACAGGTCTAACGCGTGCGCCGGAGAGGCAGCGCGTACGCCTGGAACTTCTGTTTTTTTTGCAGGTTTCTCCGGGAGGGTAAGTCTCCAGGAGCTACGCTTGTAAAAAGCAGTCGCAAGGCCTGCTTTTAAAAAGGTAAGTGGTGAATTAAGTAAAATTAAAACATTTTTTCCAGAGGTTTATTATTTTTAAATACTTTAAAGAAAGGTAAGTTTATTTTTAGCCCCGTTAAAAACTGTAATTAATTTTTTCAAAAATTTAAATTATTGTTTAAAATAGTTATTTTATGTCATTTATAGTTATTTTAAAAATGTGATGTTTTTTAAAAAATGTATTTGAAGTTTTAGTTATGTTTTGGGGCTGAACTCTATTCATAGATTTGACAGCTCTTCCTGTCAAATCTATGAATAGAGATTCCCTGCTACGATTGGCTCTCCATGGCCCACGTGATCCCAGGAGACGCTTCGAACTAACTGCGCCCCTGGGATACACAAGCACTGCGCGCCGGCAGTTGGAGCAGGCCCAGGATCGGAATCCCACGCGGGCCCACAGCTCAACGGCCGGCGCGCTAGGTAAGTGCAGGTCGGAGGCTTGCACCCGCGGGAAGCCTCCAACCCGAATTTCTGGCCCAATTATGTCCTGCCACCTTCAGGGACCTATGCACATTAACTCCCAGGTCCCTCTGTCCCTGCACACTCTTTAAAACTGTGCCCTTAAGTGTATGTTGCCTCTCCCTGTTCCTCCGACAGTGCGGCGCTCCCTCAGTACCGCCTCTCCGACAGTGCGGCGCTCCCTCAGTACCGCCTCTCCGACAGTGCGGCGCTCCCTCAGTACTGCCCCTCCGACAGTGCAGCGCTCCCTCAGTACTGCCCCTCCGACAGTGCGGCGCTCCCTCAGTACTGCCCCTCCGACAGTGCGGCGCTCCCTCAGTACTGCCCCTCCGACAGTGCGGCGCTCCATCAGTACTGCCCCTCTGACAGTGCGGCACTTTCTCAGCACTGCCCCTCTGACAGTGCAGCGCTCCCTCAGTACTGCCCCTCCGACAGTGCGGCGCTCCCTCAGTACTGCCCCTCCGACAGTGCAGCGCTCCCTCAGTACTGCCCCTCCGACAGTGCGGCGCTCCCTCAGTATGGCGCTGGAGTGCCAGCCTAGACCAGGCGCTCCAGTCTCTGGAGTGGGGCGTGTAGCCACAACGTTCGAGCCAGAGGTGAGCGAGCTACCAACATACGGGAAGAGGCTGGAGCAAAGAACTGAAAGGGACAGATGCTCTCAGTCTGTAAAACGAAGTGCAGATTGTAGGAACAGTGAAAAGGTCTGGCCAGCCAGCATTTTTTTAAGAAAAATAAATCAATCTCAAGTATCTTCTCATCATGTCCCTGAATCCCTTCTCACACAGAAACATATCCAATTGCCTCTTAAAACCCACTTATCCAGTTTGCTTCATAAGCATTGAAGACAGCTTAATTTTGAAAATATGGATCTATCATATTATTTACATTGATTACATTTGTCACATTATATACTTGAGATATTATTTTAACTCGGTTTCCAATTTTGTATTTTCTAAAAATAGAAAGAGAGACTTGCATTTATATAGCGCCTATCAAGATCTGAGGACGTCCCAAAATATTGTGGAGCCAATTAATTACTTCTGAAGTGGAGTCACTGCTGTAATGTGGGAAACGCGGCAGCCGATTTGCACACAGCAAGCTCCCATATAATGACCAGATCATCTGTTCTAGTGATGTTGGTTGAGGGATAAATATTGGCCCCAGGGAGAACTCCCCCTGTTCTTCTTCCAATAGTGCCCGTGGGATCTTTTACATCCTCCTGAGAAGGCAGACGGGGCCTCGGTTTAACGTCTCATCCGAAAGACGGCACCTCCGACAGTGCGGCACTCCCTCAGCACTGCTCCTTCGACAGTGCGGCACTCCCTCAGTACTACTCCTTCGACAGTGCGGCGCTCCCTCAGTACCGCCCCTCCGACAGTGCAGCGCTCCCTCAGTACTGCCCCTCCGACAGTGCGGCACTCCCTTAGTACTGCCCCTCCGACAGTGCGGCGCTCCCTCAGTACCGCCCCTCCGACAGTGCGGTGCTCCCTCAGTACTGCCCCTCCGACAGTGCGGTGCTCCCTCAGTACTGCCCCTCCGACAGTGCGGCGCTCCCTCAGTACTGCCCCTCCGACAGTGCGGCGCTCCCTCAGTACCGCCCCTCCGACAGTGCGGTGCTCCCTCAGTACTGCCCCTCCGACAGTGCGGCGCTCCCTCAGTACCGTCCCTCCGACAGTGCGGCGCTCCCTCAGTACTGCCCCTCCGACAGTGCGGCGCTCCCTCAGTACTGCCCCTCCGACAGTGCAGCACTCCCTCAGTACTGCCCCTGAGACAGTGCGGCGCTACCTCAGTACTGCCCCTCCGACAGTGCGGCGCTACCTCAGTACTGCCCCTCCGACAGTGCAGCGCTCCCTCAGTACTGCCCCTGCGACAGTGCGGCACTCCCTCAGTACTGCCCCTGCGACAGTGCGGCGCTCCCTCAGTACCGCCCCTCCGACAGTGCGGTGCTCCCTCAGTACTGCCCCTCCGACAGTGCGGCGCTCCCTCAGTACCGTCCCTCCGACAGTGCGGCGCTCCCTCAGTACTGCCCCTCCGACAGTGCGGCGCTCCCTCAGTACTGCCCCTCCGACAGTGCAGCACTCCCTCAGTACTGCCCCTGTGACAGTGCGGCGCTACCTCAGTACTGCCCCTCCGACAGTGCGGTGCTACCTCAGTACTGCCCCTCCGACAGTGCAGCGCTCCCTCAGTACTGCCCCTGCGACAGTGCGGCACTCCCTCAGTACTGCCCCTCCGACAGTGCAGCGCTCCCTCAGTACTGCCCCTGCGACAGTGCGGCGCTCCCTCAGTACTGCCCTTCCGACAGTGCGACGCTCCCTCAGTACCGCACTGGGAGTGTCAGCCTAGATTTTTGTGCTCAAGTCTCTGGAGTGGGACTCGAACCCGCAACCTTCTGACTCAGGGGCCAGAGTGCTACAGACTGAGCCAGGGCTGACACTAGTGCTGATTTACATATTGAACAAAAGGCGCTGTGCAGGGAGCTCCAGGGGTTTCACTAAATGGAGGAAGGGGAGGGCCTAACTGGACATAGGAGGTGTTTCAGGGTCTTCCTCCTCACACCCTCACTCTATTGAAACTGGGACCCATTCTTTCCTCGCCCCTTCCACTCTCTGCTCCGCAGGCTCAGCAACACCTCACCACTGCTGCTTGATCTAACTCATCGTCTCTTCAACCTCGGTACACCATGGACCTTATCCCTTGGCTGTAGTTTCTCAATAAAGAGGTCACATATTACTTGGAAAATAAGAAACTAAATAGCCTAGAGGTAGCAAAGGGATCTGGGAGTACAAATACACAAATCACTAAAAGTTGCGCCACAGGTTAGCAAGGCCATAAAAAAAGCAAACCAAGCACTAGGGTTTATTTCCAGAGGGATAGAATTGAAAAGTAGGGAAGTTATGCTAAACCTGTATCGAACCTTGGTTAGACCACACTTGGAGCACTGCGTACAGTTCTGGTCGCCATATTATAAAAAGGATATAGAGGCACTGGAGAGGGTGCAGAGAAGATTTACAAGGATGATACCAGAAATGCGAGGGTATACATATCAGGAAAGGATGAACAGGCTGGGTCTCTTTTCTCTTGAAAAGAGAAGGCTGAGGGGTGACCTAATCGAGGTCTTTAAAATGATGACAGGTTTTGATAGAGTGGATACAGAGAGAGTGTTTCCACTTGTGGGGAAGAGGATAACTAGAGGCCGTCAATATAAGATAGTCACCAAGAAATCCAATAGGGGATTCAGGAGCAACTTCTTTACCCAGAGAGTGGTGAGAATGTGGAACTCGCTACCACAGGGAGTGGTTGAGGCGAATAGTCTAGATGCATTTAATGGGAGGCTAGATAAGCACATGAGGGAGAAAGGAATAGAGGGATATGCTGATAGGGTGAGACGAGGGAGGATGGGAGGAGGTTCGAGTGGAGCATAAACGCCGGCATGGACTGGTTGGGCCGAATGGCCTGTTTCTGTGCTGTAAAAGCTATGAAAGAGTAGGAGGATCCAAAGACTGAATAACAGCCTGGAGCTCCCTCAACTGCATCTCCTACCGCTGCAATGGAAGCCAGGCAGCTCTTCAATTGGGAATGACTGAACTTGAGAGATGTACAGTGATTGCAAGTTTACTCAGAAGCCGGTGGGTGGGAAGGCACAACAGGATTGACAGTAGCCTCTGCCCAGGCCAATTCTGATACACTGCTGCGCAAGATGTTCAACTGAGGCCCCGTCTGGTGGATGTAAGAGGTCACAAGGAGAGTAGGGAGTTCTCCTCGTCTTCGGACCAACATTCCTCCCTCAACCAAAATGAACTGGCCATTCGTCTTCCTTCTGTTTGTGGGACCTTGTTGTGCGCATGTCGGCTGCGGTTGAGGGGTGATTTGGTAGAGGTGTACAAGTTTATGACGGGTTTGGATAGGCTCAACGGGGAAAGGCTGTTCCCACTAGTTGATGGTACAAGGACTAGGGGACACAGATTGAAGGTTTTGGGCAAGAGATACAGGGGGGATGGGAGGAAAAACATTTTTACGCAGCGAGTTTGCTGCCGATGGAAGTGGTGGAAGCGGAGACACTCAATGTTTTCAAGGGGAGACTGGATAGGCACTTGAGGGAAATAAACTTGCAGGGCTACGGAGATAGAGCGGGGGAATGGGACTGACTGGATTGCTCTACAGAGAGCCGGCACGGACTCGATGGGCTGAATGGCCTCCTTCTGTGCCGTTATGACTCTATGACTATGTTGGCCTATAAAACAGTGACTGCACTGGTATGAAATGGTTAGGCTCCAACATTAAAAGAAAGAAAGACTTGCATTTATACGGCGCCTTTCACAACCTCTGGACGTTCCAAAGAGCTTTACAGCCAATGAAGTACTTTTTGAAGTGTGGTCACTGCTGTAATATAGGAAACGCGGCAGCCAATTTGCGCACAGCAAGCTCCCACAAACAGCAATGTGAGAATGACCAGATCATCTGTTTTAGTGATGTTGATTGAGGGATAAATATTGGCCCAGGACACCGGGGAGAACTCCCCCTGCTCTTCTTCCAATAGGGGCTGTGGGATCTTTTACATCCACCTGAATTGCCCTTGAGAACATGGTGGTGAACTGGAGTCACATACCGGCCAGACCAAGTAAGGACAGTAGATTTCCTTCCCTGAAGAACATTAGTGAACCAAATGGGTTTTATTTATGACGATCCGGTAGTTACATGGTCTTTTTAATTCCAGATTTATTGAATTAACTGAATTTAAATTTCCCAGCAGTCATGGTAGGACCTGAACTCATGTCCTTGGATCATTAGCCCAGGCTTTGGGATTACTAATCCAGTAACATAACCACCATGCTACCGTCCCCAGTCGATTGGCAGTATATAGTGAGGTGGCTGGGGAATTATTGTGCTGGCGGCCATTTTTTTGGCGGAGAATATTGATTGGTTGTCATGGCCTTTCTTCACTGAAAATGGACCAGCACTTTCCATTGCAATGCCATTCATCCATACCGGTGTTTATGCTCCACTCGAGCCTCCTCCCGTCTTTCTTCATCTAAATCTATCAGCGTAACCCTCTATTCCCTTCTCCCTCATATGCTTGTCTAGCTTCCCCTTAAATGCATCTATACTATTCGCTTCAACCACTCCCTGTGGGAGCGAGTTCCACATTCTCACCACTCTCTGGGTAAAGAAGTTTCTCCTGAATTCCCTATTGGATTTATTAGTGACTATCTTATATTGATGGCCCCTAGTTCTGGTCTCCCCCACAAGTGGAAACATCTTCTCTACGTCTACTCTATCAAAACCTTTCATCATTTTAAAGACCTCTATTAGGTCATCCTTCAGTCTTCTCTTTTCAAGAGAAAAGAGGCCCAGCCTGTTCATCCTTTCCTGATAGGTATACCCTGGTATTTCTGGTGTCATCCTTGTAAATCTTCTCTGCGCCCCCTCCAGTGCCTCTATATCCTTTTTATAATATGGCGACCAGAACTGTACGCAGTGCTCCAAGTGTGGTCTAACCAAGGTTCGAGACAGGTTTAGCATAACTTCCCTACTTTTCAATTCTATCCCTCTAGAAAAAAACCCTAGTGCTTGGTTTGCTTTTTTTATGGCCTTGTTAACCTGTGTTGCAACTTTTAGTGATTTGTGTATTTGTACTCCCAGATCCCTTTGTTCCTCTACCCCACCCAGACTCGCACCCTCCAAGTAATAAGTGACCTCCCTATTCTTCCCAACAGAATGTAATACTGTACCTCACAGTTATATGTGGGTTTTTATAATGGGTTAGGCCAGCCTGCAGGAGAATGTATGCATGAAAGACTCCCATTTCTACAGCGCATTTCACGGTCTCCGGACGTCCCAACGTGCTTTACAACCAATGAAGTATTTTCTGAAGTGTGGTCACTGTTGTAATGTAGGAAACGCGGCAGCCCATTTGCGCACCGCAAGCTCCCACAAACAGTAATGCGATAATGACCAGATCATCTGTTTTAGCGACTGATAAACAAATATTGGTCCCAGGACACCGGCAGGACTCCCCCTGCTTTTCTTCAAAATAGTGGCCTGAGGGATCTTTTACGTCCACCTCAGAGGGCAGACGGGGCCTTGGTTTAACGTCTCATCCAAAAGACGACACCTCCGACAGTGCAGCGCTCCCTCAGTACTGCCCCTCCGACAGTGCGGCGCTCCCTCAGTACTGCCCCTCCGACAGTGCGGCGCTCCCTCGGTACTGCCCCTCCGACAGTGCGGCGCTCCCTCAGTACTGCCCCTCCGACAGTGCAGCACTCCCTCAGTACTGCCCCTCCGACAGTACGGCACTCCCTCAGTACTGCCCCTCCGACAGTGCGGCGCTCCCTCAGTATTGACCCTCCGACAGTGCGGCGCTCCCTCAGTACTGCCCCTCCGACAGTGCGACGCTCCCTCAGTACTGCCCCTCTGACAGTGCGGCGCTCCCTCAGTACTGCCCCTCTGACAGTGCGGCGCTCCCTCAGTACTGCCCCTCCGACAGTGCGGCGCTCCCTCAGTACTGCCCCTCCGACAGTGCGGCGCTCCCTCAGTACTGCCCCTCCGACAGTGCGGCGCTCCCTCAGTACTGCCCCTCCGACAGTGCGGCGCTCCCTCAGTACTGCCCCTCCGACAGTGCGGCGCTCCCTCAGTACTGCCCTGTGACAGTGCGGCGCTCCCTCAGTACTGCCCCTCCGACAGTGCGGCGCTCCCTCAGTACTGCCCTCCGACAGTGCGGCGCTCCCTCAGTACTGCCCCTCCGACAGTGCAGCGCTCCCTCAGTACTGCCCCTCCGACAGTGCGGCGCTCCCTCAGTACTGCCCCTCCGACAGTGCGGCGCTCCCTCAGTACTGCCCTGTGACAGTGCGGCGCTCCCTCAGTACTGCCCCTCCGACAGTGCAGCGCTCCCTCAGTACTGCCCTCCGACAGTGCGGCGCTCCCTCAGTACTGCCCCTCCGACAGTGCAGCGCTCCCTCAGTACTGCCCCTCCGACAGTGCGGCGCTCCCTCAGTACTGCCCCTCCGACAGTGCGGCGCTCCCTCAGTACTGCCCTGTGACAGTGCGGCGCTCCCTCAGTACTGCCCTGTGACAGTGCGGCGCTCCCTCAGTACTGCCCTGTGACAGTGCGGCGCTCCCTCAGTACTGGCACCGGGAGTGTTGGCCTGGATTATGGGCTGAAGTCTCTGGAGCGGGGCTCAGAACCCACGAACTGCCAGAACTCAGAGGCGAGAACGCTGCCCACTGATCCACAATTGTTTTGCAGTGAACATTGAGCATTGATTTTTTCTTTCCCAACATAAACAAACAGGGAATCACTTCAAACAACGGCGGTGATTATTAATGACTTGGGTTAGCACAGTGGAAGTGATGGCTTACCAGGATTTCTCCGTGTCATTGGTTTGAATTTACTTCGAATCGATGCAGCACCAGTGTCTCCACCCATGGGTAGAGCTCCCATTATCGATCCAAGTCACTGACGCAACTGATGAGCAATATTGGCACATATTTTACAATGCCTACGGGTGTGCACGCGCTGTGTACACACCCGTAGGGACATCGGAACTTCTGGTTTCAGGCATGCCAAGCGCCTGCGCTGAAAACCGCCATTTCCGATCTGTCAAGAATGTTGGAATCTGGAACTCACTGCCTGAAAGGGTGGTAGAGGCAGGAACCCTCACAACATTCAAGAAGCATTTAGATGAGCACTTGAAACACCATAGCATACAAGGCTACGGACTGAGTGCTGGAAAATGGGATTAGATTAGACAGGGCTTGATGGCCGGCGCGGACACGATGGGCCGAAGGGGCTCTTTCTGTGCTGTGTAACTCTATGACTCTGTGACTCTAGACCAGATGCCTGCCCTGGAGAAGGGCCTCTGCGGGGGGAGAGTTCCGCTTTCTGCAGAACCTTCGCCTGCTGAAAATTTTAGAAATTTTACCCCTGGTAAAAGGTAAGGCCCACTTTTACCAGCGTAAGAGTTGAAAAAAATCACTCATTTATAATTTAAAAACACTTCAATAAAAGTTATGTTTATTTTTAGCCCTGTAAAAAACTTGAATGATTCGTTTCAAAAAATTGAATTTTTGTTTAAAACATTTAAGTTAACGTAATTTTAACTTATTTTAAAAATGCATTTTAATTTATTTAAAGTTTCGATGTGTTTTCGGGGTGATCCCCATTCATATATTTGACAGGTCTATCTATCAAGCGTATGAAGGGAGATTCCCTTCTCCTATTGGCTCCCCATGGCCCACGTGGTCCCCGGGACGCTTGCGAACTGCCTGCTACCCCTGGGATACGTGGGTCTCTGCGCATTTCGACTGTGGAGAGGCCCAGGAGCGGAAGTGTCCGGGCCTCGGGAGCCCTCAGGTAAGAGCGTAGTTTTTTTTCCCGATAGGCAGCATCTGCCCACAGGATCGGAAAATTACGGGCCGTTGTATTGCGCGAAGGCTTATTACCCGGAGACAGCCTGAGGCTCTTCTGCGATCCCTCCCGCCGAAGATCGACGCCTATCTACAGGCCCCTCTGGAACCTGCCGTTTCCTGCTGCCCTGTTGGAGGCAATGCTTAAAGGCGCTGTTCAGGCGAGGCTCCAAGTCACGCTGAGACGCACGTCTCAAGTCCATCGCTTCCAAATGTGTACCGCAGCAGTGTGGTCACTGTTGTAATGTAGGAAACGCGGCAGCCAGTTTGCGCACAGCAAGCTCCCACAAACAGAAATGTGATAATGACCGGATAATGGCCCACCATTTGCGATCGGAGGCTTCCCGTGGGCGGATGCCTCCGACCTGTAAAATATCGACGCATTTACCTGGTGGCCTGGGTCGCAAAATACGGTCAATTTTTTTTAGTGATGTTGATTGAGGGATAAATATTGGCCCCAGGACGCCAGGGAGAACTCCCCCTGCTCTTCTTCCAATAGTGGCTGTGGGATCTTTTACATCCACCTGAGAGAGCAGACGGGGCCTTGGTTTAATGTGTCATCCGAAAGACGGCACCTCTGACAGTGCGACACTCCCTCAGTACTGACCCTCCGACCGTGTAGCGCTCCCTTAGTACTGCCCCTCCGACAGTGCGGCACTCCCTCAGTACTGCCCCTCCAACAGTGCGGCACTCCCTCAGTGCTGCCCCTCCGACAGTGCGGCACTCCCTCAGTACAGCCCCTCCGACAGTGCGGCACTCCCTCAGTACTGCCCCTCCAACAGTGCGGCACTCTCTCAGTGCTGCCCCTCCGACAGTGCGGCACTCCCTCAGTACAGCCCCTCCAACAGTGTGGCGCTCCCTCAGTACTGCCCCTCCGACAGTGCGGCGCTCCCTCAGTACTGCCCCTCCGACAGTGCAGTGTTCCCTCAGTACTGCCCCTCCGACAGTGCGGCGCTCCCTCAGTACTGCCCCTCCGACAGTGCGACGCTCCCTCAGTACTGCCCTCCGACTGTGCAGCGCTCCCTCAGTAGTGCCCCTCCAACAGTGCGACGCTCCCTCAGTACTGCCCCTTCGACAGTGCAGCGCTCCCTCAGTACTGCCCCTCCGACAGTGTGGCGCTCCCTCAGTACTGCCCCTCCGACAGTGTGGCGCTCCTCAGTACTGCCCCTCCGACAGTGCCGCGCTCCCTCAGTACTGCCCCTCCGACAATGCGGCACTCCCTCAGTACTGCCCCTCCGACAGTGTGGCGCTCCTCAGTACTGCCCCTCCGACAGTGCGGCGCTCCCTCAGTACTGCCCCTCCAACATGCAGGTACAGCAAGTAATTAGCAAGGCTAATGGAATGTTGGCCTTTATTGCAAGGGGGACGGAGTATAAAAGTAGGGAAGTTTTGATGCAACTTTACGGGGCGCTGGCGAGACCACACCTGGAGTACTGCGTACAGTTTTGGTCTCCTTATTTAAGGAAGGATATACTTGCATTGGAGGCAGTTCAGGGAAGGTTCACGAGGTTGATTCCTGGAATGAGGGGTTTGACGTATGACAAAAGGTTGAGCAGGTTGGGCCTATACTCATTGGAGTTTAGAAGAATGAGAGGGGATCTTATTGAAACATATCAGATTCTGAGGGGGATTGACAGGGTGGATGCAGAGAGGATGTTTCCCCTCGTGGGGAATCTAGAACTAGGGGTCATAGTCTCAGAATAAGGGGTCGCCCATTTAGGACTGAGATGAGGAGGAATTTCTTCTCTCAGAGGGTCGTAAATCTGTGGAATTCTCTACCCCAGAGAGCTGTGGAGGCGGAGACATTGAGTATATTCAAGGTGGAGATTGACAGACATTTGAACTACAGGGGGGTCGAGGGGTATGGGGAGAGAGCGGGAAAGCGGAGTTGAGGCCAAGATTGGATCAGCCATGATCTTATTGAATGGCGGAGCAGGCTCGAGGGGCCGATTGGCCGACTCCTGCCCCTGTTTCCTATGGTCACTGTTACATGAAAAATATCCGGCCAATCTCTTAAAGTATAATGAAATCTGGTTGCGCACACCTCAGACTATCAGGAGCCTGGATGGTGCACTCTCATGACTGGTGGGATGATGGAACGGAGCAAGAAAATCATAAAATCACCAAGTTAGCAAAGCAGAAATCTATTGTTCCCTTTCCTTGTGGTAATCGCCCTGCTGAGCATTTTCATCGCCTTCGACTTCTTATTAAGGAAAATCGATGCATTGATATCCAGCAACACGGCTTTTCGCAGAACGACTCCGTATGGTGTCTCCTGACTCTTCCTGCTCTTTCCGACCTGAGCTCCTGACTGGGTTGTCTCCGAGTGCAGTACTGGGACAATAAGAACATAAGAAATAGGAGCAGGAATAGGCCACTCGGCCCCTCGAGCCTGCTCCGTCATTCAATGAGATCATGGCTGATCCAATCTTGGCCTCAACTCCACTTCCCACTCACTCCCCATACTCCTTGACTCCCCAGTAGTGATTCAATGAGATCATGGCTGATCTTGGGCTCAAAGCCACTTGCCTGTCCGCTCCCCATAACCCTTCACTCCCTTATCTTGTAAAAATCTGTCTATCTCCACCTTTAATGACCCAGCCCCCACAGCTCTCTGGGGCAGAGAATTCCACAGATTTACGACCCTCTGAGAGAAGAAATTCCTCCTCATCTCAGTTCTAAAAGGGCGACCCTTTATTCTGAAACTGTGCCCCCAAGTTCTAGATTTCCCCACGAGGGGAAACATCCTCTCTGCATCTACCTTGTCGAGGCCCCTCGGTATCTTATATGTTTCAATAAGATCACCTCTCATTCTTCTAAATTCCAACGCGTATAGGGCCTGACGTAAGGCACTTGGACTGAGTATTAAACAAGGCTTTAATCAACTGTTTTACAACATGGAGATCTAGTTGTGTCCTTCACTAGTTCCTGTTAAAGAATGTCCTGAGCAAGCTGGGCCCATGCCTGAGTATTTATACTCTCCCTGGACAGCGCCACCAGCAGGCCACCCAGTATCATTTCATAAGTAATTTCCACATGAATGACGAGATTCATGTCAGGCCCAACCTGCTCAACCTTTCTTCATAAGTCAACCCCCTCATCTCAGGAATCAACCTGAGTGAAGGCTTCTTCAGAAAGTGCAGCGAAGAGGTGCAGTCTTGGGCTCAAAGGCCGCTCGCCTGTGAAGGGGCCTCTCCACTGCGACTCGGCGATAAAGCAATAGAAGGTCAAGGAAAGGGGAACACTGTGGTGTGAATCCCTCGCATGAAGTCTGGGATTGTTGAACGCAGCATGTAAGTTCAGTACAAGGAGAGTGCTTGTTGAGTTCAACTTGTATTCATACCGTACCTTTAACGTAGTAAAACGTCGTTTCCCTATTGGATTTCTTGGTGATGATCTTATATTGATGGTCTCTAGTTATGCTCTTCCCCACAAGTGGAAACACTCTCTCTCTGTATCCACTCTCTCTCTGTACTGTCAACAAGGGCAGACGTCGACGACGAAGTCCAACACCGCCTTCAGTGTGCCAGTGCAGCCTTCGGTCGCCTGAGGAAGAGAGTGTTTGAAGACCAGGACCTCAAACCCGGCTCCAAGCTCGTGGTCAACAGAGCAGCAGTGATTCCCGCCCTCCTGTATGCCTCAGAGACATGGACCATGTACAGCAGGCACCTCAAAACACTGGAGAGGTACCACCAACGCTGCCTCCGCAAGATCCTGCAAATCCATCGGCAGGATAGGCGCACCAACGTCAGTGTTCTCGCTCAGGCCAACATCCCCAGCATCGAAGCTTTGACCTCGCTCGATCAGCTCCGATGGACGGGTCACATTGTCCGCATACCCGATACGAGACTCCCAAAACAAGCGCTCTATTCGGAGCTCCGGCACAGCAAGAGAGCCCCAGGTGGGCAGAGGAAATGCTTCAAGGACACCCTCAAAGTCTCCTTGAAAAAGTGCAACATCCCCACCGACACCTGGGAATCCCTGGACCAAGATCGCACAAAGTGGAGGAGAAGCATTTGGGAAGGCGCCGAACACCTCGAGTCTCTTCGCCGGGAGCAAGCGGAAGCCAAGCGCAGGCAGCGCAAGGAGCGCACGTCAACCCAAGCACCCCACCCACCCGCCCCCTTCAACCACCGTCTGCCCCACCTGTGACAGAGACTGTCGGTCCCGCATTGGACTCATCAGTCACCTGACAATTCATTTTTAATGTGGAAGCAAGTCATCCTCGGTTCCTGAGGGCTACCTGAGAAGAAGAAGTATCCACTCTATCAAAACCTTTCATAATTTTAAAGACCTCTATTAGGTCACCCCTCAGCCTTCTCTTTTCAAGAGAAAAGAGACCCAGCCTGTTCATCCTTTCCTGATATGTAAACCCTCGCATTTCTGGTGTCGTCCTTGTAAATCTTTTTTCGCACCCCTCCAGTGTCTCGCTATCCTTTTCATAATATGCATTATAATTGCAGATCATTACAGCGATTTAAAAAAAGCAGGCAGTCTTGCCAGCTGCCTAAGCTAATTTCCGCTCCGCTTCCTCAGGACTTAACACGGGCAAAGGCGAGAGACAACAGGGACCTCCGCTTTATGACCTTGTTAGCCCACTCGTGAGGCCAGCCCATTCTGGGGCGAGGGGTTCGGGGAAGAAACCCCGACACTTCCAAATAGCCCCGAAGAACCTCAGGGGGAATCAAACGATCCCATTTCCAGCAGTCCCACCATCCCTCAACTTAACGAGCTGAAAAGAAAAGGCTTAGCGAGGTAATGATTTGTACAGAGTGTGTCAGTCGAAGGCTCATCAAGGTGCAAAATGGAAATCAGGCCTTGCTCCAGCTCCACGCAGTTCTCAGCCTGTCCTCTGTCCCCATTATTTCCATATTACCCGTAACCCTTTGAATCCCGAGTTTCACTTGCACCTTGTTGCAATTTACGTGAATTTGGTGCTCAGGAAGGAGATGATCCTGCGGACTTGAACCCGCTACGTTACAGGCACCCACTGTCCCATCAAACACTCCCGGGGCAGGTGCAGCACGGGTTAGATACAGAGTAAAGCTCTCTCTACACTGTCCCATCAAACACTCCCGGGGCAGGTACAGCACGGGTTAGATACAGAGTAAAGCTCCCTCTACACGGTCCCATCAAACAACCCCAGGGCAGGTACAGCACGGGTTAGATACAGAGTAAAGCGCCCTCTACACTGTCCCATCAAACACTCCCAGGGCAGGTACAGCACGGGTTAGATACAGAGTAAAGTTCCCTCTACACTGTCTCCATCAAACACCCCCAGGGCAGGTATAGCATGGGTTAGATACAGAGTAAAGCTCCCTCCACACTGTCCCATCAAACACCCCCAGGGCAGGGACAGCACGGGCTAGATACAGAGTAAAGCTCCCTCTACACTGTCCCATCAAACACTCCCAGGGCAGGGATAGCACGGGTTAGATACAGAGTAAAGCTCCCTCTACACTGTCCCATCAAACACTCCCAGGGCAGGTACAGCACGGGGTTAGATACAGAGTAAAGCTCTCTCTACACTGTCCCATCAAACACCCTCAGGGCAGGTACAGCACGGGTTAGATACAGAGTAAAGCTCCCTCTACATTGTCCCATCAAACACTCCCAGGGCAGGTACAGCATGGGGTTAGATACAGAGTAAAGCTCCCTCTACACCGTCCCATCAAACACTCCTCGGGCAGGTACAGCACGGGTTAGATACAGAGTAAAGTTCCCTCTACACTGTCCCCATCAAACACCCCCAGGGCAGCTACAGCACGGGTTAGCTACAGAGAAAAGCTCCCTCCACACTGTCCCATCAAACACCCCCAGGGCAGGGACAGCACGGGTTAGATACAGAGTAAAGCTCCCTCTACACTGTCCCATCAAAAACTCCCAGGGCAGGTACAGCACGGGTTAGATACAGAGTAAAGCTCCCTCTACACTGTCCCCATCAAACACTCCCAGGGCAGGTACAGCACGGGTTAGATACAGAGTAAAGCTCCCTCTACACTGTCCCATCAAACACTCCCAGGGCAGGTACAGCGCGGGTTAGATACAGAGTAAAGCTCCCTCTACACTGTCCCATCAAACACTCCCAGGGCAGGTACAGCACGGGTTAGGTACAGAGTAAAGCTCCCTCTGCACTGTCCCATCAAACATTCCCAGGGCAGGTACAGCACGGGTTAGATACAGAGTAAAGCTCCCTCTACACTGTCCCATCAAACACTCCCAGGGCAGGTACAGCAGGGGTTAGATACAGAGTAAAGCTCCCTCTACACTGTCCCATCAAACACTCCCAGGGCAGGTACAGCACGGGTTAGATACAGAGTAAAGCTCCCTCTACACTGTCCCATCAAATACTCCCGGGGCAGGTACAGCACGGGTTAGATACAGAGTAAAGCTCCCTCTACACTGTCCCATCAAAGACTCCCAGGGCAGGTACAGCACGGGTTAGATACAGAGTAAAGCTGCACTGTCAGAGGGGCAGTACTGAGGGAGTGCTGCACTGTCGAAGGGGCAGTACTGAGGGAGCGCCACACTGTCGGAGGGGCAGTACCGAGGGAGCACCGCTCTAGTACTGAGGAAATGCCACACTGTCGGAGGGCACTACTGAGGGAGCGACGCACTGTCAGAGGGGCAGTACTGAGGGAGCGCTGCACTGTCGAAGGGGCAGTACTGGGGGCGCGCCGCATTGTCGGAGAGGCAGTACTGAGGGAGCGCTGCACTGTCGGAGGGGCAGTACTGAGGGAGCGCCGCACTGACGGCGGGGCCGTGCTGAGGGAGCGCTGCAGTGTCGGAGGTGCCGTCTTTTGGATGAGACATTAAACCGAGGGCCCGTCTGCTCTCTCAGGTGGACATGGAAGAAACCCAGGGCCACTATTGGAAGAAGAGCTCCCCGGTGTCCTGGGCCAATATTTATCCCTCAATCAACATCACTAAAACAGATGATCTGGTCATTATCACATTGCTGTTTGTGGGAGCTTGCTGTGCGCAATTTGGCTGCCGCTTTTCCCACATTACAACAGTGACCACACTTCAAAAAGTATTTCATTGGCTGTAAAGTGCTTTGGGACGTCCTGAGGTGGTGAAAGGCGCTGGAGAAATGCAAGTTTCACTTTCCTTACTTTGTATTATGATTGGGTCAGATTTCATTCGAGGTCGGAGAAGTGAATGAGCAGTGTCTACCCCAACGAATCAACAGAGCCTTCCGCCACCCACCTCTGAAGCAACCCCTAAGGGGAGGTCTTGTCCAGCGTAAGTGTGGAATATTAAGCAGAGCTGGATAAACTCAGAACATTTCTTAATTTAAAATCTTTTGTATTGTTCCAGTAGTTCGGCTTATCTGATGGGCATTCTCAAATTCATTCTTTCTCCCTCGTTATCTCCTGCTTCTCATCCCATGCTGGCTGCTGACTAGCGTACGTGAGATTTCGCGCACTTGAAGAGAGGGCACAGTTGCCTCGGCGGGGACCCCATCTGCTCCTGAGACCTTGCTGTTCTTCAGTTGTCAGATGGCCTTTTCAACCTGAGCTTGTGCTGAGGTGGTGGCGGGTGGCATGCTGCGGGATGGAGTTGAGGGCAATCGCGTCGAAGCTCATGGCCTACAGAGCAGCAGTGATACCCGCCCTGCAGTATGCCTCAGAGACATGGACCATGTACAGCAGGCACCTCAAAGCACTGGAGAGGTACCACCAACGCTGCCTCCGCAAGATCCTGCAAATCCATTGGCAGGATAGGCGCACCAACATCAGTGTTCTCGCTCAGGCCAACATCCCCAGCATCGAAGCTTTGACCACGCTCGATCAGCTCCGATGGACGGGCCACATTGTCCGCATGCCCGATACGAGGCTCCCAAAGCAAGCGCTCTACTCGGAGCTCCGACACAGCAACAGAGCCCCAGGTGGGCAGAGGAAACGTTTCAAGGACACCCTCAAAGCCTCCTTGAAAAAGTGCAACATCCCCACCGACACCTGGGAATCCCTGGCCCAAGGCCGCACAAAGTGGAGGAGAAGCATCCGGGAAGACACCGAACACCTCGAGTCTCTTCGCCGGGGAGCAAGCGGAAGCCAAGCGCAGGCAGCGCAAGGAGCGCACGTCAACCCAAGCACCCCACCCACCCGCCCCTTCAACCACCGTCTGCCCCACTTGTGACAGAGACTGTAGGTCCCGCACTGGACTCATCAGTCACCTGAGAACTCATTTTTAATGTGGAAGCAAGTCATCCTCGGTTCCGAGGGACTGCCTAAGAAGTAGACAGGTGCACGAGTAAGATCTCACTGCTATCTGGCTGCAACCATCAACCACGGGCAGAGCAAACTTGCACTTTTCACATCTTCAAGAATCACTCAAGACCTTCAGTGATACAGGAAACTTTGTGCTATCCGGCACCCACGGGACCGAGCTGCTGCCGTTGCCTCAAAACTGCCGTACACTCCAGAGTTAATGTTCAGAGATACGGAGATTCTTATCTCCGTATTTGACAACAAACACTGTTGCTTAGCAACAGCTTCTAAACACTCGGGTGTGGCCCTAAAGCTCTGTCGCTGAAGCTGTTGCTAAAACTACAGACCTTGCACAGCTTGACTGTTCAAACAAAGCAAAAAAAAAACAAACAAAAAGAATAAAAAACGGCTGCTGATTTTTGCCGGTGGCTCCAGCTTGCCGGATAGCTCACCTCCGGATAGCACAAAGTTTCCTGTAATTTGGTTTCCCTAAAGTGCAGCCACTGCTGTTTGACAGACCTAACTCAGGCAGTTTTTTTCCCCCTGCTCCTGCCGTCTTTGATGATGGATCATCAGCTTAAAACTGTTACCAGCGACTGAAGATAAATCTTTGGAGATCTCCCCTGCTCTTCTTCCAATCTTTTACGTCCATCTGAGACAGCAGGGTGGTAGAAGTTTGGAACTCTCGACCGCAAACGGCAGTGGGTCGCACTCCTGCTGCATAAATTCTGCCCCCTTGTATTCTAGATGCTGAAATTCTAGCCGCTTCCTTGAGAAAGCCACCTGACAATATAGCATCAGAGAATCGTACGGCACAGTAGGAGGCCATTCGGCCCACCATGCCTGTGCTGGCCCTTTGAAAGAGCTCGCCAATGAGTCCCACTTCCCCCCCCCCTTACTCTTCCCCCACAGCCCTGCAAACGCCTCCCTTGCAAGAATTGATTCAACTCTTTTCTCTTGAAAAGAGAAGGCTGAGGGGGTGACCTAATAGAGGCCTTTAAAATTATGAAAAATTTTGGTAAGTGCGGATACAGAGAGAGTGTTTCCACTTGTGGGGAAGAGCATAACTACAGGCCATCAATATAAGATAGTCGCCAAGAAATCCAATAGGGAATTCAGGAGAAACTTCTTGACCCAGAGAGTGGTGAGAATGTGGAACTCGCTACCACAGGGAGTGGTTGAGGCGAATAGTATCGAGGCATTTAAGGGGAGGCTGGACAAGCGTATGAGGGAGAAGGGAATAGAGGGTTATGCTGATAGATTTAGATGAGGAAAGGCGGGAGGAGGCTCGAGTGGAGCATAAACGCCAGCATGGACTGGTTGGGCCGAATGGCCTGTTTCTGTGCCATATATCCGATGTGCCAGGCAATGACCATCTCCAACAAGCGAGACTCTAACCATCTCCCCTTGACATTCAATGGCATTGCCATCGCTGAATCCCCCACTATCAACATCCTGGGGGTTACCATTGATCAGAAACTGAACTGGACCAGCCATATAAATACTGTGGCTACAAGAGCAGGCCAGAGGCTGGGAATTCTGCGGCGAGTGTCTCACCTCCCGACTCCCCAAAGCCTTTCCACCATCTACAAGGCACAAGTCAGGAGTGTGATGGAATACTCTCCACTTGCCTGGATGAGTGCAGCTCCAGCAACACTCAAGAAGCTCGACACCATTCAGGATAAAGCAGCCCGCTTGATTGGCACTCCATCCACCTTCAACATTCACTCCCTCCACCACCGGCGCACCGTGGCTGCAGTGTGTACCATCTACAAGATGCACTGCAGCAACTCGCCAAAGCTCCTTCAACAGCACCTTCCAAACCCGTGACCTCTACCACTTAGAAGGACAAGGGCAGCAGACGCATGGGAACATCACCACCTACAAGTTCCCCTCCAAGCCACACACCATCCTGACTTGGACCTGTATCGCCGTTCCTTCACTGTCGCTGGGCCAAAATCCTGGAACTCCCTTCCTAACAGCATTGTGGGTGTACCTACACCATATGGACTGCAGCGGTTCAAGAAGGCGGCTCACCACCATCTTCTCAACATAGAAACATAGAAACATAGAAGATAGGAGCAGGAGTAGGCCATTCGGCCCTTCGAGCCTGCTCCGCCATTCAACGAGAGCATGGCTGATCATCCAAACCCTAGCACCCGGTCCCTACACCGACAGCCATCCCACCCAAGCCCTATCCCCGTAACCCCACGTATTTAATCCCCCCTAACACTAAGGGTCAATTTTTATCATGGCCAATCAACCTAACCCGCACATCTTTGGACTGTGGGAGGAAACCGGAGCACCCGGAGGAAACCCACGCAAACACGGGGAGAATGTGCAAACTCCACACAGACAGTCACCCGAGGCCGGATTTGAACCCGGGTCCCTGGCGCTGTGAGGCAACAGTGCTAACCACTATGCCACCGTGCTGCCAAGGGCACTAAATGCAGGCCTAGCCAGCCAGCGACGCCCACATCCCATCAATGAATTAAAAAAAAGAATTACCCTTTTGAGAGTTACTACTGAATCTGCTTCCACCGCCCTTACAGGCAAAAACAGCAGCTTGTATTTATATAGCACCTTTAACATAGTAAAACGTCCGAAGGCTCTTCACAGCAGCGATTATCAAATAAAATCTGACACCGAGCCACATAAGGAGATTTTAGGACGGGCGACCAAAAGCTGGGTCGGAGAGGTAGGTTTTAAGGAGCGTCTTAAAGGAGGAGAGAGCGAGGCGGAGAGGTTTAGGGAGGGAATTCCAGAGCTTCGGGCCCCAGGTGGCTGAAGGCACGGCCGCCAATGGCGGAGCGATGGAAAGTCAGCGCCTCCCGGATCCTAAGAACTCGCTGGGTTGACTAAAAAAAGCTCATCGTCTCCCTCGCTTCGCCCAATTAACTTAAAGGGTATCGTCACTAGATTGTCTTAAACAGCGTGGACCCAAAGTAATGTCAAGGGGGTTGGAATCTGACGGTGCGCCATCACCAACGAACTAATGTGCTCCTCCGTCGCGCCGTCCCGGCACAGACTTGTGTGTCTAGTCCGCCAGTTTAAGCGCTTTAGTTGCGGATAGCAGAGAAGAAGAATTCGGTGCAGACGGGTTTGCGGCTGATCGTCTACGGCTGCTTTTAGGATTCCACAGGATAATCAGGCTTAAACCGTTGCGTTTATAAATGAGGCACTCAAACCAAGGCTCCCTTAATTATGTGGTGGCATAATATTGTGGGACTTTATTAATAATGCTTTACACGGACCTCGAGGTCAACTGCAAATTGAATAATGCAAAAATGAGACCAAATTGCAAAAGTCACAGATTTTTTCTTTTATTAAACGCCCATGTAAACTCAAGGGAATGTGGTGATAATAAAAGAGGCCATTAACAATGCAAATCAGAGGGTGAATGTACTTGTGAGTGTGGTACTGAGGCATGCAGACCATGTTAACACACGTCAGATCCTAAATTTTGTGCTGACCTACATTGGCTCCCGGTTAAGCAACGCCTCGATTTTTAAAAATTCCCATCCTTGTGGTCAAATGCCTCCGCCATAAATGGCCTCGCCCCTCCCCATCTCTGTAACCTCCTCCAGCCCCTACAACCCTCCGAGATCTCTACGCTCCTCCAATTCTGGCCTCTCGCGCATCCCCCGATATTAATCGCTCCACCATTGGCGGCCGTGCCTTCGGCTGCCGAGGCCCTGATTGGCTAGCCTTCGCCATTGAGCTGATAAGGGTGGTACAATTGGCCCTTGAGGCCCCGCGCCAGGCAGTAACGGGCAGTGGGAAGGTGTCCTTCTCTTCCCCGCCATCTAGAGACCCTTGCAGGCCAGTGCGCATGTATGGGCCTTCAGGCGAGGACCAATTCAGGCTCAACTGTGATGCCTTCTGTGGGAAAATAGCCTGAATTCACCCGTGTAGGCTTGCGTGTCAGACGTGACTCAGTGGGTAGCACTCTCACCTCTGAGTCAGGAGGTTTGTGGGTCCAAGTCCCGCTCCACAGAGACTTGAGCATGTAAATCTAGGCTGACACTCCAGTGCAGTACTGAGGAAGTGCTGTGCAACCGGAGGGGCAGTACTGAGGGAGCGCTGCACTGTCGGAGGGGCAGAACTGAGGGAGCGCAGCGCTGTTGGAGGGGCAGTACTGAGGGAGTGCTGCACTGTCGGAGGGGCAGTACTGAGGAAGAGCTGTGCAGCCGGAGGGGCAGTACTGAGGGAGTGCTGCACTGTCGGAGGGGCAGTACAGAGGGAGCATTGCATTGTCGGAGGGGCAGTACTGAGGGAGTGACGCACGGTCGGAGGGGCAGTACTGAGGGAGCGCCGCACTGTCGGAGGTGCAGAATTGAGGGAGCGCTGCACTGTCGGAGGGGCAGTACTGAGGGAGCGCCGCACTGTCGGAGGGGCAGTACTGAGGGAGCGCTGCACTGTCAGAGGGGCAGTACTGAGGGAGCGCCGCACTGTCGGAGCGGCAGTACTGAGGGAGCGCCGCACTGTCGGAGGGGCAGTACTGAGGGAGCGCCACACTGTCGGAGGGATAGTACTGAGGAACGCCGCACTGTCGGAGGGGCAGAACTGAGGGAGCGCCGCACTGTCGGAGGGGCAGTACTGAGGGAGTGCTGCACTGTCAGAGGGGCAGTACTGAGGGAGCGCTGCATGTTCAGAGGGGCAGTACTGAGGAAGTGCCGGACTGTCGGAGGGGCAGTACTGAGGGAGCGCTGCACTGTCAGAGGGGCAGTACTGAGGGAGCACGGCACTGTCGGAGGGGCAGTACTGAGGGAGCACCGCACTGTTGGAGGGGCAGTACTGAGGGAGCACCGCTCTGTCGGAGGGGCGGTACTGAGGGAGCGCTGCATGTTCAGAGGGGCAGTACTGAGGGAGCGCCGCACTGTTGGAGCGGCAGTACTGAGGGAGCGCCGCACTGTCGGAAGAGCCGTCTTTCAGATGAGACGTTAAACCGAGGCCCCCGTCTGCCCTCTGAGGTGGACGTAAAAGATCCCACGGCTACTACTGGAAGAAGAGCAGGGGGGAGTTCTCCCCGGTGTCCTAGGGCCAATATTTATCCCTCAACCAACATCACTAAAAACAGATGATCTGGTCATTATCACATTGCTGTTTGTGGGAGCTTGCTGTGCGTAAATTGGCTGCTGCGTTTCCTACATTACAACAGTGACTACATTTCAAAAAGTACTTCATTGGTTGTGAAGCGCTTTGGGACGACCTGAGGTGGTGAAAGGCGCTGGAGAAATGGGAGTCTTTCTTTTCATGAAGGATGGGCGATTGAGGGCGGGGGGGAAGTGCCACAAAGAGAAGATTGGGAGTAAAGCAAATGGAGGAATTCAAATCAAATGGTCACACACGGGCTCCTCAACCCTTTCACATCAAGGAGCCTCACCTTTTCTAACAGAGATGGACCATCCGCGTTTCAAGACTCGGGCCCATCGCTCACCAGGGAAGATCCGAGAGCAACAATGAAACTCGGGGTCCTACGCATTACGTTCGAGGGCTTATTTCTGGATCGGTGCCCAGCAATGAAACGCCCTCGCTGTTGAACAAGAAGATGTCAAGTCGAGTGGAGCGTTACACACTGTGTGTCAGCACGTTGGTGTGAAAGAGTATTAAATCATCAATGCGGAGACCCAGGCCTTTAAGATTCAATGAATTCCTGCTCTGTGACTAGCCTGTTTTAACCGCTCTCCCCACACAAGGCGTTAGTCACCTATTGGGAGCATTCATCTATGAAGGATATTGATCACAAGCGCTCATTTGATGTCCTTACAGTCAACCGTGCAACATGCTGCACAGAAGGATTCTAACGCAACACTCCTACCCTTATTTTTGCCAGCCCGCCCAGCCCACACTCCCTGTCTCTGTCCAAGGACTCGAGCCCACCCAACTCTAGCCTCTACGCCTCTTCAGTCCTTCACCCGTTCAACTTTGGCCCCCGTTCAGAGAAAGCTCGTAGAAAAGCGGGACTCTCTCATCCTCCGAGCCCTGAGTGAAAAGGTTGTGTTGCAGGCTCTAGAAGCGTCGACTCTTGGACTAATGTTCTCTCCCCTCTTCTCTTTAAGGTGCTTATCCATGCAACAACAACCTGCCTTTATATGGCGCCTTTAACGTGGCAAAACGTCCCAAGGCGCTTCACAGGAGCGATTTATCAAACTAAATTTGACAGCGAGCCACATAAGGAGATATCTGGACAGGTGACCAAAGTTTGGTCAAAGAGGTCGGTTTTAAGGAGCGTCTTAAAGGAGGAGAGAGAGACGGAGAGGTTTAGGGAGGGAATTCCAGAGCTTAGGGTCCAGGCAGCTGAAGGCACGGCTGCCAATGGTGGAGCGATTAAAATCGGGGGATGTGCAAGAGGCCAGAATTGGAAAAGCGCAGGGATCTCGGGGGGTTGTAAGATAGTCAATGTAAGAGAGTCACTAATAAATCCAAAAGGGAATTCAGGAGAAACTTCTTTACCCAGAGAGTGGTGAGAATGTGGAATTCGCTACCACAGGGAGTGGTTGAGGCAAATAGCAGAGATGTGTTCAAGGGGAAGCTCGAAAAAACACATGAGGGAGAAAGGAATAGAAGGTTATGTTGATGGGGTGAATGAAGAGGGGAGGGAGGAGGCTTGTGTGGAGCATAAACACCGGCATAGACTGGCTGGGCCGAATGGCCTGTTTCTGTGCTGTGTAGATTCTGTGTAATGCAGGAGTTTTAAAATATATCTTTAAAAAAATCTTTATGGAAAAGCAGAACATAACAACTACATGATGACCAGATGGTAGAAATTACAATGCATTAATCAAGTTGACAAGCGAGATTCGGCACCGATATAACATTTAGCAAGTATCTCACTTATCCAATTTGACTGCACTCCAAACATAACAAGCCCATCGGCGATAGAACGGCATGTAAATAGCACTGTAAAATTGTGGGAGTCGATTTTGCTAATGGCCGAACGAGACACAAGACTTCCCCCGGTACCTGCCCGGATCAACGGGACACCTTGAGCCCTTGTGCCAATCGAAGAGATGGGCCGGGTGTAGGGGGTTCGAGTACTGCAGCTGCCATCGGTGCTAGGTGATAATTCAATCATTTTTAAAAATTAGTTTATAGGATCTGGGTGTCGCTGGCAAGGCCCAGCATTTATTGCCCATCCCTAGTTGCCCTTGAGAAGGTGGTGGTGAGCCGCCTTCTTGAACCGCTGCAGTCCGTGTGGTGAAGGTGCTCCCACAGTGCTGTTAGGGAGGGAGTTCCAGGATTCTGACCCAGCATCGATGAAGGATCGGCCGATATATTTCTAAGTCGGGATGGTGTGTGACTTGGAGGGGAACTTGAAGGTGGTGGTGTTCCCGTGCGCCTGCTGCCCTTGTCCTTCTAGGTGGAAGAGGTCGCGGGTTTGGGAGGTGCTGCCGAAGAAGCCTTGGTGAGTTGTTGCAGTGCATCTTGTAGATGGTACACACTGCAGCCACGGTGCGCTGGTGGTGGAGGGAGTGAATGTTTAAGGTGGTGGATGGGGTGCCAATCAAGCGGGCTGCTTTGTCCTGGATGGTGTCGAGCTTCTTGAGTGTTGTTGGAGCTGCACCCATCCATGATGTTAATCGCCTTGATTATTAATTCTAACACGTGGAAGCCATGCCTCGATTTTAAAATTCTCATCCTTGTTTTCAAATCCCTCCGTGGCCCTTGCGCCCCCCCCCCCAATCTCTGTAACCTCCTCCAGCCCTACGACACTCCGAGATCTCTGCGCTCCTCCAATTCCGGCCTCTTGAGCATCCCCCGATTTTAATCGCTCCACCATTGGCGGCCGTGCCTTCAGCTGCCTGGGCCCTAAGCTCTGGAATTCCCTCCCTAAACCTCTCCGCCTCTCTCTCCTCCTTTAAGATGCTCCTTAAAACCGACCTCTCTGACCAAGCTTTTGGTCACCTGCCCTAATATCTCCTTATGTGGCTCGGTGTCAAATTTTGTTTGATAATCGCTCCTGTGAAGCACCTTGGGATGTTTTACGACGTTAAAGGTGCTGTATAAATGCAAGTTGTTGTTGTTGTAGATAGGGAAAAAAATGAGTTCCTTTTAAAAACAACATTTAAGTGTCAAATTTATTTATTAGTCATTTCAACCCCAATTAAAAACTGTCGAGTCCAAAAATAGATGAGTGGGAGCCCGAGGTCCCGAACCCACTTCTCACTCCCCGACATTCCGTTCCACAACCTCGTGCTCCTCCCTCGATTCTCACCAATCGCTGTCCAAAGTCATTCTTTTCAGGAACCTCAAAACCCTGGAACATCCTGAGCTCTCTCGGTCTTCCCTTTCTCCAATAACCCCAGGGATTTTAAACCCCACCTTAGTTAGTCCCAAACTGCAATCTCTTCAGCGATCTCACTTCCTCTCCTGTTCGCAACGCTGTAGGAGACAACACTCTCGGTTCATGGCCTTACAAACGAGGCCTCTCAAAGAACAAAGCCCGACTAGAACAGGTATTCAACCACAGCAACTCCCATTTATCCAGCGCCTTTAATGTAGTAAAACGGCCCAAGGTGCTTCACAGGAGCGATTATCAAACAAAATTTGACACCGAGCCACATAAGGAGATATTAGGACAGGTGACCAAAAGCTTGGTCAAAGAGGTTGGCCTAGAAATTGGGTTTTGGCTTAGCCAGGGCTTTAGCGCCGGAGGTTAGTGCCGGCGCTAAGTCCCCCTGCGCGCGCCAAAAATTCAGCAGGGCCGCGCCCAAACGGCTGCCGGCGCTACTGAAGGGTCTTTGCGGCGGTAAATCGGCGCTAACTGCCGTTTCGCGCCGCAATTCCGGCGCTGTGGCACCCGATGCGGTGCGGCAGGCTCGGGAAGTGCAGGCCTCCTCCTTCCATTAAGGAGGAGCTGCCTGCACCCGGCCGCGGCCCGCGCAAATCTGTCTAAAAATGAGCCCGGCACCTCGGACAAGTGCCGGGCTTGCATCTGTTCCGGGGGGTGGGGGGGAGAAGTCCGGGGAGGGAGCTGCGGGCAGGCGGCCGGCGGGAAAGCGGCCGGCCGCCGCGGGGCCTTTAATGCGCCGGCGCAAACTCATGCAAGATTCTGTTGCCAGAGTCTTAGTTGCGGCTGCCACGGGCGAGGCGGCCGCAACTGAATTTCGGCGCTAGGGCCCGTCGGCATGGCAACCGGGACGCTGCGCACACCGATGACGTCATCGGTGCCGGCGCAGCGCTACCGGTGCAACGCCGATTTAGGGCCCCAGGGAATTTTTAAACTGGCCATAACTCTGGCGCTAGTCCCTCTAGCGCCTCAAAAGCGGCGCTAAGGCAACTGAATTTCTAGGCCGTTGGTTTTAAGGAGCGTCTTAAAGGAGGAGAGAGAGGCGGAGAGGTTTAGGGAGGGAATTCCAGAGCTCAGGGCCCAGGCGGCTGAAGGCACGGCCGCCAATGGTGGAGCGATTAAAATCGGGGGATGCTCAAGAGGCCAGAATTGGAGGAGCGCAGAGATCTCGGGAGCGCGGAGGGGGGGGGGGGGCGGGGGGCGGAGGAGGTTACAGAGACAGGGAGGGGGCGAGGGCCATTGATGGATTTGAAAACAAGGATGAGAATTTGAAAATCGAGGCGTTGCCGGACCGGGAGCCAGTGTAGGTCAGCGAGCACAGGGGGTGAAAGACTTCTAAAATGTGTCGAAAATAAAGACAGAGCATGAGAACACCAAACGCTCTTCATTGTTGCAATGTCCTCCTGTCGTATTGACAAACGCATTAACTCTATCGGAGAACCGACTTTCCGCCTGGAGATGGGGGTGCATTTACAAGCATCGAATAACATTATGCTCAACAGTCTAGTCCAGTGAGAAGAGCAGGTTAGTGAGGGTGAAGTATTTGGATGGCAAGGAAGGTTTGGGCGAGAGACAGGAACAAAATCGTTCAAGTTTGCAGCTGCAGACTGCATTCCTGTCTGGGTATCAGCATCTGCTGAGAGACCCCTCATTCCCACTGCTCTGGTTCAATACACTGCCAATGTACGAGGGCTTGGATCGCACTTGAAGATTGTTATTTGGGCACATGCAATTGCACCCCACAAAGATCCAACGCCTGAGGAACCTGTACCCCAGTGAGAGTCAGTGTGTGTGGAACCCGTACCCCAGTGAGAGTCAGTGTCTATGGAACCTGTACCCCAGTGGGAGTCAGTGTCTGTGGAACCCGTACCCCAGTGAGAGTCAGTGTCTGTGGAACCCGTACCCCAGTGAGAGTCAGTGTCTGTGGAACCCGTACCCCAGTGAGAGTCAGTGTCTGTGGAACCCGTACCCCAGTGAGAGTCAGTGCCTGTGGAACCCGTACCCCAGTGAGAGTCAGTGTGTGTGGAACCTGTACCCCAGTGAGAGTCAGTGTGTGTGGAACCCGTACCCCAGTGAGAGTCAGTGTCTATGGAACCTGTACCCCAGTGAGAGTCAGTGTCTGTGGAACCCGTACCCCAGTGAGAGTCAGTGTCTGTGGAACCCGTACCCCAGTGAGAGTCAGTGCCTGTGGAACCCGTACCCCAGTGAGAGTCAGTGTGTGTGGAACCCGTAACCCAGTGAGAGTCAGTGTGTGTGGAACCCGTACCCCAGTGAGAGTCAGTGTCTGTGGGACCCGTACCCCAGTGAGAGTCAGTGTCTGTGGAACCTGTACCCCAGTGAGAGTCAGTGTCTGTGGAACCCGTACCCCAGTGAGAGTCAGTGTGTGTGGAACTTGTACCCCAGTGAGAGTCAGTGTCTGTGGAACCTGTACCCCAGTGAGAGACAGTGTCTGTGGAACCTGTACCCCAGTGAGAGTCAGTGTCTGTGGAACCCGTGCCCCAGTGAGAGTCAGTGTCTGTGGAACCCGTACCCCAGTGAGAGTCAGTGTCTGTGGAACCTGTACCCCAGTGAGAGTCAGTGTCTGTGGAACCTGTACCCCAGTGAGAGACAGTGTCTGTGGAACCTGTACCCCAGTGAGAGTCAGTGTCTGTGGAACCCGTACCCCAGTGAGAGTCAGTGTCTATGGAACCTGTACCCCAGTGAGAGTCAGTGTCTGTGGAACCCGTACCCCAGTGAGAGTCAGTGTCTGTGGAACCTGTACCCCAGTGAGAGTCAGTGTCTGTGGAACCTGTACCCCAGTGAGAGTCAGTGTCTGTGGAACCTGTACCCCAGTGAGAGACAGTGTCTGTGGAACCCGTACCCCAGTGAGAGTCAATGTCTATGGAACCTGTACCCCAGTGAGAATCAGTGTCTATGGAACCTGTACCCCAGTGAGAGTCAGTGTCTGTGGAACCCGTACCCCAGTGAGAGTCAGTGTCTGTGGAACCCGTACCCCAGTGAGAGTCAGTGTCTGTGGAACCCGTACCCCAGTGAGAGTCAGTGTCTGTGGAACCCATGCCCCAGTGAGAGTCAGTGTCTGTGGAACCCGTACCCCAGTGAGAGTCAGTGTCTGTGGAACCCGTACCCCAGTGAGAGTCAGTGTGTGTGGAACCCATGCCCCAGTGA
This sequence comes from Somniosus microcephalus, assembly GCF_052327205.1. NCBI lineage: Eukaryota > Metazoa > Chordata > Chondrichthyes > Squaliformes > Somniosidae > Somniosus > Somniosus microcephalus. The sequence goes on from NW_028225180.1 coordinate 76,366,103, forward strand.
GAGACAGTGTCTGTGGAACCCGTACCCCAGTGAGAGTCAGTGTCTATGGAACCTGTACCCCAGTGAGAGTCAGTGTCTGTGGAACTTGTACCCCAGTGAGAGTCAGTGTCTGTGGAACCCGTACCCCAGTGAGAATCAGTGTCTGTGGAACCCGTACCCCAGTGAGAGTCAGTGTCTGTGGAACCCGTACCCCAGTGAGAGACAGTGTCTGTGGAACCCGTACCCCAGTGAGAGTCAGTGTCTATGGAACCTGTACCCCAGTGAGAGTCAGTGTCTGTGGAACCTGTACCCCAGTGAGAGTCAGTGTCTGTGGAACCCGTACCCCAGTGAGAATCAGTGTCTGTGGAACCCGTACCCCAGTGAGAGTTAGTGTCTATGGAACCTGTACCCCAGTGAGAGTCAGTGTCTATGGAACCTGTACCCCAGTGAGAGTCAGTGTCTGTGGAACTGTACCCCAGTGAGAGTCAGTGTCTGTGGAACCCGTACCCCAGTGAGAGTCAGTATGTGTGGAACCCGTACCCCAGTGAGAGTCAGTGCGTGTGGAACCCGTACCCCAGTGAGAGTCAGTGTCTGTGAAACTGTAACCCAGTGAGAGTCAGTGTGTGTGGAACCCGTACCCCAGTGAGAGTCAGTGCATGTGGAACCCGTACCCCAGTGAGAGTCAGTGTCTGTGAAACTGTAACCCAGTGAGAGTCAGTGTGTGTGGAGCCTGTACCCCAGTGAGAGACAGTGTCTGTGGAACTGTACCCCAGTGAGAGACAGTATCTGCGGAACCCATACCCCAGTGAGAGTCAGTGCCTGTGGAACTATACCCCAGTGAGAGTCAGTGTCTATGGAACCCGTACCCCAGTGAGAGTCAGTGTGTGTGGAACCCGTAGCCCAGTGAGAGTCAGTGTCTGTGGAACCCGCACCCCAGTGAGAGTCAGTGTCTGTGGAACCCGTACCCCAGTGATTGTCAGTGTTTGAGGAACCCGTACCCCAGTGATTGTCAGTGTTTGAGGAACTGTACCCCAATGAGAGTCAGAGCTTGTAAATCCATAGGGACAGAATGGGCTGATAGTCATATTTCTTCTAACTTCACCTCCCTTGCAATCATTTCTGAAATCGCAATATCATTGAACACTGAAAGGTTTGGATAGTGATTTAAAATTAGACTGTATTTGTGTGGGCCAGTTCACCTGACGGAGGTAAAGGCCAACGGGGAAAGTCACCACATCCCCAGGGGCTCATTAAGTGCAGAAAAGCAAATACAGTCACCTTGCTCCAAGCTACACTGCATGAAGGATTTAAAAACTAACTCACCTACGCACCTGACCAAGCTGTCTGGTGAAGGATGGATGCGCAGCAGTTGGTTTCGAGAGTAAAGTGCGGTTAATGGGGTGATTGTCGAGCCACCTCCTTTGAATTTCTGCTCTGCCCCGGACAAATCTCCTTATCTCAGGATGGATATACTTCCCTTAGAGGCGGTGCAATCAAGGTTTACTAGATTGATTCCTGGGATGAGAGGGCTGCCCTATGAGGAGAGATTGAGTAGGTTGGGCTATACTCATAGTCATAGGCCTAGAAATTGGGTTTTGGCGCAGCGACGGCTTTAGCGCCGGAAGTTAGTGCCGGAGCTAAGTCGCGCTGGGCGGGCCAAAAATTCACTAGTTCTGCGCCCAAACGGCTGCCGCCGCTGCTGAAAGCTGTTTGCGCCTGAAAACTGGCGCTACGCGCTGAATTGCGGCGCTATTCCGGCGCTGCGGCGCCCGCTGCAGTGCGGCAGGTTCGGGAAGTGCAGGCCTCCTCCTTCCCTTAAGGAGGAGCTGCCTGCACCCGGCCGCGGCCCGCGAAAATCATTGTAAAAATGAGCCCGGCACCTCGGACAAGTGCTGGGCTTGCATCTGTCCCGGGGGTGGGGGGAGAAGTCCGGGGAGGGAGCTGCGGCCAGGCGGCCGGCGGGAAAGCGGCCGGCCGCCGCGGGGCCTTTAATGCGCCGGTGCAAAGTCCAGTAAGGCACCTCTGCCAGAACGTTGCTTGCGGCTGCCACGGGCGAGGCGGCCGCAAGTCAATTTCGGAGTTCGGGCGGGTTACCATGGCAACCGGGACGCTGCGCACACCGATGACGTCATCGGTGCCGGCGCAGCGCTAACGGCCTAACGCTGATTTAGGGACCCACTCAATTTCCAAACTGGCCATAACTCCGGCGCTAGGCCCTCTAGCGCCTCAAAAGCGGCACTAAGCCTACCGAATTTCTAGGCCATAGAGTCATAACGGCACAGAAGGAGGCCATTCGGCCCATCCAGTCCGTGCCGGCTCTCTGTGGAGCAATCCGGTCAGTCCCATTCCCCCGCTGTATCCCCGTAGCCCTGCAAGTTTATTTCCCTCAAGGGCCTATTCAGTCTCCCCTTGAAAACATTGAGTGTCTCCGCTTCCACCACTTCCGTCGGCAGCGAGTTCCAGGTCCTCACCATTCGCTGCATAAAAAAGTTTCCCCTCACGTCCCCCCTGTATCGCTTGCCCAAAACCTTAAATCTGTGTCCCCTAGTCCTTGTACCATCAACTAGTGGGAACAGCCTTTCCCCGTCTAGCCTGTCCAAACCTGTTATCATCTTGTACACCTCTATCAAATCACCCCTCAACCTCCTTTGCTCTAATGAAAACAAATCCAGCTTCTCCAACCTGTCCTTGTAGCTAAGATCCCCCATCCCCGGAACCATTCTGGTAAATCTCCTCTGCACCCTCTCAAGGGCCTTCACATCCTTCCTAAAGTGTGGTGACCAGAACTGGACGCAATACTCCAGTTGTGGCCTAACCAGCGCTTTATAAAGGTTCAGCATAACTTCTCTACTTTTGTACTCAGTACCTCTATTTATGAAGCCCAAGATCCCAGATGCTTTGTTAACCACTCTCTCAATATGTCCTGCCACCTTCAGGGACCGATGCACATTAACTCCCAGGTCCCTCTGTCCCTGCACACTCTTTAAAACTGTGCCATTAAGTGTATATTGCCTCTCCCTGTTCCTTCTGCCAAAATGCATCACCTCACACTTCTCTGTATTAAATTCCATCTGCCACTTGTCTGCCCATTCTGCTAGCCTTTCTATGTCCTGTTGCAGTCGATTGGTATCATCCTCACTGTTTGCCACACCCCCAAGTTTGGTGTCATCGGCAAATTTAGAAATTCTCTGGAGTTTAGAAGAATGAGAGGCGATCTCATTGAAACATATAATATTCTGAAGGGTAGATGCTAAGAGGTTGTTTCCCCTGGTTGGAGAGTCTAGAACCAGGGGTCACAGTCTCAGGATAAGGGGTTGGCCATGTAGGACTGAGATGAGGAGGAATTTCTTCACTCAGAGGGTGGTGAATCTTTGGAATTCTCTACCCCAGAGGGCTGTGGAGGCTCAGTCGTCGAGTATATTCAAGGCTGAGATCGATAGATTTTTAGGGGAATATGGGGATCGAGAAAGTGGAGTTGAGGGTGAAGATCAGCCAAGATCTTACTAATGGCGGAGCAGGCTCGAGGGGCCGTATGGCCTACTCCTGCTCCTATTTCTAATGTTCTTAAGTTCGTATCTCAAAGGGCTGTTTACCGGGGTGGAGTTTCATCTAAGGGGTCAAAATGGGAACGATAAGGGAGTCAAGGGTTATGGGGAGCGGGCAGGGAAGTGGAGGCCATGATTCAGACCAGCCATGATCTCATTGAATGGCGGAGCAGGCTCGAGGGGCCAAATGACCGACTCCTGCTCCTAGTTCTTCTGTAAATCCTTCCAGGCCACACAGGCATAATGCATCTTCATAAGAAACTAACAGTGACCTTTGCGAGCTACTGCATTCCTCAACTAGCCTGATTTAATTTGCACAGTGACAAGCTCCCCACCGCCCCTCACGTCCTCACCCCCACCTCCCTACCATCTGTGCCGCATTGCTCATTCCGCCTGACATTATCGAGGATTAGGTAAAGGGGGCTCTGCTGGTGCCTAAACTGGGTAAATAGCGAAGGGGTACGGTCCAGGGACTTCTCAACAAAAACTCCCGCTTCCATCGCATTTCTTGCGTGGGGCAAGAAGAGGGACACAACAACAACAACTTGCATTTACCTAGTGCCTTTAACGTAGTAAAACGTCCCAAGGCGCTTCGCAGGAGCGATTATCAAACAGAATTTGACACCGAGCCACATAAGGAGAAATTAGGGCAGGTGACCAAAAGCTTGGTCAAAGAGGTCGATTTTAAGGAGCGTCTTAATGAAGGGGAGAAAGGCGGAGAGGTTTAGGGAGGGAATTCCAGAGCTTAGGGGCCCAGGGAGCTGAAGGCACGGCCGCCAATGGTGGAGCGATTAAAATCGGGGGATGCGCAAGAGGCCAGAATTGGAGGAGCGCAGAGATCTCGGAGGGTTGTGGGGCTGGAGGAGGTTACAGAGATAGGGAGGGGCGAGGGCCAAGGAGGGATTTGAAAACGAGGATGAGAATTTTGAAATCGAGGCGCTGCTTAACTGGGAGCCAATGTAGGTCAGCGAGCACGGGGGGTGATGGGCGAACGGGACTCGATGCGAGTTAGGACACGGGGCAGTGAGCACAGGGGGTGATGGGCGAACGGGACTTGGTGCGAGTTAGGACACGGGGCAGTGAGCACAGGGGGTGATGGGCGAACGGGACTCGGTGCGAGTTAGGACACGGGGCAGTGAGCACAGGGGGTGATGGGTGAACGGGACTTGGTGCGAGTTAGGACACGGGGCAGTGAGCACAGTGAGTGATGGGTGAACGGGACTTGGTGCGAGTTAGGACACGGGGCAGTGAGCACAGGGGGTGATGGGTGAACGGGACTCGGTGCGAGTTAGGACACGGGGCAGTGAGCACAGGGGGTGATGGGTGAACAGGACTCGGTGCGAGTTAGGACACGGGGCAGTGAGAACAGGGGGTGATGGGTGAACGGGACTCAGTGCGAGTTGGGACACGGGGCAGCGAGCACAGGGGGTGATGGGCGAACGGGACTTGGTGCGAGTTAGGACACGGGGCAGTGAGCACAAGGGGTGATGGGCGAACGGGACTTGGTGCGAGTTAGGACACGGGGCAGTGAGCACAGGGGGTGATGGGTGAACGGGACTTGGTGCGAGTTAGGACACGGGGCAGTGAGCACAGGGGGTGATGGGTGACCGGGACTAGGTGCGAGTTAGGACACGGGGCAGTGAGCACAGGGGGTGATGGGTGAACGGGACTCGGTGCGAGTTAGGACACAGGGCAGTGAGCACAGGGGGTGATGGGTGAACGGGACTCGGTGCGAGTTAGGACACGGGGCAGTGAGCACAGGGGGTGATGGGTGAACGGGACTCGGTGCGAGTTAGGACACTGGGCAGTGAGCACAGGGGGTGATGGGTGAACGGGACTCGGTGCGAGTTAGGACACGGGGCAGTGAGCACAGGGGGCGATGGGTGAACGGGACTCGGTGCGAGTTAGGACACGGGGCAGTGAGCACAGGGGGTGATGGGTGAACGGGACTCGGTGCGAGTTAGGACACGGGGCAGTGAGCACAGTGAGTGATGGGTGAACGGGACTCGGTGCGAGTTAGGACACAGGGCAGTGAGCACAGGGGGTGATGGGTGAACGGGACTCGGTGCGAGTTAGGACACGGGGCAGCGAGCACAGGGGGCGATGGGTGAACGGGACTCGGTGCGAGTTAGGACACAGGGCAGTGAGCACAGGGGGTGATGGGTGAACGGGACTCGGTGCGAGTTAGGACACGGGGCAGTGAGCACAGGGGGTGATGGGTGAACGGGACTGGGTGCGAGTTAGGACATGGGGCAGTGAGCACAGGGGGTGATGGGTGAACGGGACTCGGTGCGAGTTAGGACACGGGGCAGTGAGCACAGGGGGTGATGGGTGAACGGGACTTGGTGCGAGTTAGGACACGGGGCAGTGAGCACAGGGGGTGATGGGTGAACGGGACTCGGTGCGAGTTGGGACACGGGGCAGTGAGCACAGGGAGTGATGGGTGAACGGGACTCGGTGCGAGTTGGGACACGGGGCAGTGAGCACAGGGGGTGATGGGTGAACGGGACTCGGTGCGAGTTAGGACACGGGGCAGTGAGCACAGGGGGTGATGGGTGAACGGGACTTAGTGCGAGTTAGGACACGGGGCAGTGAGCACAGGGGGTGATGGGTGAACGGGACTTGGTGCGAGTTAGGACACGGGGCAGTGAGCACAGGGGGTGATGGGTGAACGGGACTTGGTGCGAGTTAGGACACGGGGCAGTGAGCACGGGGTGATGGGGGATCGGGACTCGGTGCGAGTTAGGACACGGGGCAGTGAGCACAGGGGGTGATGGGTGAACGGGACTCGGTGCGAGTTAGGACACGGGGCAGTGAGCACAGGGGTTGATGGGTGAACGGGACTTGGTGCGAGTTAGGACACGGGGCAGTGAGCACAGGGAGTGATGGGTGAACGGGACTCGGTGCGAGTTGGGACACGGGGCAGTGAGCACAGGGGGTGATGGGTGAACGGGACTTGGTGCGAGTTAGGACACGGGGCAGTGAGCACAGGGGGTGATGGGTGAACGGGACTCGGTGCGAGTTAGGACACGGGGCAGTGAGCACAGGGGGTGATGGGTGAATGGGACTCGGTGCGAGTTAGGACACGGGGCAGTGAGCACAGGGGGTGATGGGTGAACGGGACTCGGTGCGAGTTAGGACACGGGGCAGTGAGCACAGGGGGTGATGGGTGAACGGGACTCGGTGCGAGTTAGGACACGGGGCAGTGAGCACAGGGGGTGATGGGTGAACGGGACTCGGTGCGAGTTGGGACACGGGGCAGTGAGCACAGGGGGTGATGGGTGAACGGGACTCGGTGCGAGTTGGGACACGGGGCAGTGAGCACAGGGGGTGATGGGTGAACGGGACTTGGTGCGAGTTAGGACACGGGGCAGTGAGCACAGGGGGTGATGGGTGAATGGGACTCGGTGCGAGTTAGGACACGGGGTCAGTGAGCACAGGGGGTGATGGGTGAACGGGACTCGGTGCGAGTTAGGACACGGGGCAGTGAGCACAGGGGGTGATGGGTGAACGGGACTCGGTGCGAGTTGGGACACGGGGCAGTGAGCACAGGGGGTGATGGGTGAACGGGACTCGGTGCGAGTTAGGACACGGGGCAGTGAGCACAGGGGGTGATGGGTGAACGGGACTCGGTGCGAGTTAGGACACGGGGCAGTGAGCACAGGGGGTGATGGGTGAACGGGACTTGGTGCGAGTTAGGACACGGGGCAGTGAGCACAGGGAGTGATGGGTGAACGGGACTCGGTGCGAGTTAGGACACGGGGCAGTGAGCACAGGGGTTGATGGGTGAACGGGACTTGGTGCGAGTTAGGACACGGGGCAGTGAGCACAGGGGGTGATGGGTGAACGGGACTGGGTGCGAGTTAGGACACGGGGCAGTGAGCACAGGGGGTGATGGGTGAACGGGACTCGGTGCGAGTTAGGACACGGGGCAGCAGAGTTTTGGATGAGCTGAAGTTTACGTAGGGTGGAATGTGGGAGGCCGGCCAGGAGTGCATTGGAATAGTCGAGTCTGGAGGTAACAAAGACATGGTTTCAGCAGCAGGTGAGCTGAGGCAAGGGCGGAGACGGGCGATGTTACGCAGGTGGAAGTAGGCGGTCTTTGTTATGCCGCGGATATGTCGTCGGAAGCTTATTTCAGGGTCAAATACGACACCAAGGTCAGCCAGGTCCTGATCGAAGCTAACTTGAGGTGTTGACGCCCCAGGGGAGGAGAATATGCTTGGCCATTCCTTCTAACATTTCCTGCTTATGCTTACCCACCAATACCAGAGGGTGACTTGTTCCTGTGGAACTGTATGTAATGTTAGTCAGGCCCTCTAGAGAAACGTAGAAAGATTTGCATTTCTATAGCACCTTTCACGATCTCAGGACGTCCCAAAGTACTTTACAGCCAATGAAGCACTTTTTGAAGTGTGGTCACTGTTGTAATGTAGGAAACGTGGCAGCCAATTTGCGCACAGCAAGCTCCCACAAACCGCAATGTGATAATGGCCAGATCATCTGTTTCAGTGATGTTGGTTGAAGGATAAATAGTGGCCCCAGGACACCGGGGGAGAACTCCCCCTGCTCACCTTCCAATAGTGGCAGTGGGATCTTTTACATCCACCTGAGAGGGCAGGCAGGGCCTCGGTTTAACGTCTCCTCTGAAAGACTGCACCTCTGATAGTGCAGCACTCCCTCAGTACTGCCCCTCCGACAGTGCAGCACTCCCTCAGTACTGCCCATCCGACAGTGCGGCGCTCCCTCAGTACTGCCCCAGAACAGTGCGGCACTCCCTCAGTACTGCCCCTCCGACAGTGCGGCGCTCCCTCAGTACTGCCCCTCCGACAGTGCGGCGCTCCCTCAGTACTGCCCCTCCAACAGTGCGGCGCTCCCTCAGTACTGCCCCTCCGACAGTGCGGCGCTCCCTCAGTACTGTCCCAGAACAGTGCGGCACTCCCTCAGTACTGCCCCTCCGACAGTGCGGCGCTCCCTCAGTACTGCCCCTCCGACAGTGCGGCGCTCCCTCAGTACCGCCCCTCCGACAGTGCTGCGCTCCCTCAGTACTGCCCCTCCGACAGTGCGGCGCTCCCTCAGGACCGCCCCTCCGACAGTGCGGCGCTCCCTCAGTACTGCCCCTCCGACAGTGCTGCGCTCCCTCAGTACTGGCACTGGGAGTGTCGGCCTGGATTGTGGACTCAAGTCTCTGGAGTGGTGCTCGTACCCACGACCTTCTGACTCAGAGGGCAAGGGTGCTACTCACTGAGCCACGGCAGATGCCTAGCGGAGGGACAGGGAAGCAAATCACTGCACCAGCCACACAACGGGTTTTGAATCCATTGTAAAGCACTCCAGGTTTTAAGTACACCAGTTGCTCCTACACAGCTCGAAAATATGGATTTTAAAAAAAATTAATAACTTCAGGGAGGATTTTCTGTCCCCAGGGATCAATGGAGGCCATCACACCATCGTTAAGTGTTCGACAGTTATGGTGTAATTATGTGCTGTGAGGGGCCTCGTTGTAAATTAAATGCCTTGACAAGATGGAGTCTTACACAGGGCGTGAGATTCGAAAATAAAAAAGCCCTTTTTTCTATGTAATAGAATTCTGCGGTGCGAAATAATGCATCAAATTCCAAGTGCCCCAATTATACGACTCAGGGATTATTTAAAGGAAGAATTTTAATTTAATATTTGGCTGCCCTTCGCCGGGATGGGTTCATTGCGCTGGCTGAAGGGGAAACGGAGACACTTAAATCGCTCGCCTCTCAACATTAACATCACCCACTGGTTCGCAAGCTGTGAAACGGGAGGCGTAAGGTGGTGACGCCTTCCGCAGGCGAATAGCCGACAGACACGCCGGGGTCTGGAAATTGCGCTGTGCGTCGGTCTGGTCCAAAGCCGTCTGGAGGATGAGGCGTCAAACGTGAGGCCCCAGTTGCCTGCTCGGTGGACGTAAAAGACCCCAGAGCACTATTCGGGGGTTCTGCACATCCCCCGGCCAACGTTCCTCCCTTAACTAGAGCCCCTTAACCAGCACCCCTTAACCAGCACCCCTTAACTAGCACCACTTACAACAGATTATCTGCTCAGTTATTCATTTGTTGCTATGGGACCGAGCTCTATACAAAATGGCTGTCTCGCCCGTCTCCGTCCAGCCTCAGCTCATCCGCTACTGAAACCCTCATCCATGCCTTTGTTACCCCTAGACTCGACTATTCCAACGCACTCCTGGCCGGCCTCCCACATTCCACCCGACGTAAACTTGAGATCATCCAAAACTCGCACCAAGTCCCGTTCGCCCATCACCCCCTGTGCTCGCTGCCCCGTGTCCTAACTCGCACCAAGTCCCGTTCGCCCATCACCCCCTGTGCTCGCTGCCCCGTGTCCTAACTCGCACCGAGTCCCGTTCGCCCATCACCCCCTGTGCTCACTGCCCCGTGTCCTAACTCGCACCGAGTCCCGTTCGCCCATCACCCCCTGTGCTCACTGCCCCGTGTCCTAACTCGCACCGAGTCCCGTTCGCCCATCACCCCCTGTGTTTCCTACATTGGCTCCCGGCAACACCTCGATTTTAAAATTCTCATCCTTGTTTTCAAACCCCTCCATGGCCTCGCCACCCTCCCTATCTCTGTGACCTCCTCCAGCTCCCACAACCCCCCGAGATCTCTGCGCTCCTCCAATTCCGGCCTCTTGACCATCCCCCGATTTCTATCACTCCACCATTGGCGGCCGTGCCTTCAGCTGCCTGGGCCCTAAGCTCTGGAATTCCCTCCCTAAACCTCTCCGCCTCTCTCTCCTCCTTTAAGATGCTCTTTAAAACCGAACTCTTTGACCAAGCTTTTGGTACCGTTTTGGTCTCCTTATCTAAGGAAGGATATACTTGCCATAGAGGGAGTGCAACGAAGGTTCACCAGACTGGTTCCTGGGATGGGGGGATTGTCCTATGAGGAGAGATTGAGTAGACTAGGCCTATATTCCCTAGAGTTTAGAAGAATGAGAGGTGATCTCATTGAAACATACAACATTCTTACAGGGTTTGACAGGGTAGATGCAGGGAGGATGTTTCCCCTGGCTGGGGAGTCTAGAACCAGGGGTCACAGACTCAGGATAAGGGGTCGGCCATTTAGGACTGAGATGAGGAGGAATTTCTTCACTCGGAGGGTGGTGAATCTTTGGAATTCTCTGCCCCAGAGGGCTGTGGAGGCTCAGTCGTTGAGTATATTCAAGACCGAGATCGATAGATTTTTGAATATTAAGGGAATCAAGGGATATGGGGATAGAGCGGGAAAGTGGAGATGAGGTTGAAGATCAGCCATGATCTTATTGAATGGCGGAGCAGGCTCGAGGGGCCGAATGGCCGACTCCTGCTCCTAATTCTTGTGTTCTTATGTCATCTGCCCTAATACCTCCTTACCTGGCTCGGTGTCAAATTTTGTCTGATAATCGCTCCTGTGAAGCGCCTTGGGACGTTTTACTACGTTAAAGGCGCTATATAACTGCAGGCTGTTCTTGTTTGCCTGCAGTCTCAAAGCAATCCCATGCTTGTAAAGCGCTTTGGATGGCCTGAGGCTCGATACAAGTCCTTTCCTGCTTTACAGACGCCGAACACACCTGTATCCAGTTCCTCTGCTTGATATTTTCAAAGTGGCCTAAATGGGTGAAAATCCCACCTCCTGACTCCCCAAAGCCTTTCCACCAACCTCAAGGCACAAGTCAGGAGTGTGATGGAATACTCGCCACTTGCCTGGGTGAGTGCCGCTCCAACAACACTCAAGAAGCTCGACACCATCCAGGACAAAGCAGCCCGCTTGATTGGCACCCCAACCACCTCCTTAAACATTCACTCCCTCCACCACTGGCGCACCGTGGCTGCAGTGTGTACCATCTACAAGATGCACTGCAGCAACTCGCCAAGGCTTTTTCAGTAGCACCTCCCAAACCCGCGACCTCTTCCACCTAGAAGGACAAGGGCAGCAGGCGCATGGGAACACCACCACCTCCAAGTTCCCCTCCAAGTCACACACCATCCCGACTTGGAAATATATCAGCCGTTCCTTCATCGTCGCTGGGTCAAAATCCTGGAACTCCCTCCCTAACAGCACTGTGGGAGCACCTTCACCACACGGACTGCAGCGGTTCAAGAAGGCGGCTCACCACCACCTTCTCAAGGGGCAACTAGGGATGGGCAATAAATGCTGGGCCTTGCCAGCGACGTTCACATCCCGTAAACGAATTAAAAAAAACTTTCCGAATGAAGACATTAAGGCGGGGTGGGGGAAGCGGGGTGGAGTAGGCGATTGGGAGGGGCCCCGAGCGTGAGTCGGCAATATTCTTCAGGACTGCCGTGGAGCCGAGAGGACCACTTTAGGACAGCACAGTTTCGGTTGACCCGCAGCCTCACCGTTTTCTGCATGTTTAAGGAGCCTAACGTCTGCTTTGAGGCCCAGACACCTGGGCGGCGAAACCTCTGCCTTTACCAACATGGCGGGTGGCGCACCTGTGGCGCCGAGTGCCCGCGTGCACATGTTCGGCCATTTTGAGCGCTCAGGCGGCCATTTTACAGCCTTTAGGAGAATCAAGCGGCCTCTTCTTTCAGTGGGAGATTTCAATCAGGTCCCAGGTACTAGTTTCGAGCTGTCAAACTTTCCCAGCTATCTCTGTCAGGATAAAGTCTTCAAGCTGTGTGTCATAAGTGCAGCCAGTCTCAAAGCTGGCTCCAACTTAACCTCTATTGGTGCTAAATAGGCAATCTGCATAGCAAGACCAAAGGATGGCTGGATCTAACCCGTGCTGTACCTGCCGTGGGAGTGTTTGATGGGACAGTGTAGAGGGAGCTTTACTCTGCATCTAACCCGTGCAGTACCTGACCTGGGAGTGTTTGACGGGACAGTGTAGAGGGAGCTTTACTCTGTATCTAACCCGTGCTGTACCTGCCCTGGGAGTGATTGATGGGACAGTGTAGAGGGAGCTTTACTCTGTATCTAACCTGTGCTGTACCTGTCCTGGGAGTGTTTGACGGGACAGTGTAGAGGGAGCTTTACTCTGTATCTAACCCGTGCTGTACCTGCCCTGGGAGTGTTTGATGGGACAGTGTAGAGGGAGCTTTACTCTGTATCTAACCCTTGCTGTACCTGCCCTGCGAGTGTTTGATGGGACAGTGTAGAGGGAGCTTTACTCTGTATCTAACTCGTGCTGTACCTGCCCTGGGAGTGTTTGATGGGACAGTGTAGAGGGAGCTTTACTCTGTATCTAACCTGTGCTGTACCTGCCCTGGGAGTGTTTGATGGGACAGTGTAGAGGGAGCTTTACTCTGTATCTAACCCGTGCTGTACCTGCCCTGGGAGTGTTTGACAGGACAGTGTAGAGGGAGCTTTACTCTGTATCTAACCCGTGCTGTACCTGCCCTGGGAGTGTTTGATGGGACAGTGTAGAGGGAGCTTTACTCTGTATCTAACCCGTGCTGTACCTGCCCCAGGAGTGTTTGATGGGACAGTGTAGAGGGAGCTTTACTCTGTATCTAACCCATGGTGTACCTGCCCTGGGAGTGTTTGATGGGACAGTGTAGAGGGAGCTTTACTCTGTATCTAACCCGTGCTGTACCTGCCCTGGGAGTGTTTGATGGGACAGTGTAGAGGGAGCTTTACTCTGTATCTAACCCGTGCTGCACCTGCCCTGGGAGTGTTTGATGGGGACAGTGTAGAGGGAGCTTTACTCTGTATCTAACCCGTGCTGTACCTGCCCTGGGAGTGTTTGATGGGACAGTGTACAGGGAGCTTTACTCTGTATCTAACCCGTGTTTGATGGGGCACCAAGGAACCAAAAGAGGAAACTGTCCATCCCAACGATTGACACAAGAAAATGAGGAACTTAAATTGGATGCCACATTAGTCAGCAGTAGCTGTGTGATTGATGGTTGCTGACTGACTGCGTTACACTCAGGTAATTAGCAATTCCTCATCTAACTGCACTACGGAGTCATTCACTCCAAATTCCTGACACCAGGGATCACCTTTGATTGCTGACTGTTTATTTTAAATAACTTGTACCAGCCACATGAGGGTGTGCCGTTTGATAAAAGCTGCTTAAAAAAAAAGCAAATCCTTTCAATAAAGTGTGATAGAGCCAGCCAATCTGATACCAGGAGTAATGCAAGAAGCTTTGGTATCACACCTACCACGGCAATGTCAGCTGTGTCTCAGTGGGCAGCACCCTCGTCTCTGAAAACCAGAAGGTTGTGGGTTCGAGCCCCACTCCAGAGACTTGAGCACAAAAATCCAAGCTGACACTCCCAGTGCAGTACTGAGGGAACACTGCACTGTCGGAGGGGCAGTACTGAGGGAGCGCCGCACTGTCGGAGGGGCAGTACTGAGGGAGCGCTGCACTGTCGGAGGGGCAGTACTGAGGGAGTGCCGCACTGTCGGAGGGGCAGTACTGAGGGAGCGCCGCACTGTCGGAGGGTCAGTACTGAGGGAGCGCCGCACTGTCGGAGGGGCAGCACTGAGGGAGCGCCGCACTGCCGGAGGGGCAGTACTGAGGGAGCGCTGCACTATCGGAGGGGCAGTACTGAGGGAGCGCCGCACTGTCAGAGAGGCAGTACTGAGGGAGCGCCACACTGTCGGAGGGTCAGTACTGAGGGAGCGCCGCACTGTCGGAGGGGCACTACTGAGGGAGCGCCGCACTGTCGGAGGGGCAGTACTGAGGGAGCGCCGCACTGTCGGAGGGGCAGTACTGAGTGAGCGCCGCACTGTCGGAGGGGCAGCACTGAGGGAGCGCCGCACTGTCGGAGGGTCAGTACTGAGGGAGCGCCGCACTGTCGGAGGGGCAGTACTGAGGGAGCGCCGCACTGTCGGAGGTGACGTCTTTCGAGTAAGGCGTTAAACTGAGGCCCCATCTGCCCTCTCAGGTGGATGTAAAAGATCCCACGCCCACTATTGGAAGAAGAGCAGGGGAAGTTCTCCCCGGTGTCCTGGGGCCACTATTTATCCCTCAATCATATCACTAAAACAGATGATCTGGTCATTATCACGTTGCTGTTTGTGGGAGCTTGCTGTGTGCAAATTGGCTGCCGCGTTTCCCTACATTACAACAGTGACTGCACTTCATTGGCTGTAAAGCGCTTTGGGACGTCCTGAGGTCGTGAAAGGCGCTATAGAAATGCATGTCTTTCTTTCATTCTGTGTTGCACGTCCGGTCCCAAATCCCGATATATCATACCAATGGCTTTCAGCTCCTCCAACAGATGAGCTGAGGAATACAGCGTGCGTCCAACCCACACGCACCAGGCAGTCCAATGCACCAACTGCTGGTCGGTGCTCCGTTAGCTTCCCCAAGCTGGCTTGACAAGTGGAGCATGACAACTGGACTCAGGAAAACCCCATGGGCGATTGACCAGGGAACGAAAAGATCGGCAGGTTTCCCACACCTGCCCGTTACGCTGCCAAATGCCAAGTCTGGTTGTTAGATAATGACATGATTGGGCTAATCTGTGAGGTCACCTCTCTCTCGGGCATCGGCCTAGATGTTCCTGTCAGCATGAACCCAACGATTGTACAACACCCTGCATTGATATAGCACCTTCAACCGAGTAAAACGTCCCAAGGCGCTTCACAGGGGCGATTATCGGACAAAATTTGACACCGAGCCACATAAGGAGATATTAGGGACAGGTGACCAAAGGCTTGGTCAAAGAGGTCGATTTTAAAGGAGGAGAGAGAGGCGGAGAGGTTTAGGGAGGGAATTCCAGAGCTCAGGGCCCAGGCAGCTGAAGGCACGGCCGCCAATGGTGGAGCGATTAAAATCGGGGGATGCTCAAGAGGGCAGAATTGGAGGAGTGCAGAGATCTCGGGGGGTTGTGGGGCTGGAGGACGTTACAGAGATAGGGCGGGGGGCGAGGGCCACGGAGATTGTAAACGGATGAACAGAGACCTTCGAGTTTTCTTGAGCCTTTCTGTCCATCCTACTCTAGATACTTGTTGCTTCTGCGCGTTGGATTACCGTCAGAGGCAAAGCACTGCTCTCTACGGCCTGAAAAGTATCTTCAGTGGGTTTGAGATGTAGGTGCGTTTAGAGAGAATGCCCAGGAGCATGGGCATCTCTGGGCATCTTTAGGTATTGGTTTTATTCGGTGCAGGGTTTTTCCCACGTGATCAAAAGCAATCACTAAAAACAGAATATATTTCAGGTTTTGAAGCTAAACAAATTGTTTGAACAACAGGTGGACAAGAGATGATGGGGGGAAAATTGGCTTGTGCCCCCTTTGGGGCACTAACTTTTAGCGCGCACCGGGGGCCCTGCTGGACTGCCGGGGAGTGGGGTACCGGCAAAAGAGCCCGGTACTCAAGAGGAGCGTCGGGCTGACCGATCGCGGCCGGCACCCCGGGGGAGAAGGCGAGAGGGGGCAGGTGTGGGCAGGAGGCCCAAAACAAAATGCCCTCCCGGCAGCTGCCCTTTAATTATCGCCGCCCCGGCCACAAGAACGCCCCTCTGACCCTGTCGGACACAACAACCGGCGGTAGGTCAGGGGCGCTACCGAAGTTTGCGGCCGGGGGCGCGAGTGGGGCGTTGCGCACGGTGATGACGTCATCACCAGAGGCGCAGTGCCGCGGAGCGCAACCGGCTACCGCCGCCGCTAACCCCCCGCTGAATTTTACGGGAGGCGTAAACGGCGCCGCGCCCGGGCATTAGTTGCTTTCCGGCCCCTCAGGGCTCTAACGGGAGGTGCAAAGCAACCGAATTTCCCCCCACTATATTTACTGCGGAATTTAAGAGTCTGCTAACTCCTCAAATTAAAGAAATTAGTGAATGGCTCGTAATCACTAACCCAAATTTTATCATTACCTTTTGCTAGACATGGTCTTTCATTCTTATAGTCTTAACTACAGAAGATACCTTGTCTAAATAGTCTGAATAGCCTTTCCACCATCTACAAGGCACAAGTGAGGAGTGTGATGGAATACTCTCCACTTGCCTGGATGAGTGCAGCTCCAATAACACTCAAGAAGCTCGACACCATCCAGGACAAAGCAGCCCGCTTGATTGGCACCCCATCCACCACCTTAAACATCCACTCCCTCCACCACCGGCGCACCGTGGCTGCAGTGTGTACCATCTACAAGATGCACTGCAGCAACTCGCCAAGGCTTCTTCGGCAGCACCTCCCAAACCCGCGACCTCTTCCACCTAGAAGGACAAGGGCAGCAGGCGCACGGGAACACCACCACCTCCAAGTTCCCCTCCAAGTCACACACCATCCTGACTTAGAAATATATCGGCCATTCCTTCATCGTCGCTGGGTCAGAATCCTGGAACTCGCTCCCGAACAGCGCTGTGGGAGCACCTTCACCACACGGACTGCAGTGGTTCAAGAAGGCGGCTCACCACCACCTTCTCAAGGGGCAACTAGGGATGGGCAATAAATGCTGGGCCTTGCCAGCGACGCTCACGTCCTGGGAATGAATGAAAAAAAATATTATTTTTTCTTCGGAATTGTGTGGCTTGGGACCTTCCTCAATCTATCTGCTCCGACACCAACAGACCAGCAGTCCTTACAACATCAAGACAGGCAAAGACCTGGATTCTGAATGCAGATGGTTTTCAACTGCTTATGTGTTGTGAGTGAATTAAAAAGAACCGCAATCATACTATAAACAAACAAAAACGTCACACAGGCATCGAAATAAAAGACTTGCATTTCTCCAGCGCCTTTCACCACCTCAGGACGCCCCAAAGCGCTTTACAGCCAATGAAGTACTTTTTGAAGTGTGGTCACTGTTGTAATGTAGGAAACGCGGCAGCCAATTTGCGCACAGCAAGATCCCACAAACAGCAATGTGACAATGACCGGATCATCTGTTTAAGTGATGTTGGTTGAGGGATAAATATTTTTCCCAGTACACCGGGTGCACTCCCCTGCTCTTCTTCCAATAGTGGCCGTGGGATCTTTTACATCCACCTGAGAGGGCAGACGGGGCCTCGGTTTAACGTCTCATCTGAAAGACGGCCCCTCCGACAGTGCGGCGCTCCCTCAGCACTGCCCCTCTGACAGTGCAGCGCTCCCTCAGCACTGCCCCTCTGACAGTGCAGCGCTCCCTCAGTACAGCCCCTCCGACAGTGCGGCGCTCACTCAGTACTGTCCCTCCGACAGTGCGGCGTTCCCTCAGTACTGCCCCTCCGACAGTGCGGCGCTCCCTCAGTACTGCCCCTCCGACAGTGCGGCGCTCCCTCAGTACAGCCCCTCCGACAGTGCGGCGCTCACTCAGTACTGTCCCTCCGACAGTGCGGCGTTCCCTCAGTACTGCCCCTCCAACAGGGCGGCGCTCCCTCAGTACTGCCCCTCTGACAGTGCGGCGCTCCCTCAGTACTATCCCTCCGACAGTGCGGCACTCCCTCAGTACTGCCCCTCCGACAGTGCGGCGCTCCCTCAGTACTGCCCTCCGTCAGTGCGGCGCTCCCTCAGTACTGCCCCTCCAACAGTGCGGTGCTCCCTCAGTGCTGCCCCTCCGACAGTGCGGTGCTCCCTCAGTACTGCCGCTCCTACAGTGCGGCGCTCCCTCAGTACTGCCCCTCCAACAGTGCGGTGCTCCCTCAGTGCTGCCCCTCCGACAGTGTGGCGCTCCCTCAGTACTGTCCCTCCGACAGTGCGGTGCTCCCTCAGTACTGCCGCTCCTACAGTGCGGCGCTCCCTCAGTACTGCCCCTCCAACAGTGCGGTGCTCCCTCAGTACTGCCCCTCCGACAGTGCAGCGCTCCCTCAGTCCTGGCACTGGGAGTGTCAGCCTAAATTTTGTGCTGAAATCTCTGGAGTGGGGCTCGAACCCATGACCTTCTGTCTCAGAGGCGAGAAAAATACCCACAGTTTTTAAATTTTGGATTGATTCAACATTAAAAACATTTACAACCTCGTGATTGTTCCATTGTATCAGACAAATCCATTCCGCCACTTTGCACAGCCATTCCTCCCCCACATATTAACATCAAAACCTGAAGTTTAATTTGTTTCCCATAACATATACTAATCTATCGTACTTTAACAACTGATCATAAAACTCTACCTTTAAATTCTTTTGTAAATAGAACATCCACACAGTCTGTTAATGATCTTTTAGCTTATATTTGAAATATTCTTTTAGGTTTATTCTCCTCCCCTTATGAAACAGAGCATTCTTTCTTTGCACATTCACGAATCTAGCCAAACTGAACATTAAATCAATCGCTGCTGCGCTAGACTCGGGCAGACACTCCTGCAATGCCCATTTTAAAATGCTACCCACTGGGCCACGGCTGACAGGGCAATCCAAAAATCTCCGTCACTACCGAGGCGTACAGACAAAAAAAAATGGTCTGGTGGTCAAGGTAGAGGAGGTTGCAGAGTGTCGATGAGTCGGAGGCGATGCCTTCAGGAGAGGAGGCGAGAAAGTTTTTTAAAATTCATTCACGGGATGTGGGCGTCGCTGGCAAGGCCCAGCATTTATTGCCCGTCCCTAGTTGCCCCTTGAGAAGGTGGTGGTGAGCCGCCTTCTTGAACCGCTGCAGTCCGTGTGGTGAAGGTGCTCCCACAGTGCTGTTAGGGAGGGAGTTCCAGGATTTTGACCCAGCGACGATGAAGGAACGGCCGATATATTTCCAAGTCGGGATGGTGTGTGACTTGGAGGGGAACTTGGAGGTGGTGGTGTTCCCCTGCACCCGCTGCCCTTGTCCTTCTAGGTGGAAGAGGTCGCAGGTTTGGGAGGTGCTGCCGAAGAAGCCTTGGCGAGTTGCTGCAGTGCATCTTGTAGATGGTGCACACTGCAGCCACGGTGCGCCGGTGGTGGAGGGAGTGAATGTTTAAGGTGGTGGATGGGGTGCCGATCAAGTGGGCTGCTTTGTCCTGGATGGTGTCGAGCTTCTTGAGTGTTGTTGGAGCTGCACTCATCCAGGCAAGTGGGGAGTATTCCATCACACTCCTGACTTGTGCCGTGTAGATGGTGGAAAGGCTTTGGGAATCAGGAGGAGAGACACTCGCTGCAGAATACCCAGCCTCTGAGATGAGGTGAGATGAAGAGCGGTGGGAGGAGGCTCTTGTGGAGCATAAACACCGGCGCGGAGCAGTTGGGTCGAGTGGCCTATATCTGCGCAGTAAGTTCATTGTAATTCTTAATATTACTTTGAAATAAGAAATGAAAAGACCTAAATGAGGCCCACAGAGACAGGCCTCACTCTGCACTGCTGCTCCCCATCCTTGTTAGTGAAGAAACAGGCGAGAGATTGTGTATGTAATTGGGACTGCTTGGCACTGCACGGTGCAAGGTTTATTGCGCTACTTGCAGGGTATTGGATGGAAACTAATCCTTTTATCCTTTGGCCTGGGCTAATGATCCACTGAAATTGAGTTCAAATCCCACCGTGGCAATTTGAGCATTTGAATTCAGTTTTAAAAATCGATACATACAAAGCTGGGATCAGTAAAATCACCGTGAAGCCATCGGATTGTCGTAGAAATCCAACCGGATCACTAATGGCCCTTTAAGGAAGGAAACCTGCTGTCCTTACCCGGTCTGGGCCTACAGGTGACTCCAGTCCCATGCCGACATGGTCGACTCTTAACCGCCCCTCTGAAGTGGCCGAGCGATATTCACAGTTGTATCAAACCCGCTACACAGCGGTTCAAGCAGTCGGCTCACCACCATCTTCTCAAGGGGCAATTAGGAATGGGCAATAAATGCTGGGACTTGTCAGCGACGCCCACATCCCGTGAATTAATAATTTTAACAACAACAAATCCCGGAATACTCTCCACTTGCCTGGATGAGTGCAGCTCCAACAACACTCAAGAAGCTCGACACCATCCAGGACAAAGCAGCCCGCTTGATTGGCACCCCATCCACCACCTTAAACATTCACTCCCTCCACCACCGGCGCACCGTGGCTGCAGTGTGCACCATCTACAAGATGCACTGCAGCAACTCGCCAAGGCTTCTTCGGCAGCACCTCCCAAACCCACGACCTCTTCCACCTAGAAGGACAAGGGCAGCAGGCGCGTGGGAACACCACCACCTCCAAGTCCCCCTCCAAGTCACACACCATCCTGACTTGGAAATATATCGGCCGTTCCTTCATCGTCGCTGGGTCAAAATCCTGGAACTCCCTCCCTAACAGCACTGTGGGAGCACCTTCACCACACGGACTGCAGTGGTTCAAGAAGGCGGCTCACCACCACCTTCTCAAGGGGCAACTAGGGATGGGCAATAAATGCTGGGCCTTGCCAGCGATGCCCACATCCCAGGAATGGATGAAAAAACACACACAAAAACAGTTAAGTCTCTCGGTCTATTTTGCTTTTGCCTGAAGTATTTTTCAGTATTGCTCATTTATCTGATGCAGTACAATCTTTCAGGACCATCTAAAGAAAGCTCTATCTAGTCGATTGAGCTACAGTTATTAACAGAAGCTCACACTGCAGCATTGAATATCTCAGATGGGAGGTTACATTTGTTTTGGCTAATTATTTGTGTAAGTATTTCAAATAATCCTGCTAAACCCTCCCGTGTATTGCATCTGTCGAATTGCTAGCCTTGCTTTTCATCAACGGAGAGAAAGCCGTGTCCTTTTTCTGCCGGTTGTCTCTCCTCGCCTCTCCTCAGCTGCTTATTTGCCGGCCCGGCCTCACCTAATTGGCCGTTCTTCACGTTGGGAGCCCCACGCCCGACTGCCAGGTGGCTGTTCGACTGCAAGGACCGTCGCGGCTGACCTAATCGTCGTCTTCAGCCCCATGACTGCACGCAGAGGGCACGAACCCTGGCTGATTCTTCTTCGCCAGGATCACAGCGGAGTTGAGAGACAAGGCGGGGCTCTGACCACCGCCCAGTTTGAGGTCAGCGAACCCGGGAACGTAAGGGCATAAGAAATAGGAGCAGGAGTAGGCCATTCGGCCCCTCGAGCCTACTCCGCCATTCAATAAGATCATGGCCTCAACTCCACTTTCCTGCCCGCTCCCCATAACCCTTGACTCCCCGTCGCTCAAATGTCTGCCTATCTCCGCCTTGAATATCTTCACTGACTCCGCCTCCACAGCTCTCTCGGGTAGAGAATTCCAAAGATTCACGACCCTCTGAGAGAAGAAATTCCTCCTCATCTCCGTCTTAAATGGGCGACCCCTTATTCTGAAACTATGCCCCCTAGTTCTAGATTCCCCACGAGGGGAAACATCCTCCCTGAACAGGCCGCGGAGGATGTTTCTGCTGCCCGAGACCTGAAGCGCTGTGTAAATTCTAATGCCCAATTAGTTCAGGAGCAGCAGTGGCGAGATGTAATGATCTAATCATGTTTAAGATGACTAAAGGAGTCGATAGGGTCGATGGAGAGAAACTGTTTTCTCTGGTGAGGTGGTGGGGGTGGGGGGCGGTGGGGATTCCAGAACAAGGGGGGCGTAACCTTCAAATTAGAGCCAGGCCGTTCAGGGCTGATGTCGGGAAGCACTTCTTCACACAAAGGGTGGTGGAAATCTGGAACTCTCCCCCTCAAAAAGCTGTCGAGGCTGGGGGGTCAACTGAAAATTTCAAAACTGAGATCGATAGATTTTTGTTGGGTAAGGGTATTAAGGGTTACAGAACCAAGGCGGGTAGATGGAGTTAAGGTACAGATCAGCCATGATCTCATTGAATGGCGGAACAGGCTCGAGGGGCTGAATGACCTCCTCCTGTTGTCATAACATTAACCTGAAGCGGGTAATCAGTTCTCCGCTGAGGAAAGGGTAAATTGAAGGCCTGTCTGATCGGTTCTTTCTGCTGTGTCAGGTTCAGGACCACGGACAGCGCATCTGAATGACGCGGGATCGTTCCTGCTAGGGCAGCGTTGCGCGAGGACCACGAGAGCGCAGATCAAAAGAGGTGAAGCAAAGCGAGATGCAGGACATCCGTAAAGGGCGATGAAGGACAATAGGACATGGGGGCGCCGGAGCGGGAACGAGATCATGCTGAGGCCCAAATGCTGAGCTCGCTGACTGCACAGACAAGCGCTTAAAACAGGGAAGGAATAGCGTCGGAGAAACGTATGGCACAGGAAGAGGCCTTTCGGCCCGTCGTGCCTGTGCCGGCTCTTTGAAAGAGCGGTCACGCTCAGTCCCCCCCCCCGCTGTTTGTCCCTAACCCTGTGAGCTCCTCATCCTCAAGAACCCGTCCAACTCCCTCTGAAAATCATTGATGGAATCAGCTTCCACCACCTTCTCAGGTGGAGCGTTCCCAATCCCCACAACTCTCCGAGTGAAAACATTTCTCCTCACCTCCCCTCGGGATCTTTCTCCAATGATTCTGAATCCGTGACCTCTGGTTATTGACCCACTCGCCCAAGGGAATAGTTTTTCTCCGTCTACTCTATCGAAACCTCTCACCATCCTGTAAACCTCGATTAGGTCATCTCTTCACCTTCTCTGTTCCAAGGAGAACAGTCCCAACTTCACCAACCTCTCCCCATAACTGAAGTCCCCCGTCCCTGGGAACGTCCTGGTAAACCTCCTCTGTCCCCTTTCTAAAGGCCTTGACAACTCTAGTGAATACAGGCCTAGTCGACCCAATCTCTCCTCATATGACAGCCTTTAGGTTTGGAAAGGGCTGTTCTTAGCGCGGTTGACCGATTGGTGGGTAAATCCAAGTCAAAGAATCACTGAACGATGCAGCACAGAAGGAGGCCGTTCAGCCCATCGTGCCTGTGCCGGCTCTTTGAAAGAGCTCTCCAATTACATAGAGAAATAGGAGCAGGAGTCGGCCATTCGGCCCTTCGAGCCTGCTCCGCCATTCAATATGATCATGGCTGATCCTCTATCTCAACGCCACATTCCCGCTCTCTCCCCATACCCCTTGATGCCTTTTGTGTCTAGAAATCTATCTATCGCCTTCTTAAATATATTCAGTGACTTGGCCTCCACAGCCTTCTGTGGTAGAGAATTCCACAGGTTCACCACTCTCTGAGTGAAGAAATTTCTCCTCATCTCAGTCCTAAATGTCCTACCCGGTATCCTGAGACTGTGACCCCTCGTTCTAGAACCCCCAGCCAGGGGAAACATCCTCCCTGCATCCAGTCTGTCTAGCCCTGTCAGAATTTTATACGTTTCAATGAGATCCCCTCTCATTCTTCTAAACTCTAGTGAATACAGGTCTAATCGACCCAAACTCTCCTCATACGACAGTCCTGCCATCCCAGGAATCAGTCTGGTAAACATTCGCTGCACTCCCTCTATGGCAAGTATATCCTTTCTGAGGTAAGGAGACCAAAACTGCACACAGTACTCTGGGTGTGGTCTCACCAAGGCCCTGTATAACTGTAGTAAGATATCCTTGCTCCTGCACTCAAATCCTCCAATGCAAGTATATCCCTCCTTAAATTAGATCAAAACTGCACGCAGCAAAGGTGAAAGGCGCTATAGAAATGCAAGCCTTTCTCCCTTTCTTGGGCAAGCTCACTCAATACACAGCAGCATTCAAAGCTGGCTTTTTTTCTTTGACCTGGGCGTCCCGATTTCAAACGCTACTTGAACCGCAGTGCAAAGCTTCGCACACACACACACACACACACAAAAGTATTGCCCTTTTCTCAATGTCTTTGCTCTCACATATCCAAAGCATTAAATCCAAGGCCAGGGGGGGCGTAGATGTAATGGGATTCACCGGGAAAAAAACTCAAGCAGCCCATTAATTAAATTTCTGTGAAAAAGCTTGCGATAACATCATTTATCACCGCGGCAAAGAGCAACATCAAAGATCCAGGCAACGCGGGTAATGAAAAATAAAGTGTGCGCGTTAAGCATCTATTTACCTGAAGGAATAAAATTTCTAATTTATACAGTCTAAACCTCAGGCCCAGAGTGCCACTGGAGTCTTGTACAAATCCAGTTAGCGAGCTTATCCGCTTCAAATACTGCATTTCCCGAGGCCTTTTGATAATAAATTGGATATATTTAATGAACTTTTGCCACCACCCTTCCCGCGGTGGGACACTCGCTGAGGTGAACAGATCGAAATTCCACGTCTTGCTCCAACACGAACTGGTTTGGCCGCAGCTCGAGTACCGCGTGCAGTTCTGGTCACCACATTACAGGAAGGATGTGATCGCACTAGAGGGGGTACAGAGGAGATTTAACAACATACAAGAGCATAAGACGTAGGAGCAGGAGTCGGTCATTCGACCCCTCGAGCCTGCTCCGCCATTCAATAAGATCATGGCTGATCTGATCTTGGCCTCAACTCCACTTCCCTGCCCACTCCCCATAACCCTCGACTCCCTTATCGTTCAAAAATCTGCCTATCTCCACCTTAAATATATTCAGTGACCCAGCCTCCACAGCTCTTTGGGGAAGAGAATTCCACAGAGTCACCACCCTCTGGGAGAAGAAATTCCTCCTCATCTCTGTCTGAAATGGGCGACCCCTTATCCTGAGGCTGTGACCCCTGGTTCTAGATTCCCCCACGAGGGGAAACAGCCTCTCAGCATCTACCCTGTCAATCCCCCTCAGAATCTTCTAAACTCCAATGAGTATAGGCCCAACCTGCTCAACCTTTCTTCATAAGACAGCCCCTTCAACTCAGGAGACTGAAGAAATTTGGAATGGCCCCCCAGATTCTCACCAACTTCTACCGGTGCACCATCGAGAGTATCCTGTCCGGCTGCATCGCTACCTGGTATGGCAACTGCACCGCCACAGACCGCAAGGCTCTACAGATGGTGGTGAAAGCTGCACAACACACTATAGGAATTAAACTACCTGCTGTGCAGGATATCTACCCCGAGAGGTGCCGGGGGAAGGCCCTGAGAATCATCAAAGACGCGAGCCACCCCAGCCACAACCTCTTCGCCCTGCTCCCGTCCGGTAAGAGATACCGAAGCATACAGTCTCGTACCAGCAGGTTTCGAAACAGTTTCTACCCCCAGGCCATAAGACTCATGAACGAATAATTTATTATTATTTATTACTGTTGTTTTATTTATTATTACTGTATTTCTATTAGTATTTTTATCATTGTTATGCCATGTTTATTCCAATGTTGGGAGGACTCGTAAAAATCAACAATTCATTGTGCAGTACACACGTCATCGGTGTGCGTAGCGCCCCATTCGCAGCCCGTTCGCGATATTTGATAGCGAACGGCGCAGTTGCGCCGCTCGCTACCTACGCCCGGTTCACGGGGCCTTACTGTGCCGGCAGCGGCGCAAGTTAAGGTGGAGGTGCGGGGCGGCCGCTTTTTCGGCGGCCGCCTGCCAGCATCTCCGTCCCCGGCCTCCTAACCCCGCCCACTGCGGCATTGCCGGCTGTTTCCCGAGAGCCCGGCACTTCTCCTTGGTGCCGGGCTCATTTGCCGGCACTCGCGAGCGGGGATCGCGCTGTTGCAGGCACCTCCCCCTTAACAGTGGGAGGAAGGCCTGCAGTACCACAGCGTGCCATGCCGCAGCGTGTGGCGCTGCGGCACGTTGCGTTGCGATAATCAGTTTCAGCGCCCTAAGAGGGACGCGGAGCGCCTCAAGCCTCGCCCCGTGTCCCTCGAGGGGCACTGAAACTGAATATCTGGCGATCGGTATTACTCCAATCGCTGCGCTAAATCCTGCGCTCAGGCGACTTTTGCGCCACTTTGGCGCCCCAACCCAATTTCTAGGCCTAAATATTTACGAGGATGTTGCCTGGGCTGGGGAATTTTAGCTACGAGGAAAGATTGGACAGGCTGGGGTTGTTTTCTTTGGAACAGAGGAGGCTGAGGGGAGATTTAATTGAGGTGTATAAAATTATGAGGGGCCGTGACAGAGTGGACAGGAAGGACCTATATCCCTTAGGACTATTTCGAAGAGTTATCCCCGGTGTCCTGGCCAACCAATCTTTCAATCAATGTAACAAAAAAGCAGATGATCTGGTCATTATCACATTGCTGTTTGTGGGAGCTTGCTGTGCGCAAATTGGCTGCTGCGTTTCCTACATTACAACAGTGACCACACTTCAAAAGTACTTCATAGGCTGTAAAGCGCTTTGGGATGTCTGGTGGTCATGAAAGGCGCTATAGAAATGCAAGTCTTTCTTTCTTTCTTTTGCAGTGAGGTCAATAACCAGGGGTCAGAGATTTAAAGTAATTGGGAGAAGGATTAGAGGGGAGTTGAGGAGAACGTTTTTCACCCAGAGGGTGGTGGGGGTCTGGAACTCACTGCCTGAAAGGGTGGGAGAGGCAGGAACCCTCATCATGTTTCATAGAATCATGGAATGGTTACAGCACAGAAGGAGGCCATTCGGCCCAACGAGCCCGTGCCGGCTCTCTGCAAGAACACTTCAGCTAGTCTCACTCCTCCCTGCCCTTTCCCCGGAGCCCTGCAAATTATTTTCCTTCAGGAACTTATCCAATTCCCCTTTGAAAGCCACGATTGAGTCTGCCTCCACCGCCCTCTCCGGCAGCGCATTCCAGATCCCAACCACTCGCTGCGTAAAAAAGTTTTTCCTCGTGTCGCCTTTGGTTCTTCTGCCAATCGCCTTAAATCTGTGCCCTCTGGTTCTCGACCCTTCCGCCAATGGGAACAGTTTCTCTCCATCTACTCTGTTCATGATTTTGAACACCTCGATCAAATCTCCTCTCAACCTTCTCTGCTCTAAGTAGAACAACCCCAGCTTCTCCAGTCTATCCACGTAACCGAAGTCCCTCATTCAAGTAAAAAGTACTTGGATATGCACCTGAAGTGCCGTAACCTGCAAGGCTATGGACCAAGAGCTGGAAAGTGGGATTCGGCTGGATAGCTCTTTTTCGACCGGCGCGGATACAATGGGCTGAATGGCCTGCTTCTGTACCATATGTCTATCATTCTATGATTAACTCTTTCAGCGACTCAATATTATCAGGCAAGGGAACACTTTTGGGGTGCCTTATACTTCTCGGGTTGTATTTGGATTGTATGCTGCAGTTGTCGCTCCCTCCGAGTCCCACGTGTGAATACAATCCATGGTACGATGCTGGGCCCCAAACAGGCCAGAAGGTCTCCGGATGTCTCGCCCGTGGCCAGTCGCATTATGCATAGTGTGTATGTCACTGGACTACTAATCCAGAGGCCTGGACTAATGATCTGTGAATTCAAATCTCACCACGGCCGCTGTGGGAATTTCAATTCAGTTAATTAAATAAATCTGAAATAAAAAAGCTAGTATCAGTAATGGTGAGCATGATTGCCGTAAAAACCCATCTGGTTCACTAATGTCCTTTAGGAAAGGAAATCTACTGTCCTTACCCGGTCTGGCCGATATGTGACTCCAGCAATGTGGTTAACTCTAAACTGCCCTCTGAAATGGCCTGTAGCTGGCTGGCAGGGGGAAGGCGGTTCAGGTTGGGGTTGGTCAGGAGCAACAATGGCCTTCTTGTTAATTGTTCCCTGCGGTTCCGCGTTGTACTGGATGAGGGAGCATATGGGGTCAAATGCGAGAATGATACCAGAACTGAGAGGTTAGCCTATCAGGAAAGATGGACCAGGCTGGGGCTCTTTGCTCTAGAAATGAGTAGGCTGAGGGGTGACCTGAAGTCTTTAAGATGACAAAAGGGGTTCGACAGGGTAGACGTGGAGAAGATGTTTCCACGTGTGGGGGGAGACCAGAACTAGGGGCCGTCAATATAAGGGAGTTACTGATAAATCCAAGAGGGAATTCAGGGCTGTGGGGGAAGTGCAGGGAGTGGGACTAATTGGAGAGCTCTTTCAAAGAGCCGGCACAGGCACGACGGGCCGAATGGCCTCCTTCTGCACGGTTTCATGCTATTCAAGGGCACGCCCAACGTAGCTGAGCTCAGAGGGCTAAGTGTGCATTCCAACTGTAGCGCACATCGGCCGTTACCAAGAGGCAGTGATGGGACATTAGTCCAGGCTATAGCCGGCTGGTGGTCGAATGAACAAGCAAAGGCCGGAATGAGCCTGAGCAGTGGCTCATTAGACCCGCGAAGCTTCCTATCCTGGCCCTCAATCCAACACTGTCTCCCTTGTCAGTATATATAAATGCTCTGCCTTGTCAAGCATTGCTGCATCTGTCTTGCCCTCATTCTCCTAATGGGGACGATTTATACCGATGGAAACAATAAACACTTGCAGTAACAAATGTGCCAAAGACCAAATCCTTCAGTCCCTTAACCTCATCTTAATCCATCAGCCCGCCACCTAGGTGACTCCATTATTCCTGCTTCTTCCTCTCATCAGAGTTCCCATTTTTCTCTCTCTGTCGCCATTCCCCCTTTACGAGGCAGCGATGTGCTTCCGTCGCCGGCTTAACCCTCGGCTGGCCGGAGCAGGCCGCAAGCGCAGCCAGTTTGGATAGAGGACCCGGTTTGGCCCCGTCCATCCCGTGGGATTTCCCACCCCCCCCCCCCGCCGGCTCGCTCCACCACCCGCAGCCACGCTCACCCGTGCATGCGTGACTAGCTGGCCGCAGACAGATGGAGCTGAGGGGCTGCAGACGGGCACAAGAAGCAAGGGCAAGGCGATGGCAGTAGGAGGGGTGGGGTGGAAGGTGGCTCCCGGGTCGTAGGTTCCAGAGCGCTGAAGGCGTACGTACAAATCCGAGTGCTGACCGAGGCAGAACAAATAGTGGTTGTAAAAAGTGCGGCGATTCTAAGATTATCAGCCTCGATCTGGTGAGGTACGTCTCACACACCACACACCCAGAGAATCACACAAGTTTACAGGACAGAAGGAGGCCACTCGGCCCATCGTGTCCGTGCCGGCCGACAAAGAGCTATCCAGCCGAATCCCACTTTCCAGCCCTCGGTCCGTAGCTCTGTAGGTTACAAGTGCGCATCCAAGTACTTTTTAAATGTGATGAGGGTCTCTACCTCTCCCACCCTTTCAGGCAGTGAGTTCCAGACCCCCACCACCCTCTGGGTGAAGAAAGTTCTCCTCAACTCCCCTCTAATCCTTCTACCAATTACTTTAAATCTCTGCCCCCTGGTTATTGACCTCTCTGCTAAGGGAAATAGGTCCTTCCTATCCAATCTATCTATACGAGACTCCCAAAACAAGCGCTCTACTTGGAGCTCCGGCACGGCAAGAGAGCCCCAGGTGGGCAGAGGTATCGCTTCAAGGGCACTCTCAAAGCCTCCTTGAAAAAGTGCAACATCCCCACCGACACCTGGGAATCCCTGGCCCACCGACACCTGGGAATCCCTGGCCCACCGACACCTGGGAATCCCTGGCCCAAGACTGCACAAAGTGGAGGAGAAGTATCCGGGAAGGCGCCGAACACCTCGAGTCTCTTCGCCGGGGAGCAAGCGGAAGCCAAGCGCAAACAGCGGAAGGAGCGCACGTCAACCCAAGCACCCCACCCACCCGCCCCTTCAAGCAGCATCTGCCCCACCTGTGACAGAGACTGTCGGTCCCGCATTGGATTCATCAGTCACCTGAGAACTCATTTTTCGTGTGGAAGCAAGTCATCCTCGGTTCCGAGGGACTGCCTAAGAGATCTAGGCCCCTCATAATTTTATACACCTCAATTAAATCTCCCCTCAGCTCCAAAGAAAACAACCCCAGCCTCTCCAATCTTTCCTCGTAGCTAAAATTCCCCAGCCCAGGCAACATCCTCGTAAATCTCCTCTGCACCCTCTCCAGTGCG
The DNA here is from genome assembly GCF_052327205.1 of Somniosus microcephalus. Taxonomy (NCBI): domain Eukaryota; kingdom Metazoa; phylum Chordata; class Chondrichthyes; order Squaliformes; family Somniosidae; genus Somniosus; species Somniosus microcephalus. Next base: position 76,396,189 of record NW_028225180.1, read on the forward strand.
ATCACATCCTTCCTGTAATGTGGTGACCAGAACTACACGCAGTGTTCTAGCTGGGGCCTAACTAGTGTTTTATACAGTTCAAGCATAACCTCCCTGCTCTTATATTCCAAGCCTCGGCTATGAACGCATGCACACGCACACTGGTATCCAAAGGCATGCAAAGGAACCAAGCACAGGAGATAGATGTACCTAAATATACATAAACACTTGACTGTGTGATTTACATATGCAGTCAAACTATGCTAGACCTCCACTGACGTGAGATGACATTAAAAAAAGAACTGGATGGATCAGTCTTGGTAGTTTCTCTGTATATTATAGTACACTGGATTATGACAGCACTGGGAGAACATTAATATCTGATCATAACCATACGGGACTGTCTTGCAGGACTGCTTCTGGTGAGGATCCACCAACCTCAGCTCACTTTATCTTTGCACACACATTTCAGCGAAAGGAACAGTCTTATTAAGCAGGAACGCAGCCTCTTTAACCCTTGGAGTGTCGCTGCTGGCTTGCAAACTCTGCACACACATACACACACACGTCTTTCTCCTCACCCCTTCTCTAAGGCAAGCTGACCCCCTTGCTGCTCGAGGGTTGCCAGGATGCCTTGCCCCAGCGGCGGTTCCGAGGACAGATGGGTGTCTCGGCCGGCTATTTAACCATGGGGGGGATGGGGGGGCGGACACAAACCAACCCCATCCTGTCCTCGGCCAACGGTCCAGCCCGCACAGTCCAGCAGGGGTCGCTGGAGACGCAGGGTGACGCCCACCGAGCCCAAGGGGCAGCGAGGAGGGGTGGTGGCAAAAGCGGGCACGCAACGGGCCGCGCCTTTGGAAGCACCTCACGAGGACCTCGCTCAAGAGGTTGTTGATGGCCAAGCCTGGTCCGAACATCTGGACTTGGACATCCACAACATCAGGGTGTCTCATATGTCACCAGCTGTCTAGTGTAGGTCCCTACAAAGTATTTGCAGCATAGAAACAGGCCATTCGGCCCAACTGATCTGAGCCGGTGTTTATGCTCCACACGAGCCTCCACCCACCCCTCTTCATCTCACCCTATCAGCATATCCCTCTATTCCTTTCTCCCTTATGTGTTTATCTAGCTTCCCCTCAATGTATCGATACTATTCACCTCAACCACTCGCTGTGGTAGCGAGTTCCACATTCTCACCACCCTCTGGGGAAAGAAGTTTCTCCTGAATTCCCGATTGGATTTATTAGTGACTATCTTATATTGATGGCCCCTAGTTCTGGTCTTTCCTGCAAGTGGAAACATCTTCTCTATGTCTACCCTGTCGAGCAACTTCATAATCTTGAAGGTCTCTCTCGGGTCACCCCTCGTAGAAGATTCTGAGGGGGATTGACAGGGTAGATGCAGGGAGGATGTTTCCCCCTGGCTGGGGAGTCTAGAACCAGGGGTCACAGTCTCAGAATAAGGGGTCGGACATTTAGGACTGAGATGAGGAGGAATTTCTTCACTCAGAGGGCGGTGAATCTTTGGAATTCTCTACCCCAGAGGGCTGTGGAGGCTCAGTCGTTGAGTATATTCAAGGCTGAGATCGATAGATTTTTGGACTCTAGGGGAATCAAGGGATATGGGGATCAGGCGGGAAGGTGGAGTTGAGGTCAAAGATCAGCCATGATCTTATTGAATGGCGGAGCAGGCTCGAGGGGCCGTACGGCTGACTCCTGCTCCCGTTTCTTACGTTGTTCTGTTCCCAGTCTTCCCTTCTACCGCGCTGACGGTGGGGGTACAGCTGCCGAGGAAACTCTGGGGAACAACGGCTGCTGGGTGACGTCACCGAGAGCACCCGCTCATTATGCCCAGGATCCCTGCCCGGTCTGAACGCTCTGCGGGCAGGTGAGCAGCCGATGGCGAAACTCTGCCTTGCCAACGGGCGGGAACGCCCTCCACGCGTGGCATGGTACTTGTGCACACAGGAGGGCAGCATTTCGCCCGCTCGTAGTGCGCCATGCTGCTCACGTGCTCCTGGTATCTGCTGCCCACTCGTCAGGGGTCTGCCCTTCTGGTGACTATCCCAATAACAACTTGCATTTATACAGCACCTTTAACCTAGTAAAACGTTCCAAGGCGCTTCACAGGAGCGATTATCGAACAAAATTTGACACTGAGCCACACGAGGAGATATTGGACAGACGGTAAAAGCTTGGTCAAAGAGGTCGGTTTTAAGGAGCGTCTTAAAGGAGGAGAGAGAGGTAGAGAGGTTTAACATAGAAACATAGAAAACTAGGAGCAGGAGTAGGCCATTCAGCCCTTCGAGCCTGCTCCGCCATTCAATGTGATCATGACTGATCCTCTATCTCAATACCATATTCCCGCGCTCTCCCCATACCCCTTGATGCCCTTTGTGTCTAGAAATCTATCGATCTCCTTCTTAAATATATTCAGTGACTTGGCCTCCACAGCCTTCTGTGGTAGAGAATTCCACAGGTTCCCCACCCTCTGAGTGAAGAAATTTCTCCTCATCTCTGTCTTAAATGTCCTACCCCGTATCCTGAGACTGTGACCCCTCGTTCTAGACCCCCCAGCCAGGGGAAACATCCTCCCTGCATCCAGTCTGTCTAGCCCTGTCAGAATTTTATACGTTTCAATGAGATCCCCTCTCATTCGTCTAAACTCTAGTGAATACAGGCCTAGTCGACCCAATCTCTCCTCATACGACAGTCCTGCCATCCCAGGAAACAGTCTGGTGAACCTCTGTTAAGGGAGGGAATTCCAGAGCTTAGGGCCCCAGGCAGCTGAAGGCACGGCCGCCAATGGTGGAGTAATTAAAATCGGGGGATGCGCAAGTGGCCAGAATTGGAGGAGCGCAGAGATCTTGGAGGGCCGGAGGAGGTTACAGAGATAGGGAGGGGGCGAGGCCATGGAGGGGTTGGAATATAAGGATAAGAATCGAGGATGCGCAAGAGGCCAGAATTGGAAGAGCGCAGAAATCTTCAGATCTGCACCCTGTTTCTCTGGAACAGCTGTGTAACTTTGCAGTTCCCAAGGCCACTCAGGATAAGTGGCAGTAATATTCACGCCACACAAGTGCCAGGCAATGGCTATCCCCAACAAGCGAGAGTCTAACCACCGCCCCTTGACATTCAACGGCATTACCATTGCCGAATCCCCCACCATCAACATCCTGGGGGTCATCATTGACCAGAAGCTTAACTGGACCAGCCACATAAATACTGTGGCAACAAGAGCAGGTCAGAGGCTGGGTATTCTGCGGTGAATGTCTCACCTCCTGACTCCCCAAAGCCTTTCCACCATCGACAAGGCACAAGTCAGGAGTGTGATGGAATACTCTCCACTTGCCTGGATGAGTGCAGCCCCAACAACACTCAAGAAGCTCGACACCATCCAGGACAAAGCAGCCCACTTGATTGGCACCCCATCCACCACCTTAAACATTCACTCCCTCCACCACCGGCGCACCGTGGCTGCAGTGTGTACCATCTACAAGATGCACTGCAGCAACTCGCCAAGGCTTCTTCGGCAGCACCTCCCAAACCCGCGACCTCTTCCACCTAGAAGGACAAGGGCAGCCGGCGCATGGGAACACTGCCACCTCCAAGTTCCCCTCCCAGTCACACACCATCCTGACTTGGACAGATATCGGCCGATCCTTCATCGTCGCTGGGTCACAATCCTGGAACTCCCTCCCTAACAGCACTGTGGGAGTACCTTCACCACACGGACTGCAGCGGTTCAAGAAGGCGGCTCACCACCACCTTCTCAAGGGCAACTAGGGATGGGCAATGAATGCGGGGCATTCCCAGCGACGCCCACATCCCAGGAATGAATGAAAAAGGAGCGCTGTAGTAGTGTCTTAAGCGTCAGTGGGGCTTCGTTGACAGCATTCGCGCCTCTGGGTCGGAGAGTCATAGCTTAGGTTCCACAATGAACTGCTGCACGCCTCTCAGACTAGCACTTCAGTGCAGTGCTGAAGTGCACATTGTTCGAGGTGGTCATCTTTCAGATGCTAAAAACAGGGCCTGGTCCCTCGATTCAGGAAGTAGCAGACTGCCGCGGTTGAACAGCCACCCCAGCACGGGAAAGACGACAACAGAAATAAGAGAAACACTTGGCCGTTTGATTCACCGAGAACGGGAAACCAAAATCGTGAGAAGCCACGCAAGGATTTGCCACATTTTGTAAGAATTGAAGAAGGTATTCGTGTTCTACCGTCTACCATCCCAGTCGCTTCAGTTTGGTTGATTTTTATTTATGCCTGGTATCTTTGAAATTTCTATAGCGTCTTTCACCACCTCAGGACGTCTCAAAGCACTTTACAGCCAATGAAGTACTTATTGAAGTGTAGTCACTGTTGTAATGTAGGAAACACGGCAGCCAATTTGCGCACAGCAAGCTCCCACAAACAGCAATGTGATAATGGCCAGATCATCTGTTTTTAGTGATGTTGGTTGAGGGATAAATACTGGCCCCAGGACACTGGGGAGAACTCCCCTGCTCTTCTTCGAAATAGTGGCCGTGGGATCTTTTACATCCACCTGAGAGAGCAGACAGGGGCCTCGGGTTAAGTGTCAGCCTAGCTTTATGTGCTCAAAGCCCTGGAGTGGGACTTGAACCCACAACCTTCGGACCCAGAGGAGCAAGAGAGAGAGTGCTACCCACTGAGCCACAGCTGACACATTTGTCTCTCAACCAACATCTAAAACAGATGTTCTGGTCATTGTCACGTTGCTGTTTGCGGGACCTTGCTGTGCGAAAACTGGTGGACGCATTTCCCACATTACAACAGTGACCACACTTCAAAAAAGTACCTCATTGGCTGTAAAGCGGTTTGGGACGTCCTGAGGTGGTGAAAGGCGCTACAGAAATGCAAGTCTTTCTTCCTTCTTTCTAGCACTGTCAGTGAGACTGCAGCACTTCTCTCAACCCCCTCTCCCAGTTTTGTCCCTTGCGCTCTTGAGAGGGCTGTCGCAATGTGGCCCAGTCGCAAGGGTCGGGATTGCGTTGTGCGCAAATTGGCCGCCATGTATCCCCACATTACATGGGTGGACTCCACTTCAGAAAGTGCACTGCAGGCTGCGATGCGCTGGGAGCCACCCCGAGGTGGTCTAAAGGCAGGTTCTTCCTCGCTTACTTCGGCGGCGATGCCCGCCGGGTTAAATGGCCTGCCGGCCCTCACGATCGAGAATCTGCCCGTGGCGAATGGCCCACACAGGCGGCGGCTGGTTCCCCGTGGAGCGCCGTCGCAGCAAAGAGCGGGAGAGGAAGGGAAAAAGAAATCACACCCACACCCACACACACACACACAGTCGAGGAGCTGGCGATCTCTCGCAATGTTGCAGTTTCGTCAGGCGTGTTTGAACAGCTGCTCACTGGTCTCGCTTGTCCAACCTTTCGTTGACCCTGCTGTCCCATACCAGAACGATGCTATCTCACCTTGCACCGTGTGAACAAACCATGGGAGAACTGTTGCTGTGGTCAAACCTTGGCGAGTATTTCATTTTTTCATGGTCAAAGCAGCCAGTCAGGCAGTAGAGTCATAGGCCTAGAAATTCGGTGGGCTGCGCCACCAGTTAGCGCCTAAAGAGGGCACTCAGTGGCTTTAGCGCCACTGGCCACGCCTCCCGCGATATTTAGCGGGGCACTAATGGCGGCGTTGGCCTGTAGCGCTGCGCCGCCACCGATGACGTTATTGGTGTGCGCAGCGCCCCGCTACCCGCCCCAAACGCGATATTGGGTCGCGCCCCCCCCCCCCCGTAACGCCGGCCGCAAATCGCGACCGGTACAGGGGGGCCTACCTGTGGCGGTAGTGGCGCAAATTAAGGGGGAGGTGCGGGGCGGCCATTTTTTTCGATGGCCGCCTGCCAGCACCTCCTCGCGCCGCTCTCCACGGCCTCCTGATCCCCCCCCACCCGGGCAGTGCCGGCTGTGTCCCGAGGGCCTGGCACTTCTCCTCGGTGCCGGGCTCACCCCAACCTGAACCGTCTTCCCCCTGCCAGCCAGCTACAGACCATTTCAGAGGGCAGTTTAGAGTCAACCACATTGCTGTGGGTCATAGAGTTATACAGCACAGAAAGAGGCCCTTCACCCCATCGTGTCCGTGCCGGCCATCAAACCCTGTCTATTCTAATCCAATTTTCCAGCGCTTGGTCCGTAGCCTTGTATGCTATGGCATTTCAAGTGCTCATCTAAATGCTTCTTGAATGTTGTGAGGGTTCCTGCCTCTACCATCCTTTCAGGCAGTGAGTTCCAGATTCCCACCACCCTCTGGGTGAAAAAGTTTTTCCTCAAATCCCCTCTAAACCTCCTGCCCTTGCCTTGAAAGTATGCCCCCTGGTTATTGAGTAGCTATCGGATGAGACTTACAGTAAGGAATGCATTCAACTCCCACAAAGACGTCTCCTAGGTGACAGATCATGTCCGGTCCCTTCCAGTAAATGTTGGGAACGATATCCAATTTTCTCTCCCTACTTGCAATTAGGAGCAGGAGTCGGCCATTCGGCCCCTCAAGCCTGCTCCGCCATTCAATAAGATCATGGCTGATCATCGACCTCATCTCGACTTTCCCGCCCGATCCCCATATGTCTTGATTCCTCGAGAGTCCAAAAATCTGTCGATCTCAGCCTTGAATATACTCAACGATATACTCAAAAGGACTCGCTACCCCTGTTTTATTACCCTAAATCTAAACCATTCATGGGTGCCATCATTACTAACACTTATTCCCTTGCACAAGCGCTTTACATCTCAGAAAACGAGCAATGCCTTCTCCTCACGACACTTCAAAGTCATCCTGTTTATGTCGGACAATCTGACAATTAATTCCTTTTCCGACACTTCAGTGTCATCCTGTCTATTTCTTGGAAAGCCAGGAAAACCTGTTGCTTTAACATACAAAGAAGTTTGAGTGTTAACCCTAGAGAATTCTAAAGATTGACCACCCTCTGAGGGAAGAAATTCCTCCTCATCTCAGTCCTAAATGGCTGACCCCTTATTCACATAAGAACATAAGAAATACGAGCAGAAGTCGGCCATACAGCCTCCTCGAGCCTGTGTAAGGTTCGCAAGAATTTCGGAAAATTTCTACAGCCCCCCGAAGATAATTTTTTGATTAAAGAAAACCTGGGTGGAATATACCTTAAAAACCCAGGGAATCAAATTGGCTGGCAGGCCTCGTGGCAGAAGACAGGGACGGCCTGCCTGAATATCTCCCATCGCTGGCTGACAAAAGGATTTGAAAACACCAGCCTGTGTGAAGTACTTGAAACTGTCAATCAACTGCAGTTTAGGAAGTTTCACTCACAGGACAAAGGGTTGTTTGTTTATGGGCCCTGTACAATGTTGACTCAAGGGCTTAAGTACTTAAAGCTGTCAATCAGTTGCGGTTAGGCGGTGACCGCAGGACAATGGATTGTTTACAAACCACTTGAGTGCTGTTGACTGAACACTTAAAGATTCAGTGAGACATTTCAAACTGGTCGCATACCAGTTAAAATGAATGGGTAACACATTCAAACCCATTACAGTCAATGGGGACAGTTCGGTCCCTTTTGTATAGCCCAGATACATCCAGATTTGGGCGCGAAGACAACGGCTCCCAATGGGGTATAAAGATAGCCCCTCAGGAAGCCATTCTCTCTCTCTGCCGCCTTGCCTCCGATGCCCTGCCTACAAGGGGAACAGCTCAACAGCCCACCCAAAGAAGTGGAATACCAGCAGTTACTTTTGAATTACTGGGGTATCTCTACTTCGGGGCGGTGAAGAATCTAAGACAGACCGCAGGGGCACGGAGCAGGCGTTTACTGGTGAGCATAAAACTTTCTGGCCCTTTACAAGGCAACCTAGATAGGTATTAGGGGTGGGAATTAAAGGGGGATTTTGTTCAATTGTAATTTTAGTCAATTTACCCTCGATGTGTCCGTTTCTCCTCCCCTATTAAGTAAAAGTGTGCTGTATTAAGTAAAAGTGTGCTGTATTAAGCAAAGGTGTGCTGTATTAAGCAAAGGGTGCAGTATTAAGCCAAGGTGTGCTGTATTAAGCAAAGGTGTGCTATATTAAGCAAAGGTGTGCTGTATTAAGCAAAGGTGTGCTGTATTAAGTAAAAGTGTGCTGTGTTAAGCAAAGGTGTGCTGTCTAAGCAAAGGTGTGCTGTATTAAGCAAAGGTGTGCTGTATTAAGTAAAAGAGTGCTGTATTCATCATTATTTTCAATTTATTCTTTATTTCAATAAATACTAGTCTTCTTTGCACCCAACCACGAGTCTCGTTTTGTCTACATCGCTACTGAAATAAGTCCGGCGGTCAGAACCAGAAAAGGGAAGCGATTCGAAACCGCACGGGGCTCTGGAGCAGCTCAGATACTTCTGACTGGCCAGAGACAATAACCCCATTACACCAAAAACACCCCCTGTATTTTCTACACCTGCTCCGCCATTCAATAAGATCATGGCTGATCATCGACCTCAACGCCACTTTCCCGTCCGATCTCCATATCCCTTGATTCCCCTAGAGTCACTGCATGGCAAATGACACTGGGGAAAATAGACTAGCAGGCATGGTCAGGCTCTGCTGGGGAAAACTCACCCCCCACCCCTACCCTCCGTCTCCCAATCTGCTCGCCTTCCTGCAATTCCCAATAACTATGGGCGCGATCTTGCCAGCGCTGGGGGGGCGGGTTTGGAGGCGGGGACTGCCGGGAAAATGGCAGAATCTGGGGGGGGGGGTGCCCAACCTGCCCCCAACCTGCCTCCGTGCCATCTGCCCAGGAGGCGAGTCGCCGACCCGCGCCGGGTCCCGTCTCCTGGAGGCGGGAAGGGGATTACAGCCACTTAATTGCCTGTTAACAGGTAGTTAACAGGCAGATAAGAGGATTATCCCCATTTTGCCCACACAAGTGTGGGCTTCCCGAAGGCTCCGAATCCCGCCAGGGTCACCGAGGCGAGGAGTGGGTCTGCGTGGGTCCAAAAGTGCGCTGTGGAGGTGAGTGATGGGTGCAAGTGTGAAGAGCTGAGTATCTGAGGTAAGTGGAAAGTGTTAGAAAAAGTTTACTTACCTTTGTTTCTTCCTGCAGGCTTCAGTCGGTGGATATGCGGAGAGTCTCGCACCTCCGCGGTAGAGATGACAGATGGCCATTGCATTCTCCAATGCAACAACCATCAAATTTCTCCAAAAGAAAGAGGTTTGATGAGGTCTTGAATTCAAGAACTCATCAAACTACAGAGAATGTCAGTGTTTGACAGCTTCACAGATCTGTCAAACGATGACAATTCATCCGTCAAAAATTTTTGACAGATGAAACGTCATACGCTGACGTGCTCTGTAACCAGCTTCCCCTTAATTGGGCTGCTCAGCCCGCTCGACGGGATAACAAGCTCAATCAAGGAAAAATAGCGTGGGTTGGCCAGAAGTCGAGGGAGGCGGGACTAAAACCCGACAAGTGGGAGTCCCGCCTCCAAAAGCTCCCCATTGGCAAAATCCAGCCCTGAGAGTTTGAAGGATCACATGCCCACGTGTTGGAGGACCACAGATGTTGAAGGTACCTTGGCCTCTGAAATTCTTCGTTGGGAACCAAGAGTGGGACATGTAACATATTCAGTGGGTCACTTTGCAACTAATGTCTATGTGGCTGGCGCACAGATTCAGCCCAGCTTCGGATTGGACCCTCACTGGAGACGGTGGTTGTCATAGGAACACGAAAGGCTCCGGGACGGGCATTCAAAACAGGTTGCAATTCTACTTATTCGTTCTCAAAGGACTTGTGGGAAACTGTCTGTAGGGTGGGGGTATTGAAAGTAAAAAAAAAAAGACTTGCACTTATACGGCACCTTTCACAACCACCGGACGTCCCAAAGTGCTTTGCAAGCCAATGAAGTACTTTTTGAAGTGTGGTCACTGTTGTAATGTGGGAAACACGGCAACCAATTTGCGCACAGCAAGCTCTCACAAACAGCAATGTGATAACGAACAGGTAATCTGTTTTTATTATGTTGATTGAGGGATAAATATTGGCCCCAGGACACCAGGGAGAACACCCCCTGCTCTTCTTCCAATAGTGGCCCTGGGATCTTCTAAGTCCACCTGAGAGAGAAGACAGGGCCTCGGTTTAACATCTCATCTGGAGACGGCACCTCCGACAGTGCTGCGCTCCCTCAGTACTGCCCCTCCGACAGTGCGATGCTCCCGCAGTACTGCTCCGCTGACAGTGCAGCGCTCCCTCAGTACTATCCCTTCGACAGTGCGGCGCTCCCTCAGTACTGCCCCTCCAACAGTGCGGCGCTCCCTCAGTACTGCCCCTCCGACAGTGCGGCGCTCCCTCAGTACTGCCTGTCCGACAGTGCGGCGCTCTCTCAGTACTGCCTGTCCGACAGTGCGGCGCTCCCTCGGTACTGCCCCTCCGACAGTGCGACGCTCCCTCAGTACTGCTCCGCTGACAGTGCAGCGCTCCCTCAGTACTATCCCTTCGACAGTGCGGCGCTCCCTCAGTACTATCCCTTCGACAGTGCGGCGCTCCCTCAGTACTATCCCTTCGACAGTGCGGCGCTCCCTCAGTACTGCCCCTCCAACAGTGCGGCGCTCCCTCAGTACTGCCCCTCCGACAGTGCGGCGCTCCCTCAGTACTGCCTGTCCGACAGTGCGGCGCTCTCTCAGTACTGCCTGTCCGACAGTGCGGCGCTCCCTCGGTACTGCCCCTCCGACAGTGCGACGCTCCCTCAGTACTGCTCCGCTGACAGTGCAGCGCTCCCTCAGTACTATCCCTTCGACAGTGCGGCGCTCCCTCAGTACTGCCCCTCCAACAGTGCGGCGCTCCCTCAGCACTGCCCCTCCGACAGTGCGGCACTCCCTCAGTACTGCCCCTCCGACAGTGCGGCGCTCCCTCAGTACTGCCTGTCCGACAGTGCGGCGCTCCCTCAGAACTGCCCCTCTGACAGTGCGGCACTCCCTCAGTACTGCCCCTCCGACAGTGCGGCGCTCCCTCAGTACTGGCACTGGGGAGTGTCAGCCTGGATTATGGGGCTCAAGTCCCTGGGGTGAGACTTGAACCCACAACCTTCTAGACTCAGAGGCGAGAGTGCTACCCACTGAGCCACGGCTGACAGCACGCAGGGCATAAAATCCCTGGGTTTGATTCCCGCTCTACGCACTGTGGGGCTGCAACATCCGAAACGCCTGCTGTCTAGACAACCATCAGTTAAAGTACCAGAGAGCAGTTGGCTCTTCTCCTAGAAGGGGAAGTGCAAAGAGACCTGGGTGTTCTTGTACACCAGTCGCTGAAGGTAAGCATGCAGGTGCAGCAGGCGGTTAAGAAGGCAAATAGTATGTTGGCCTTCGTAGCAAGAGGGTTCGAGTACAAGAACAAGGATGTCTTGCTGCAGTTGTACAGGGCCTTGGTGAGACCGCACCTTGAGTATTGTGTGCAGTTTTGGTCGCCTTACCTGAGGAAGGACGTTCTTGCCATGGAAGGAGTGCAGCGAAGGTTCACCAGGCTGATACCTGGGATGGCAGGAATGACGTATGAGGAGAGATTGTGTCGATTGGGCTTATACTCACTGGAGTTTAGAAGATTGAGAGGGGATCTCAGCGAAACCTATAAAATTCTGTCAGGCCTGGACAGACTAGATGCAGGAAGGATGTTCCCGATGGCCGGGGAGTCCAGAACCAGGGGTCATAGTCTAAGGATAAGGGGTAAGCCATTTAGGACTGAAATGAGGAGGAATTTCTTCACCCAGAGAGTGGTGAACCTGTGGAATTCTCTGCCTCAGAGGGCGGTGGAGGCCAGTTCATTAAATATATTCAAGAAAGAGTTGGATATTTTTCTTAAGGCTAAAGGGATCAAGGGATATGGGGAGAAGGCAGGGACAGGGTAATGAATTTGGATGATCAGCCATGATCGCATTGAATGGCGGAGCAGGCTCGAGGGGCCGAATGGCCTACTCCTGCTCCTATCTTCTATGTTTCTGTGCACACTCGCAAGAATCAGAGCCTGCAGGAGAAGATGCCAAGGTGTGGGAATATCCCAGTGCAGCCATAATTAGGATGAAGAGCGTCTGCGCACAAGGATTGTATCCAAGGATCCAAAACTAGACGACAACAACAACTTGCATTTATATAGTGCCTTTAACATAGTAAAACGTCCCAAGACGCTTCACAGGAACGATTATCAAATTTGACACCAAGCCACATAATGAGATATTAGGACAGGTGACCAAAAGCTTGGTCAAAGAGGTCGGTTATAAGGAGCATCTTAAAGGAGGAGAGGCGGAGAGGTTTAGGGAGGGAATTCCAGAGCTTAGGGCCCAGGCGGCTGAAGGCACGGCCGCCAATGGTGGAGCGATGGAAATCAAGGATGCTCAAGAGGCCAGAATTAGAGGAGTGCAGAGATCTCGGAGGGTTGTGGGGCTGGAGGAGGTTACAGAGATAGGGTGGGGGCGAGGGCCACGGAGGGATTTGAAAACAAGGATGAGAATTTTGAAATCGAGGCTCCCGAGCCAATGTAGGTCAGCGAGCACATGGGGGGGGTGATGGGTGAACGAGACTTGAAGTGAAGTGTCGTTATATGGGTAAAGGCAGCAGCCATTTTGAGCACAGCAAGGTCCCACAAGCAGCAAATGTGACGTTAGATCAGTGCTGAAGTGAAATGTCTGCGTAGCTCATAAGCCGAGCTCAGGAGAAGGACCTGGAATGACTGCTCCCTGACTCACAGGTGAGAAGGATCCCCACTGGGCCAAGGCTGGCTTAATTTGCATGTTATGACAAGATGCGCGTCACTACGATGTCAAGACATTGCACCTGACTCCCCCAGGCCCATGACTCATGGATCCTGGCACCTTGCTAATGACGCCAATACCTGCTCGAGACTTCCCAAGCTGCTTCAGACTTCGCTGGAGATCCCGGCCAAAAAATGTAACTTCTTTTCCAACTTCTCAATCACAGAAAGTTAACATGCAGGAACAGCAAGCAATTAGGAAAGCAAAGGGTATGTCGGCCTTTATTACAAGAAGATTTGAGTATAAGAGTAAAGACGTCTCACTGCAATTATGTAGGGCCCTGGTGAGAGGGAGTGCAGCGAAGGTTCACCAGACTGGTTCCTGGGATGGGGGGATTGTCCTATGAGGAGAGATTGAGTAGACTAGGCCTATATTCTCTAGAGTTTAGAAGAATGAGAGGTGATCTCATTGAAACGTACAAAATTCTTGACAGGGTAGATGCAGGGAGGATGTTTCCCCCTGGCTGGAGAGTCCAGAACCAGGGGTCACAGTCTCAGGATAAGGGGTCGGCCATTTAGGACTGAGATGAGGAGGAATTTTTTCACTCAGAGGGTGGTGAATCTTAGGGATTCTCTACCCCAGAGGGCTGTGGAGGCTCAGTCGTTGAGTATATTCAAGGCTGAGATCAATAGATTTTTGAATATTGAAGATCAGCCATGATCTTATTGAATGACGGAGCAGGCTCGAGGGGCCGAATGGTCTACTCGTGCTCCTAATTCTTATGTTCTTATTGTGTACAGTTTTGGTCTCCTTACCTAAGGAAGGATATACTTGCCATAGAGGGAGTGCAACAAAGGTTCACCAGACTGGTTCCTGGGATGGGGGGGTTGCCCTACGGCCCCGTGGACCACTGGTCCCATCGGAGAGGGTGGGTCGTGAGCAGGGTCGGAGCCAGGGGAGGGTTACATTTTTAAAAGTTTCCTTGTGGGCCAGGAGGAGCAGGAGGCCCTCCTACGACACACACAAAGAACCCTTGGACCTCCCCTACCAACAGCCCCTCCCCCACCCACTCCCGGGTTTCCTCCCCGCCTCCGACTGCGATCACCTCCCCAAGCGAGCTTGGCGCCGCCCTACCCCAGCAATGTCCCAAAGTGCTTCACAGCCATTGAGGTAAAAAAAATTTCATTAGTTCATGGGATGTGGGCGTCGTTCGCAAGGCCCAGCATTTATTGCCCATCCCTCATTGCCCTTGAGAAGGTGGTGGTGAGCCGCCGCCTTGAACCGCTGCAGTCCGTGAGGTGAAGGTGCTCCCACAGTGCTGTTCGGGAGGGAGTTCCAGGATTTTGACCCAGCGACGAAGAAGGAACGGCCGATATACTTCCAAGTCAGGATGGTGTGTGACTTGGTGGGGAACTTGGAGGTGGTGGTGTTCCCATGCGCCTGCTGCCCTTGTCCTTCTAGGTGGTAGTGGTCGCGGGTTTGGGAGATGCTGCTGAAGAAGCCTTGGCGAGTTGCTGCAGTGCATCTTGTAGATGGTACACACTGCAGCCACGGTGCGCCGGTGGTGGAGGGAGTGAATGTTTAAGGTGGTGGATGGGGTGCCAATCAAGCGGGCTGCTTTGTCCTGGATGGTGTCGAGCTTCTTGAGTGTTGTTGGAGCTGCACTCATCCAGGCAAGTGGAGAGTATTCCATCACACTCCTTACTTGTGCCTTGTAGATGGTGGAAAGGCTTTGGGGAGTCAGGTGGTGAGACACTTTGAAGAGTAGTTATTGTTGTAATGTAGGAAACGTGGTGGCCAATTTGCGCACAGCAAGCTCCCACAAAACAGCAACGTGTTAATGACCAGATCATCTGTTTTAGTGATGTTGGTTGAAGGATAATTATTGTCCCAGGACACCGGGGAGACCTCCACTGCTCTTCTACCAATAATGATCTTCTACATCCACTCGAGAGAGCCTCGGTTTAACATCTCATCCGAAAGACGGCGCCTCTGACAGTGCAGCGCTCCCTCAGTACTGCACTGGGAGCGTCAGCCTGAGATAATCTGCTCAAGTCTCTGGAGTGGGACTCGAACCCACGGCCTTCATACTCATGGGCAAGACTGCTACCCACCGGCCCGCGGCTGACACCCCAGAGGAAGAATGTTAGGAGGGGGGAAAAAAGCCTCAAGTCCGGCTTCAAGTGGCCTAAAAAATGAATTGACCCTGAACTCTGAACTCCACCGCCAGTGCGAGTTCTTTCAATCACGCGGAGCCCACAGAAAGAATTCAGTCTTCGCCCCTAATTTATACAATATGCAAAATGAATGTCCCTTTGCGCGTCCTCAGACATTTGTGTGGTTTTAATTTATGTTATTTGGAATTCACAAAATAATCAGTTTTGAGCTGTCTGGCTGACAGCAAAGCTCACATGTCAAGAGTGCTGTGCAGGGCAGGCTGCACTCAAAGGTGTAGTTGGCTGCAATAGTTTCAGCACATCGCAAAAGCGGGCTCCTTGCTTGATCCTCAACAGCCAATTTTGTCGGTAATTAAGGTCGGAGAGTCTTTGGTATTCCGCTCAGAGACGGGCCGTACTGCTGCACACGGACAGCCACCTCTACAGTGAATAGGACGCTCACTACACTCCAACAGCATTCTTCAAGATAATCCTGCTCGGATGAAGCATGAAGATACGAACATAAGAACAAAAGAAATAGGAGCAGGAGTCGGCCGTTCGGCCCCTCGAGCCTGCTCCGCCATTCAATAAGTTCATGGCTGAGCTGATCTGGGCCTCAACACAACTTTACCACCTGTTCCCCATAGCCCTCGACTCCCTTATCGTTCAAATAAATGTCTATCTCCACCTTCAAAATATTCAATGGGGGTGATTTTCATTCAGAAGTTGGGAAGGAGACGAGACTACAACATTCGGGGTTGTAGTCCCGCCTCCATCGAGATGTGGCCAATCCACGTGATTTTAACTTGATTGACCTTGTTGAGCCCGCCCAGCGGGCTCAGCAGGTCAATTAAGGGCCACCCGGCAACAGGAGACGTCACAGACTGAAATTTCATCTGTCAAGAGGTTTTGACAGATGAAATATCAGCGTTTCACAGCTGTTTGAAGCTGTCAAACACTGACAGTCTTACTTCTAACCTGAGTCCTTCTACACAGACTCAGTTACAAATCTCTCCTGCACAGTAAGCTGAAGGCTGTCACTTTTGACAGTTCGCTGCCATTCTGCTTTCTGTGCCAGTGAGATGATGGACTCCCGAAACCTAAAGGAAGGAAGGCTGAAAAGGTAAGTACAGGTAATTTAAACTTCTTTACACACTTTAGACACACCAAGCACACTTACCTTTGCACTCATGCACCCATCACTCATCTGAACACCGACATCTCGACCCCTCCAAGTCCTTCAACCCGACGGCCCGCCTCCTCTAACTTGGCGTGGTTTGGAGCCGTCGGGAATCCCACACTTCAACATTAAAAATAGGGATTAGGCTAAAAACTGCCTGTTAACTACCTGTTAACAGGCAGTTAATTGGCACTAATCCCTTCCCGCCTCGGGTCGGCGGGTCCCCGTGCGGGGCGGGTACCTGCCTCCTTTGAAACTTACATGGAGGCGGGTTGGGGGCGGGATGGTGTCGGGACCCCCGAATTCGGGACTTTAACCCCCCCCGCACGCCTCCAATCCCAGCACCACGGGTCAATGAAAATTGACCCCAATGGCTCCGCCTCCACAGCTCTCTGGGGAAGAGAATTCCAAAGATTCACGACCCTCTGAGAGAAGAAATTCCTCCTCATCTCAGTCTTAAATGGGCGACCCCTTATTCTGAAACTATGCCCTCTAGTTCTAGATTCCCCCACGAGGGGAAACATCCTCTCTGCATCCACCCTGTCAATCCCCCTC
The DNA here is from genome assembly GCF_052327205.1 of Somniosus microcephalus. Taxonomy (NCBI): domain Eukaryota; kingdom Metazoa; phylum Chordata; class Chondrichthyes; order Squaliformes; family Somniosidae; genus Somniosus; species Somniosus microcephalus. Next base: position 76,412,774 of record NW_028225180.1, read on the forward strand.
AGAATCTTATATATTTCAATAAGATCACCTCTCATTCTTCTAAACTCCACTGAGTATCGGCCCAACCTGCTCAACCTTTCCTCATAAGACAACCCCTTCATCCCAGGAATCAACCGAGTGAATCGTCTCTGAACTGCCTCCAATGCGAGTATATCCCTCCTTAAATAAGGAGACCAAAACTGTACGCAGTACTCCAGGTGTGGTCTCACCAGCGCCCTGTACAGCTGTAGCAGGACTTACCTACTTTTATACTCCACCCCCCTTGCAATAAAGGCCAACGATCCACTTGCCTTCCTAATTACTTGCTGTGCCTGCATGCTAACTTTTTGTGTTTCATGTACTAGGACCCCCAGATCCCTCTGTACCGCAGCATTTTGTACTCTCACTGCATTTCATTAATAATTTACTTCTTTATTTTTCCTACCAAAGTAGATAACCTCACATTTTCTCACATTATACTCCGTTGAAGGTAGGTGCAACATTGGAGGTACTCACCATCCAAAAAGTAAAAGACTTGCATTTCCCCAGCGCCTTTCACCACCGCAGGACGTCCCAAAGCGCTTTACAGCCAATGAAATACTTTTTGAAGTGAACATTGCTGCTTGTGGGAGCTTGCTGTGCGCAAATTGGCTGCCGCGTTTCCTACCTTACAGCAGTGACCACACTTCAAAAAGTACTTCATTGGCTGTAAAGCGCTTTGGGACGTCCTGAGGTTGTGAAAGGCGCTTGAGAAATGACATGGACTGGTTGGGCCGAATGGCCTGTTTCTGTGCCGTATATCCTTTGTAAATGCAAGTCTTTCATTTTTATATGTGGAATTGCTACATGTGGATATAGAGGCATAGCCTGTACGCTGACATGCAGATATGTAGATGTACACAGGGGCACAAGCATATCCAGGACACAGACTTATTTTTAAATTGATGGCAACGTTTTTTTTTAATCCATTCACGGGATGTGGGCGTCGCTGGCAAGGCCCAGCGTTTATTGCCCATCCCTAGTTGCCCCTTGAGAAGGTGGTGGTGAGCCGCCTTCTTGAACCGCTGCAGTCCGTGTGGTGAAGGTGCTCCCACAGTGCTGTTAGGGAGGGAGTTCCAGGATTTTGACCCAGCGACGATGAAGGAACGGCCGATATCTTTCCAAGTCGGGATGGTGTGTGACTTGGAGGGGAACTTGGAGGTGGTGGTGTTCCCACGCGCCTGCTGCCCTTGTCCTTCTAGGTGGAAGAGGTCGCGGGTTTGGGAGGTGCTGCCGAAGAAGCCTTGGCGAGTTGCTGCAGTGCATCTTGTAGGTGGTACACACTGCAGCCACGGTGCGCCGGTGGTGGAGGGAGTGAATGTTTCAAATGGAACAGAATATCAGCAGGGTTGAAAAGCGTGGGAGAGAAGATGAGATAGGTTTGGCCGTATTGATTATTTTATTCCACCTTGAGGTTCTAAAAGTCTCTAGTTTGTCGCAGTAGGGCAGATTGTGTGTGGGTGGGGTTTGGGGGCGGTGAAGAGTGCCACACAGTTTTGAGGTCCTCAAAAATGAGCAAGAGCGGACTGAAGAACTCCAGGATTGTACTGAGATTCTCTTCAACAGGGCACTGCACTGGATCCGCCTTTTGGCCCCAGATTTCGCCAAACGGTGTCGCTGTGTTCTTTGGTTTAAGGAGCGTTGATGAGTCTTGTTTCCAACAGTGAAGATGTCCCAAGGCCCTTCACAGGAGCGATTATCAAACAAAATTTGACACGAGCCACATGAGGAGATATTAGGACAGGTGACCAAAAGCTTGGTCAAAGAGGTCGGTTTTAAGGAGCGTCTTAAAGGAGGAAAGAGAGGTGGAGAGGATTGGGGAGGGAATTCCAGAGCTTAGGGCCCAGGTAGCTGAAGGCACGGCCGCCAAAGGTGGAATGATTAAAATCAGGGGGATGCGCAAGAGGCCAGAATTGGAGGAGCGCAGAGATCTCGGAGGGTTGCGGGGCTGGAGGAGGTTACAGAGGTGGCGGGGGGGGGGGGGCGAAGAAGACAAGAGAGGGAGAGAGGCTGGAGGATGGGGAGGATGCGGGAGGAATCGTCTATCAGATAATGAGCTTTGCCTGGTGCGCTATTCAGAAATACATCACAGATGAGCAGCCAGATATGGGAATGGTAATCACGTCTTGATCGGTGTGGGGTTCCATTGAGAATTGAGGGCTGTGTTGACCAGCACACAAGGATACACTCAGTGGATATACGTAGCAGAAACATGCCCCAATAGACCAATATGTCCAATAAGCATCTATATCCTGCATAAATGATAAGCTCCTCTATGTAGTGTCACTTATCCTGCGCCTCCATTACCTCAGGAACAGATTTATCCAGCTACATTGCCCCCTCCATTGCCTTTCACACTTATCCAATTCCTCTCCGCAATCTGCTCACAGATTCAAGGGACTACCCACAACAGAGCTCCTCCAGTGCTGAGTTGTCCTCCATCTCTCTCCCTGAGGAACTTTAAGCCGCAGTAGGAAATCTCCTACTTGCAATTCGACAATACTTTCGGCTGCCAATTGGTTCGGTGCCCAGCCGGTGTGCAAAAAACCTGAAACTGTTTCCTCCCTCCTCTCTGCCCTGTGCCTACCCTCTCCCTTCCGACTCGATCCCGCTGTCCAGAAGCGCTATTTATCCCGTCAACCGGTCCAGTTATGCCCTGCCTTGCCCCGACAGACACTGTGGCTCAACGCCAACGGCAACCGGTCGGCAGAGATAGAGAGACTTGCATTTATATAGCGCCTTTCACGACCACTGGACATCTCAAAGCGCTTTGCAGCCAATTAAGTACTTTTGAAGTGGAGTCACTGTTGTAATGTGGGAAACGTGGCAGCCAATTTGCGCACAGCAAGCTCCCACAAACAGCAATGTGATAATGACCAGATCATCTGTTTGTGATCTCGGTTGAGGGATAAATATTGGCCCCAGGACACCAGGGAGAACTCCCCCTGCTCTTCTTCAAAATAGTAGCCGTGGGATCTTTTACGTCCACCTGAGAGGACAGACAGGGCCTCGGTTTAATGTCTCATCTGAAAGACGGCACCTCCGACAGTGCGGTACTCCCTCAGTACTGCTCCTCCGACAGTGCGGTACTCCCTCAGTACTGCCCCTCCGACAGTGCGGTACTCCCTCAGTACTGCCCCTCCGACAGTGCGGCGCTCCCTCAGTACTGCACCTCCGACAGTGCGGCTCTCCCTCAGTAATGCCCCTCCGACAGTGCGGCGCTCCCTCAGTACAGCCCCTCCGACAGTGCGGCGCTCCCTCAGTACTGCCCCTCCGACAGTGCGGCGCTTCCTCAGTACAGCCCCTCCGACAGTGCGGCGCTCCCTCAATACCGTCCCTCCGCCAGTGCGGCGCTCCCTCAGTAGAGGTTTGGGTCACACTTCAACACAAGCCCCCAAATGAAGCCTCACTTCAAGCCTGGTGGGATCTCTATGGTCTCAATCCATATAGCAGAAGGCTAGCTCGAGTACAGAAGTACGGGATTATTTGACCTCTCTAATATTCAACATTGAATAATCACGTTCACTTTTAACGCTGCTCAAAACTACACGATTTATTATTTATATTCTCATTAGATGATGTCTATTAAACATTGTCCAATTATAATATATTATGAATAGGGCACTAACAAGTATTAAGTCATAATCCATTATTGGACTCTTTCGCAATGTCATTAAGTGCCTGGTCTTGTATCCTCAACTTCTTTTTTGTACATTTTAGGCTCCTGAAGGTGAAACAAGGTGTTCTTTCCATTTCAGGCAGCCAGCACTCCCCAATCAGGGACAGCACGGGTCAGATAAAGAGGAAAGCTCCCTCTACATTGTCCATCAAACACTCCCAGGATAGGTACAGCACGGGTTAGATACAGAGTAAAGCTCTCTCTAAACTGTCCCATCAAACACTCCCAGGGCAGGTACAGCACAGGTTAGATACAGAGTAAAGCTCCCTCTACATTGTCCCCATCAAACACTCCCAGGGCAGGTACAGCACGGGTTAGATACAGAGTAAAGCTCCCTCTACATTGTCCCCATCACACACTCCCAGGGCAGGTACAGCACGGGTTAGATACAGAGTAAAGCTCCCTCTACACTGTCCCCATCACACACTCCCAGGGCAGGTACAGCACAGGTTAGATACAGAGAGAAGCTCCCTCTACACTGTCCCATCACACACTCCCAGGGCAGGTACAGCACGGGTTAGATACAGAGTAAAGCTCCCTCTACACTGTCCCATCAAACACTCCCAGGGCAGGTACAGCACGGGTTAGATACAGAGTAACGCTCCCTCTACACTGTCCCATCAAACACTCCCAGGGCAGGTACAGCACGGGTTAGATACAGAGTAAAGCTCCCTCTGCACTGTCCCATCAAACACTCCCAGGGCAGGTACAGCACGGGTTAGATACAGAGTAAAGCTCCCTCTACACTGTCCCATCAAACACTCCCAGGGCAGGTACAGCACGGGTTAGATACAGAGTAAAGCTCCCTCTACACTGTCCCATCAAACACTCCCAGGGCAGGGACAGCACGGGTTAGATACAGAGTGTGGCGCTCCCTCAGTACTGCCCCTCCGACAGTGCAGCGCTCCCCGAGTACTGCACCGGGAGTGTCGGCCTGGATCATGGGCTGAAGTCTCTGGGTTGGGGCTTGAACCCACGACCTACAGACTCAGAGGGACGTGAGAGAGAGAGAAACCGACTGAACCATGGCTGACACACCGCTTATGAAAATGCAATCAGAATGTAAACAGATGGAAAGTTATAAAGCAAATCAGCAGGGAGGAGAAAGGCAGGAAGGAACGCAACAGTAGATGAAATAGGAACAGCAGGAATGGAATATTGGAGCGCGTATCCTTCAGGGAGTTGCATTTTTATTCTCGGCACTATTTCTGGGCCTACCTCGTTTCAAAACACAATTTCCCCATGAGTTTGGAGTAACCTGCTCCTCACCAATAAGGAACGCTTTGAAGTTTCGGTTTGCCTCCCGCCCTGCTCCTGTACATGCCGGCTTGTTACTGGGGTCAATTCCACCTCCGTAACATCACCCTCCCTCAGCTCATCCGCTGCTGAAACCCTCATCCATGCCTTTGTTACCTCTAGACTTGACTATTGCGACGCACTCCTGTCCGGCCTCCCACATTGTGCCCTACGTAAATTTGAGGTCATCCAAAACATGGCTGCCCGTGTCCTGACTCGCACCGAGTCCCGTTCACCCATCACCTCCTGTGCTCCCTGACCTACATTGGCTCCTAGTTAAGCAACGCCACGATCTTAAAATTCTCATCCTTGTGTTCAAATCCCTCCACGGCCCTCGCCCCTCCCCTATCTCTGTAACCTCCTCCAGCCTCACAACCCCCCCGAGATCTCTGCATCCTCCAATTCTGGCTTCTTGACCATCCCCTGATTTTAATCGCTCCACCATTGGCGGCCGTGCCTTCAGCCGCCTGGGCCCTGAGCTCTGGAATTCCCTCCCTAAACCTCTCCGCCTCTCTCTCCTCCTTTAAGATTCTCCTTAAAACCGACCTCTTTGACCAAGCTTTTGGTCACCTGCTCGAATATTTCCTTATGTGGCTCGGTGACAAATCTGATAATCGCTCCTGTGAAGCACCTTGGGACGTTTTACTACGTTAAAGGCGCTGTGTAAATAAAAGACCTGGACGACGTTCAGGCTTGGGCAGATCAGTGGAAGGTAACATTTGCGCCACACAAGTGCCAGGCAATTACTACCTCCACACAATTGAGCGTCTAACCACCGCCCCTTGACATTCAATGGCATTACCATCACCGAATCCCCCATCATCAACATCCTGGGAGTCACCATTGACCAGAAACATAACTGGACCAGCCACATAAATACTGTGGCAACAAGAGCAGGTCAGAGGCTGGGTATTCTGCGGCGAGTGTCTCACCTCCTGACTCCCCAAAGCCTTTCCACCATCTACAAGGCACAAGTCAGGAGTGTGATGGAATACTCTCCACTTGCCTGGATGAGTGCAGCTCCAACAACACTCAAGAAGCTCGACACCATCCAGGACAAAGCAGCCCGCTTGATCGGCACCCCATCCACCACCTTAAACATTCACTCCCTCCACCACCGGCGCACCGTGGCTGCAGTGTGTACCATCTACAAGATGCACTGCAGCAACTCGCCAAGGCTTCTTCGGCAGCACCTCCCAAACCCGCGACCTCTTCCACCTAGAAGGACAAGGGCAGCAGGCGCGTGGGAACACCACCACCTCCAAGTTCCCCTCCAAGTCACACACACCATCCCGACTTGGAAATATATCGGCCGTTCCTTCATCGTCGCTGGGTCAAAATCCTGGAACTCCCTCCCTAACAGCGCTGTGGGAGCGCCTTCACCACGCGGACTGCAGCGGTTCAAGAAGGCGGCTCACCACCACCTTCTCAAGGGGCAACTAGGGATGGGCAATAAATGCTGGGCCCTGCCAGCGACGCTCACATCCCGTGAAATGAATTAAAAATAATACAAGTTGTTGTTTATATTGTTGGGGTTTGGTTCCACGGGAACCAGCTGTTTTCTGTTTCCTCGTCCAGATTGTCCACCATCAGGTGTATTAAGGGATATGGGCAAGGTGGAGTTAGGTCGCAGATCAGCCATGATCTCATTGAATGGCGCAACAGGCTTGAGGGGCTGAATGGCTCCCTCCTGTTCCTATGTTCCCAAGTTCCTATATCAGTAAACTATTCAGACATGGGGTGAGTTGTGGAGGGGAGTTGGGGAACAGCCAACATCACTACCACCCACTGCACTGGAGCTATATCGATGTAAGTCTTTCTTTAACGGTAAACCTCTAAAGTGTCAGCCGTGGCTCAGTGGGTAGCACCCTCGCTTCTCACTCAGAAGGTCGTGGGTTCAAGTCCCACTCCAGAGTACTGAGGGAGCATCGCACTGTTGGAGGGCCAGTACTGAGGGAGCGTTGCACTATTGGAGGGGCAGTACTGAGGGAGCGCCGCACTGTCGGAGGGGTAGTACTGAGGGAGTGCCGCGCTGTCGGAGGGTCAGCACTGAGGGAGCGCCGCGCTGTCGGAGGGGCAGTACTGAGGGAATGGCGCACTGTCGGAGGGGCAGTATGGCGGGAGCGCCGCACTGTCGGAGGGGCAGTACTGAGGGAGCGCCGCGCTGTCGGAGGGGCAGTACTGAGGGAATGGCGCACTGTCGGAGGGGCAGTACTGAGGGAGCGCTGCACTGTTGGAGGGGCAGTTCTGAGGGAGCGCCGCACTGTCGGAGGGGCAGTACTGAGGGATCGCCGCACTGTCAGAGGGGCAGGACTGAGGGAGCACCGCACTGCCAGAGGGGCAGGACTGAGGGAGCGCCGCACTGTCAGAGGGGCAGTACTGAGGGAGCGCTGCACTGTCAGAGGGGCAGGACTGAGGAAGTGCTGTCTGTGGGGTGTTGTTGCCATATTTATCGACATAACGACAATTACTGCCCTCCAAAGGCAATTCAGTGAGTGAAGTTAATAAGGCCATAAATAAGCAAACAAAGCACTGTGCTTCATTTCTAGAGGTATAGAATCAAATTGAGTTTTGTTAAACTTGAATGGAACCTTGGTTTGACCACGCTTGGGGCACTGTGAGCAGTTCTGGTCTCTACTATAAAAAAGATACAGAGGCACTGGAGAAGTTGCAACACAGATTCACAAGGTTGATCGCAGAACTGAGAGATTCTACCCATCAGGAATGGCTGAACAGGCCGGGGCTCTTTTCTCTAGAAAAGAGAAGGCTGAGGGGTGACCTGATCGAGGTCTTTAAGATTACAAAAGGGTTCGATAGGGTAGACGTAGAGAAGATGTTGCCTCTTGTGGGGGAGACCAGAACTAGGGGCCATCAATATAAGATAGTCACTGATAAATCCAATAGGGAATTCAGGAGAAACTTCTTTACCCAGAGAGTGGTGAGAATGTGGAACTCGCTACCACAGGGAGTGGTTGAGGCGAATAGCAGAGATGCATTTAAGGGGAAGCTCGATAAACACATGAGGGAGAAAGGAATAGAAGGATATGTTGACGGGGTGAGATGAAGAGGGGCGGGAGGAGGCTGGTGTGGAGCATAAACACTGGCACGGAGCAGATGGGCCGAATGGCCTGTTTCTGTGGTGTAAATACTGTGTAATACTACGTGAAGTGCTCTGAGATGTTGAGGACGCTAGACTTCGCAGGAGGTGTCCTCAAGAGCACTAACCACGCACCGTGAGATACCTCCACCCTCTGTCGGGGCTCCAGACGTGGGGCCGCTTTCGCTGAAGAGGAACACGCATACACCCCCTCTCAGCTGCACCACCGACAGTGCTCTGACAGCTTTTCAATGACCCTCCCACTTCTCCCGGTGACCAGGCATCTCCTGCACCATGTGGCGGATTAATTCCCTCTGGTCGGCCGCTGATTAGCTTGACTATCTGAAATGCCTTCACACACTATTTTAATGCACTCATTAGCTGGTTTAGTTCAAGGAATATGAGGCAAAACAGGCGCTAACGATAACGAGGTGCATTTACCTAGCGCCTTTAACGAAGTAAGACGTCCCAAGGCGCTTTGCAGGCGCGGTGTCGGGCAAAATTTGACATCCTGAGGTCGTGAAATGCTCCACAGAAATACAAGCTCCGTCGCGACAGAAGAGACTTGCATTTCTATAGCGCCTATTCACAGCTTCAGGACCGTCCCAAAGCGCTTTACATCCAATGAAGTACTTATTGAAGTGTGGTCACTGTTGCAATGTAAGAAACGCGGCAGCCAATTTGCGCACAGCAAGCTCTCACAAACAGCGACGTGACAATGACCAGATCATCTGGTTTTTATTTTAGCAGTATTGATTGAGAAATTGGCCCAGGACACGAGGGAGAAGTCTCCTGCTCTTCTTCAAAGCAGAGCCGTGGGATCTTTTACATCCATCTGAGAGGGCAGACGGGGCCTCGGTTTAACGTCTCATCCGAAAGGCGGCATCTCCGACAGTGCGGCGCTCCCTCAGTACTGCCCCTCCGACAGTGCGGCGCTCCCTCAGTACCGCCCCTCCGACAATGCAGCGCTCCCTCAGTATTGCCCCTCTGAGAGTGCGGCGCCCCCTCAGTACTGCCCCTCCGACAGTGCGGCGCTCCCTCAGCACTGCCTCTCCGACAGTGCGGCGCTCCCTCAGCACTGCCTCTCCGACAGTGCGGCGCTCCCTCAGCACTGCCTCTCCGACAGTGCGGCGCTCCCTCAGCACTGCCTCTCCGACAGTGCGGCGCTCCCTCAGCACTGCCTCTCCGACAGTGCGGCGCTCCCTCAGCACTGCCTCTCCGACAGTGCGGCGCTCCCTCAGAACTGGAAGTAATGAGCCAGTGCGGCGCTCCCTCAGTAATGGCAGACCAATGAAATACATATTTTGGTTCTGTCTTCACAAAGGAGGACACAAATAACTTCCCAGAGATGTCGGGGAACATAGGGTCTGATGAAAGGGAGGAACTGAAAGAAATCAGTATTTGTAGGGAAATGGAGTTAGGGAAATTGATGGGATTGAAGGCGGATAAATCCCCAGGGCCTGATAATCTACATCCTAGGGTACTTAAGGAAGTGGCCCTAGAAATTGTAGGTGCATTGCTGATCATCTTCCAACATTCGATGGAATCTGGAACTGTACCCATGGATTGGAGGGTAGCTAATGTTACCCCACTATTCAAAAAAGGTGGTAGAGAGAAAACGGGGAATTATAGACCGGTAAGCCTGACATCAGTAGTGGGGAAAATGCTAGAGTCCATTATAAAAGATGTAATAGCTGAGCACTTGGAAAACAGTGACAGGATCGGACAAAGTCAACATGGATTTACAAAAGGTAAATCGTGCTTGACTAATCTACTGGAATTTTTTGAGGATGTAACTGGTAAAATAGATAAGGGAGAACCAGTGGATGTGGTGTATTTGGACTTTCAGAAGGCTTTTGATAAGGTCCCGCATAAGAGATTAGCGTGTAAAGTTAAGGCACATGGGATTGGGGGCAAGGTATTGACTTGGATAGAGAACTGGTTGGCAGACAGGAAGCAAAGAGTTGGAATAAACGGGTCTTTTTCCGAGTGGCAGGCAGTGACTAGTGGGGTACCGCAGGAATCGGTCCTTGGACCCCAGCTATTCACAATATACATTAATGATCTAGACAAGGGAACTAGATGTAATATCTCCAAATTTGCAGACGACACAAAGCTGGGTGGGCGTGTGTGCTGTGAGGAGGATGCCGAGAAACTCCAGGATGATTTGGACAGGTTGGGTGATTGGGCAAAAGCATGGCAGATGCATTATAACTTTGGTGGCAAAAACAGGAAGGCAGATTATTATCTGAATGGCAGAAGGAGAAGTGCAACGAGACCTGGGTGTCCTTGTGCACCAGTCACTGAAGGTAAGTACGTAGGTGCAGCAGGCGGTTAAGAAGGCAAATGGTATGTTGGCCTTTGTAGCGAGTGGGTTTGAGTACAGGAACAAGGATGTCTTGTTCCAGTTGTACAGGGCCTTGGTGAGACCACATCTTGAGTATTGTGTGCAGTTTTGGTCGCCTTATCTGAGGAAGGATGTTCTTGCCATGGAAGGAGTTCAGCGCAGATTCACCAGGCTGATACCTGGGATGGCAGGAATGACGTATGAGGAGAGATTGGGACGATTGGGCTTGTATTCGCTGGAATTTAGAAGAATGAGAGGGGATCTCATTGAAACATATAAAATTCTGACAGGACTGGACAGACTAGATGCAGGGAGGATGTTCCCGATGGTCAGGGAGTCCAGAACCAGGGGTCACAGTTTAAGGATAAGGGGTAAGCCATTTAGGACAGAGATGAGGAGGAATTTCTTCACCCAGAGAGTGGTGAACCTGTGGAATTCTCTACCACAGAAGGCAGTAGAAGCCCATTCACTAAATATATTTAAGAAGGAATTGGATATATTTCTAAAGGCTAAAGGGATCCAGGGGTATGGGGAGAAAGCAGGGACTGGGTACTGAAATTGGATGATCAGCCATGATCGCATTGAATGGTGGAGCAGGCTCGAGGGGCCGAATGGCCTACTCCTGCTCCTATCTTCTATGTTTCTATGTTTACTGGCACTGGGCGTGTCAAACTAGATTTTTATGCTCAAGTCTCTGGAGTGTGACTCGAACCCACAACCTTCTGACTCAGAGGTGAGAGTGCTGCCCACTGGGCCACAGTTCACTCTACAAGGAGCAGTTTACATAACTGACTTCCGACCCATTGATCGGCGCTCCCTCAGTGCTGCCCCTGCCACTGTAGAAAAAATCGACGTTGTGGAAGTGGGTATCCTGTAACATGGAGAACTTAGTGAGAGAGGGGGGGCGCGGGGGGCTGGGGAGAGGTCTGAAGAGCTGGTGGAGTTCACAGAGATCGGGAGGGGCTTAACCGCAAGGATGAGAATCTTATGCTCGAGGCACTGAGGAAGACATACAACAACAACTTGAATGTTTATAAAATCAGAGAATCACAGAATAATACAGTACAGAAGGAGGCCATTCGGTCCATCGAGTCTGCGCCGACTCCAGTTAGTCCCACTCCCCCTGCTCTCTCCCCATATCCCTGTAATTTATTCTCCTTCCTGTATTTATCCAGTTCCCTTTTGAAGGCTACTATTGAATCTGTCTCCACCGCCCTATCAGGCAGCGCGTTCCAAATCCTCACCACTCGCTGCGTAAAAAAGTTTTTCCTCGTGTCGCCTCTGGTTCTTTTGCCAATCGCCTTAAATCTGTGCCCTCTGGTTACCGACCCTTCAGCCAATGGGAACAGTTTCTATCTACAGGAAACTTTGTGATATCCGGCACCGACGGGACCGGCGTGTTGCCGATGTATCAAAACTGCCGGACATACAAAGTTAATGTTGAAGCATACGGAGATTTTCATCTCCGTATCTGACAACAAACACTGTTGCTTAGCAACAGCTTCTAAAGAGTCGGCTGCAGCTGCAAGCGTCTCTAGCTGAAGCTGTTGCTATAGCTACAGACCTTGCAGTGCTTGACTGGGAAAAAAAAAGAATGAGAACTAAAAACACTTATAGAAAACGGCTCCTGATTTTTGCCGTTAGATCGAGTATTCCGGACATACAACTTCCGGATAAACCAAAGTTTCCTGTACTCTGTCTAGACCCCTCATGATTTTGAACACCTCTGTCAAATCTCCTCTTAACCTTCTCCGCTCCAAGGAGAACAACTTCTCCAGCTTCTCCAGTCTCTCCACGTAACTGAAGTCCCTCATCCCTGGAACCATTTGAGCAAATCTCTTCTACACCCTCTCCAAAACCTTCACGTACTTCCTTAAGCATGGTGGCCAGAATTGGTCACAATAGTCCAGTATTAAAACGTCCCAAGGCGCTTCACAGGAGTGTTATAAGACAAAAATATGACACTGAGCCCCATAAGGAGATATTAGGACAGGTGACCAAAAGCTTGGTCAAAGATGTAGGTTTTAAGGAGCGTCTTAAAGGAGGAGAGCGAGGCGGAGAGGTGGAGAACTATAAGAATTAGGAGCAGGAGTCGGCCATACGGCCCCTCGAGCCTGCTCCGCCATTCAATAAGATCATGGCTGATCTTCAACCTCAACTCCACTTTCCCGCCCGATCCCCATATCCCTGGATTCCCCTAGAGTCCAAAAATCTATCTACCTCAGCCTTGAATATACTCAATGACTGAGCATCCACAGCCCTTTGAGGTAGAGAATTCCAAAGATTCACCACCCTCTGAGTGAAGAAATTCCTCCTCATCTCAGTCTTAAATGGCCGACCCCTCATCCTGAGACTGTGACCCCTGGTTCGAGACTCTCCAGCCAGGGGGGAAACATTCTCTCAGCATCTACCCTGTCAATCCTCCTCAGAATCTTTCAATGTTTCAATGAGATCACCTCTCGTTATTCTAACCTCCAGAGAGTATAGGCCCAATCTACTCAACCTCTCCTCGTAGGAGAGGTTCTGTCTTCTTCGTTCTTCAATGGCGGTTCCCCCACACCGCTTACCCCACCCCCCCACCCTCCCCCCTCCCCCACCATCTGATTCTGGGCTCGGATGAGCATTGCCAGCTTATCCTGTGTATAGGTGGCACAGTGCCAGGTCAAATTTACTTCTGCTTTTGTCTACAATTGCTGCCTATTATTCATAATAAACTGCTAAATGAAAATTCTGCAGCAGCACATAATCCTGAATAATTGGCCACTAAGAATATGGGATAAATGTATAAGGAGAAAGGAGCCTCCATTAGTCAGATAGTCCCGGTTTCCACATAGCCCCAAATGGTCTCTCGGCATTTAGGGGGGAAAAAAAGAGACACTTAGATCAACGGTGAAGATTAAAAGACTCTCTCAAACGGCCTTGAGGTAAATCAGAGTTAGCCTAATTTACAAATCGCTGGCTGGTATCGTTTGAGCAACGTTCCAATTAATCCTGGAATTCAGCCTCAGTGCTGAGAAACTGAGCCCATTCTTCCCAGTAATGCAAGTCAGGGGATAAAAAAAATCTATCGGCCGTGTGATTAATGTTTCGACATTGCAGCCTTCTGAAGGAGGCCATTAGGTAGAGAAGCCAAACTTGGAATGGCCGCCTCCTGTGCCAGCGAACACTTGCGAGCAGTAAAAATTCAACTTCGAGCGCAAGGGGGAAGAGGGCGGGAGGGAGGCAGAGGCAGGGGCCTTGTTTTACGAGGTTCAGGTTAAGATAAGAATTAGGAGCAGGAGTCGGCCATACGGCCCTTCGAGCCTGCTCCGCCATTCAATAAGATCATGGCTGATCTTCTACCTCATCTCCACTTTCCTGCACTATCCCCATATCCCTTGATTCCCCTAGAGTCCAAAGATCTATCGATCTCAGTCTTGAATATGCTCAACGACTGAGCCTCCACAGCCCTTTGGGGCAGAGAATTCCAAAGATTCACCACCCTCTGTGTGAAGAAATTCCTCCTCATCCCAGTCTTCAATGGCCGGCCCCTTATCCTGAGACTGTGGCCCCTGGTTCTAGACTCTCCAGCCAGGGGGAAACATCCTTTCAGCATCTACCCTGTCAATCCCCTTCAGAATCTTGTAGGTTCAAGCCGTCGGAGGTGAAGGATGCGCATCGATTCGCCAACAACCTCTTGAGCAGATTCAAGGGATTCCAATATATCTGAAGGATAGTGGATAATACTTAAGGATTGCCACTGTTGGTTTTTTTTCCCCAAGTGAGCTTTCTGGAAATTTCAAAAATGAAAACTGGAGATCAGTGGTTTATCCCACTCTCCGCTCCTCCAATTCGGGTCTCTTGTGCGTCCCCCTCCCCAATTTCTGTCGCTCCGCCATCAGCGGCCATGCCTTCAGCTGCCTGGGCCGTGAGCTCTGGAATTCCCTCCCTAAACCTCTCCGCCTCTCTCTCCTCCTTTAAGACGCTCCTTAAAACCAACCTCTTTGACCAAGCTTTTGGTCACCTGTCCTAATATCTCCTAATGTGGCTCGGGGTCAAATTTTTTGTCTTAAAATACTCCTGTGAAGCGCCTTGGGACGTTTTACTACGTTAAAGGTGCTATATAAATACAAGGGCCTAGAAATTCAGTGGAGCTCCAAACGGGGCGCCAAGCTCGCCTGGGCACCGGAATTACCACTGCGAACGGAGCCGTTGCGCCCGCCGGAAATTCAATTTGAGCGCCCCAAGAGGGATGCGGGGCGAGGCTCGAGGCGCTCTGCGTCCCTCTTGGGGCGCTCAAACTGAATATCGCAGCGCAACGTGCCGCAGTGCCACACACTGCGGCACGGCGCGCTGCTGTACTGCAGGCTTTCCTCCCCTTCTTAAGGGGGAGGGGCCTGCACCAGCACGATGACCGATCATGAGTGCCGGCAAAAGAGCCCGGCACCGAGGAGAAGTGCCGGGCACTCGGGACACAGCCGTCACTGCCCGGGGGGGGCGATCAGGAGGCTGGGGACGGAGGTGCTGGCAGGCGGCCACCGAAAAAATGGCCGCCCCGCACCTCCACCTTAATTTGCGCCATTACCGCCACAGGTAGGCCCCGTGAACCGGGCGCGATTTGCGACCGGCGTTACAGAGGCGGGCGCGACCAAATATTGCAATTGGGGCGGTAGCGGGGCGCTGCGCACACCGATGACGTCATCGGTGGTGGCGCAGCGCTACAGGCTAACGCCGCCATTAGCGCCCCGCTAAATATCGCGGGAGGCGTGGCCAGTGGCGCTAAAGCCACTGAGTGCCCTCTTTAGGCGCTAACTGGTGGCGCAGCCCACCGAATTTCTAGGCCAGGTTGTTGTTGTTGTTGTTAAAGGCGCTGTATAAATGCAGGTTGTTGTTGCTAGTTTAACGTGACTTCTCACCAAAACACTGCACTGTCGGGAGGATGAACAGAGCTTGATTTTTTTCCCACCCTCAGTTCAGGGGCCTCACCATGTCCAAGCATGAATTAGTTATTTAAGGAATCACTGAATTTCCAACAACTCTATAACAAATCTCAGAAGGTGAGACACGATCGGCTATCTTAGCACCTTACCCAGTTTTGAGCCCGGCAAATGATTGCAATGCTCACACTACCAGCAAGGTGTTGACATTATTCTGCAAGAAATATATAGTGGTGTTTTTTTTAAAATTAGTTTATGGGATGTGGCTGTCGCTGGCAAGGCCCAGCATTTATTGCCCATCCCTAGTTGCCCCTTGAGAAGGTGGTGGTGAGCCGCCTTCTTGAACCGCTGCAGTCCGTGTGGTGAAGGTGCTCCCACAGTGCTGTTAGGGAGGGAGTTCCAGGATTTTGACCCAGCGACGATGAAGGAACGGCCGATATATTTCCAAGTCAGGATGGTGTGTGACTCGGAGGGGAACTTGGAGGTGGTGGTGTTCCCGTGCGCCGGCTGCCCTTGTCCTTCTAGGTGGAAGAGGTCGCGGGTTTGGGAGGTGCTACCGAAGAAGCCTTGGCGAGTTGCTGCAGTGCATCTTGTAGATGGTACACACTGCAGCCACGGTGCACCGGCGGTGGAGGGAGCGAATGTTTAAGGTGGTGGATGGGGTGCCGATCAAGCGGGCTGCTTTGTGCTGGAGGTTGTCGAGCTTCTTGAGTGTTGTTGGAACTGCACTCATCCGGGCAAGTGGAGAGTATTCCATCACACTCCTGACTTGTGCCTTGTAGATGGTGGAAAGGCTTTGGGGAGTCAGGAGGTGAGACACTCGCCGCAGAATACCCAGCCTCTGACCTGCTCTTGTTGCCACAGTATTTATGTGGCTAGTCCAATTAAGTTTCTGGTCAATGGTGACATAGAATTACATTGAGTCCACAGCACAGAAACAGGCCATTCGGCCCAACTGGTCCGTGCCGGTGTTTATGCTCCACACGAGCCTCCTCCCACCCCATCTTCTTCTCACCCCATCAACATAACCCTCTATTCCTTTCCCCCTCATGCGTTTATCCAGCTTCCCCTTAAATGCATCTATATTATTCGCCTCAACCACTCCCTGTGGTAGCGAGTTCCACATTCTCACCGCTCTCTGGGTAAAGAAGTTTCTCCTGAATTCCCTATTGGATTTATCAGTGACGATCTTATATTGATGGCCCCTAGTTCTGGTCTCCCCCACAAGTGGAAACATCTTCTCTACGTCTACCCTGTCGAACCCCTTCATAATCTTAAGGACCTCGATCAGGTCACCCCTCAAATTTATGTTCAATTTTTCCAGACATTTACATATCATCCCAATACCTCCTCCCCTCCCACCTTATTTCGTCTCAGCCTATCAGCATATCAGAGAATTTACGGCACAGAAAGAGGCCATTCAGCCCATTGTGTCCGCGCCGGCCAAAAAAGAGCTCTCCAGCCCAATAAGAACATAAGAAATAGGAGCAGGAGTAGGCCTTACAGCCCCTCGAGCCTGCTCCGCCATTCAATAAGATCATGGCTGATCTTTGACCTCAACTCCACTTTCCCGCCCGATCTCCATATCCCTTGATTCCCTTAGAGTCCAAAAATCTATCGATCTCAGCTTTGAATATACTCAACGACTGAGCATCCACAGCTCTCTGGGAGAGAGAATTCAAAAGGTTCACAACCCTCTGAGTAAATAAATTTCTCTTCATCTCAGTTCTAAATTGCCATCCCCTTATCCTGAGACTATGCCCCCTGGTTCTAGACTCTCCAGCCAGGGGAAACAATCTCTCAGCACCTACCCTGTCAAGCCCTCTCTTAATCTTATATGTTTCAATGAGATCACCTCTCATTTTTTTTAACTCCAGAGTGCATAGGCCCATTCTACTTAACCCTCTCATCCCAGGAATCAATCTAGTGAAAATTCATTGCACATCCACCTTTCCAGCTCTTGGTCCGTAGCCCTGTAGGTTACGGCACTTCAAGTGCACATCCAAGTACTTTTTAAATGTGACGAGGGTTTCTGCCTCTCCCACCCTTTCAGGCAGTGAGTTCCAGACCCCCACCACCCTCTGGGTGAAGAAAGTTCTCCTCAACTCCCCTCTAATCCTTCTACCAATTACTTCAAATCTATGCCCCCTGGTTATTGACCTCTCTGCTAAGGGAAATAGGTCCTTCCCTACAGTGTCAGCTGTGGCTCAGTGGGTGGCACTCTCTAGGTGGGAGGGGCTAGGAGTGAGCAGGCGCTGCTGGCTGCTTGATTACTGCAGGGAGTTGGAGTGAGTTTGTAAAAAGTTGTTGGTGGGTTTTTTTTCAGGTTTTAGGGCCTTTTTGGTCCTTAAACAGCAGCCAGGTGACAATATACCCAGGATGAATTTAATCAGGGGAGGGGATGTTGGGGGAAGGGAGAAAAAAAGGTCCAATGATTTGGGCCGGGACCCCAGGAGGTTTGGAAAAGAAAACACGGTGGTGGTTCAGTGCGAGGATAAGGAGATACGAGCTTGGGATATTATCCAAGTGGTGCATGAGGACTGTGGCGAGGGAAGCTGCTTTGCCTGCCGACCAAAGCCGAATGTTGGGTCCGAGGTGACGGTCAGTGGCCGAGAGGAGGTGGAAAGACTTTTACTGAGTCTGAAAGTTGGCGATAAGTTCTTGGAGGTATCTCTGCTATATTCTGAAGAGGTGGTGGTCTAATTCTTAAACCTGCCGGTTTATATTGAGGACGATGTGCTAATTAAAAAGTTGGAGTCGTGGGACATTAAAATTTGCTCGGCAATAAAGAGGAGATACTATCCAGGAACGCGGGTAGCAGATGGAACCCGTTACATAAAGGTGCGGTTCTCAGAGGGGGTGAAGTCATTGTCGTATAGCATTAAACTCGAGACAATGGAAGGAGTGCAGTACTTCCGAGTACTGCATGATAACCAGGTGAAGGTTTGTTATTATTGTCTTGGACACGACCATCTTGTAAGAAGCTGTCCAGACTTGTACTGTTATAACTGCGGCGAGTCTGGACACATCGCTCGGAGCTGCAAGGCGGAGAGCTGTGGGGTGTGTCACAAAGGCCCCACCTGCTGTGAGTGTGAGCCAGAAGGAAGCCCTTTGAGTGACGAGGAGATGGGAGAAGAAGGAGCAGGAGGTGAGTGTGGAGTGGCCGGAGGAGCGGAGCAGGCGGAGGACACAGCTGGTGAATGGAAGAAGAGCACAGGAAGAGGCAGAAAATTGTGGAGCAGAGAACAGGATGGAGATGGTGGGAAACACACCAATTAAGGTGGAAAAGGACAAAGACAGCAGCGGGCAGCACTGGTCGAGGGCAGAATCCTCGACCCGTTTGGTAGGAAGAATAGAAAAGCAAATTATTATTTAAATGGAGACTACAGAATGCGGCAGTACAGAGGGATCGGGGGGTCCTCGTACGTGAAGCACACAAAGTTAGCATGCAGGTACAGCAAGGCGGAGAAGGCAAATGGAATGTTGGGCTTTATTGCAAGGGGGATGGAGTATAAAAGTAGGGAAGTCTTGCTACAACTGTACAGGGTATTGGTGAGACCACACCTGGAGTACTGCGTACAGTTTTGGTCTCCTTATTTAATGAAGGATATACTTGCATTGGAGGCAGTTCAGAGAAGGTTCACCAGGTTGATTCCGGAGATGAAGGGGTTGTCTTATGAAGAAAGGTTGAGCAGGTTGGGCCTATACTCATTGGAGTTTAGGAGAATGAGAGGTGATCTTATTGAAACATATGAGATACTGAGGGGGCCTCGAGAGGATAGATGCTCAGAGGATGTTTCCCGTCATGGGGAAATCTAGAACTGGGGGCATAGTTTCAGAATAAAGGGTCGCCCATTTAAATCGGAAATGAGGAGGAATTTCTTCTCTCAGAGGGTCGTAAATCTTTGGAATTCTCTACCCCAGAGAGCTGTGGAGGCGGAGTCAGTGAATATATTCAAGGTGGAGATAGGGAGATATTTGAGCGATAAGGGAGTCGAGGGTTATGGGGAGTGGGCGGGAAAGTGGAGTTGAGGCCAAGATCACATCAGCCATGATCTTATTGAATGGCGGAGCAGGCTCGAGGGGCCGAATGGCCGACTCCTGCTCCTATTTCGTATGTTCTTAGTCGAGCCATAATATGGCTCGGCTCTTCCTGAAGAATCTGGTGTCCGCAGGGGGGATTGGGGGGGAGAGGAGGCGGGAGCGGGGTAAGTGTAAGTAATCAAAAGAAAGACGGGTAGTCGGACATCTTGGGGAGCAGGAGGGGGCAAGACAAGGAGAGGGTGCAAGAGGCAGAAGCCTTAAAGGGGCAGCAGGACGGGAGCGGGGAGACAAAGACACCAGAAGGGAGCAAGATAGGTGCAGATGCGCCATTGTCCCAGAGAGAGAAGGATCAGGGAGCAAGGGTCAGCGGTGGAGAGGAGGCCGAAGGGAGCGGCACTGTTGGAGAAACCGTGATAGCAGGAAGACTCTCTAAGGGAGATTATGTTTCTGACGAGGAGCAGGGATGGGAGATTACAGAAGAGCTCGAGAGTGAGGAGTCAGAGGGGGACAGAGACATGGAAGTGGGGGGTGGGGTGGCATCGTGTGGAAAGGGAAAGGTTAGTGAGGGGCAGAAGGAGGGAGAAGGGGCAGCTCCTCAGCCCAAACCTAATGGAAGGAAGAGGCTGAAACTGCAGTGAAGGTTCAAACAGGAGGTGAAAAAGAGCCGGAGGCTGCAGGAGAAAGCAACAGCTGCCCGAAAAGTTGGGAAGGAGCACGAGAGGCAGGAAGGACCGGAGATTAAATGATGGGGGGATTATCAGGCACACTTCCCTTATTCGGAGCTATGATTACTGATCGTTTTTTAAAGTACAATAGATTAACATATGTTATGGGAGACAAATTAAACTTCAGGTTTTGATGTTAATATGTGGTGGAGGAATGGCTGTGCAGAGCGGCGGAATGGATTTGTCTGATATAATGGAATGATCACTATGTTGTAAATGTTTTTAATGTTCAATAAATAATATGCACAAAAAAGTGGATGGCACTCTCGCCTCAGAGTCTGAAGTTTGTGGGTTCAAGTCCCACTCCAGAGACTTGAGCACAAGATTCAGGCTGACACTCCCTGGTGCATTACTGAGGGAGCGCCGCACTGTCGGAGAGGCAGTACTGAGGGAATGCCGCACTGTCGGAGGGGCAGTACTGAGGGAGCGCTGCACTGTCGAAGGGGCAGTACTGAGGGAGCGCCGCACTGTCGGAGGGGCGGTACTGAGGGAGCGCCGCACTGTCGGAGGGGCAGTGTTGAGGGAGTGCTGTACTGTCGGAGTGCTGCAGTGTCGGAGGTGCCGTCTTTTGGATGAGACGTTAAACCGAGGCTCTCGCAGGTGGATGTAAAAGATCCCATCGCACTATTCGACGAAGAGCAGGGGAGTTCTCCCCGGTGTCCTGGGGCCAATATTTATCCCTCAACCAACATCACTAAAACAGATGATCTGCTCATTAGCACGTTGCTGTTTGTGGGAGCTTGCTGTGTGCAAATTGGCTGCCGCGTTTCCTACATTACAACAGTGACCACACTTCATTGGCTGTAAAGCCTTTTGGGACGTCCGGTGGTCGTGAAAGACACTATAGAAATGCAAGTCTTTCGTTCTTTCTTGCCATCCACTCGATCTAGGCCCCTCATAATTTTATACACATACCCTTCCATTCCTTTCTCCCTCATGTACTTACCGAGCTTCCCCTTAAATGCATCTGTGCTATTCACCTCAACCACTCCCTGTGGTGGCGAGTTCCACATTCTCACCACCCTCTGGGTAAAGAAGTTCCTGCTGAATTCCCTATTGGATTTATTCGCTGGGCCTAATGCCTGAAGCTCTCCGCTGTGTTAAGGTCGCTAGTGTTGAATTGCTGCTCGCTCAGATTTAAGCGTTTGATGGATGGGACAACAAGCCATTCTTGTTCCGAGGCAAAATATTTAGTCAGCCCCGGGCGGCCTTACGTGTCGGCTTTTTAGTCTTGTTGATAGCTCAACTCAAGAACTATTACAGCATCCCGAGGCACAACATCTGCAAGCTGGCAAATCGGAACCAATTGCAAGCCAATGCGAAACTCGTGTCAGCTTCAGGGGCTTGACCTGGCTCGCGGTAAGTAATGTGCCATCGCTGGAGGTAAGCAGCTCTTCACTCTGCAGTGACGGAGCGACTAGGATCTGCCCTCAGTCCTGTAAACAGACTCCAACTGCACAGCAGATGTGCACACACCACTGCCTCATCGCCGCTGCGATTGTCTTGCAGTTTCCCTCAGAACTGAGGAATCGCCCATGATATTCCCATGGATATTCCGGGCTTCGGAGAACGATTCTGCCAACCTGGCCTCCGCAAACTTGATGTCATCTGCTGCCTCCCCGTGTCCTACCTCGTACCAAGTCTCATTCACCCATCACCCCCTGTGCTCGCTGACCTACACTGGCTCCCGGTCCGGCAACACCTCGATTTCAAAATTCTCATCTTTGCTTTCAAATCCCTCCGTGGCCCTCGCCCCCTCCCTGTCTCTGTAACCTCCTCCAGCCCCCACAACCCTCCCAGATCTCTGCGCTCCTCCAATTCCAGCCTCTTGCGCATCCACCGATTTTAATCGCTCCACCATTGGCGGCCGTGCCTTCAGCCGCCTGGGCCCCTAAGCTCTGGAATTCCCTCCCTAAACCTCTCCACCTCTCTCTCCTCCTTTAAGACGCTCCTTAAAACCGACCTCTTTGACCAAGCTTTTGGTCATCTGTCCTAATATCTCCTTATGTGGCTCGGTGTCACATTCTGTTTGATAATCGCTCCTGTGAAGCGCCTTGGGATGTTTTACTACATTAAAGGAGCTATATAAATGCAAGTTGTTGTTATGTCTTTAGGGCTCTGTTGTCTAGACAGGCAAGTCCAGGTGTCTGTAACTGTTTGTACTTTGCTTTTCACACTATAGGCTTCTGGTGAAGAACCTTATTTTGCATCTCTAACAAGGCGTGCAACTTTGAAGTGTGAAGGGGTTTGATAGAGTAGATAAGGAGGAACTGTTTCCAGTGGCAGGAGGGTTGGTAACCAGAGGACACAGATTGAAGATAATTGGCAAAAAATCCAAGGGGGAGATGAAGAGATGTTTTTTTCCGCAGCGAGTTGTTGTGATCTGGAACGCGCTGCCTGAAAGGGCGGTGGAAGCAGATTCAACAGTAACTTTCAAAAGAGAATCGGATAACTACTTGAGAATTACTTGGATATTACTTAGGAAAGGCTTCTACACACAAAGGGTGGTAGAAGTTTGGAACTCTCTTCAGAAGAATGAGAGGGGATCTTATTGAAACATATAAGATTCTGAAGGGGCCTCGACAGGGTGGATGTAGAGAGGATGTTTCCCCTCGTGGGGGAATCTAGAACTAGGGGGCATAATTTCAGAATAAGGGAAATCGGAAATGAGGAGGAATTTCTTCTCTCAGAGGGTGGTGAGTCTTTGGAATTCTCTTCCCAGAGAGCTGTGGAGGCGGAGTCATTGAATATATTTAAGGTGGAGATAGACAGATTTTTGAACGATAAGGGAGTCAAGGGTTATGGGGAGTGGGCAGGGAAGTGGATTTGAGGCCAAGATCAGATCAGCCATGATCTTACTGAATGGCGGAGCAGGCTCGAGGGGCCGAATGACCGACTCCTGCTCCTACGTCTTATGTTCTTATGTTCCGCAAACGCCAATTGTTAATTTTAAATCGGAGATTGATAGATTTTTGTTAACCAAAGGTGTTAAAGGATATGGGGCAAAAGCGGGTGGATGGAGTTAGGTCACAGATCAGCCATGATCTCATTGAATGGCGGAACAGGCTGGAGGGGCTGAATGGCCTCCTCTCGCTCCTAAGTTCCTCAGAGGAGAAATGTGCAGGGCTGTGGGGAGAGAGCAGGGGGGAGTGGGACTAATTGGAGAACTCTTTCAAAGAGCCGGCACAGGCACGATGGGCCGAATGGCCACATTTAGTGCTGTGTGATTCTACACGTATGCCGTGTGATCGCTGGAGTGTAACGAACTCACACTATAGAATCATAGAATCATGGAACAGTATGGCACAGAAGGAGGCCATTTGGCCCATCGAGTCTGCGCCGGCTCTTTCGAAGAGCAATCCAGTTAGTCCCACTCCCCCGCTCTCTCCCCATATCCCTGCAATTTATTCTCCTTCCAGTATTTATCCAATTCCCCTTTGAAGGCTCCTATTGAATCTGTGTCCACCGCCCTATCAGGCAGCGCGTTCCAAATCCTCACCACTCGCTGCGTAAAAACGTTTTTCCTCGTGTCGCCTCTGGTTCTTTTGCCAATCGCCTTAAATCTGTGTCCTCTGGTTACCGACCCTTCCGCCATTGGGAACAGTTTCTCTTTAATTATTCTTGCTAAACCTTCATGACCTCTTATCAAATCTCCTCTTAACCTTCTCTGCTCCAAGGAGAACAACCCCAGCTTCTCAAGTCTCTCCACGTAACTGAAGTCCCTCATCCCCTGGAACCATTCTGGTCAATCTCCCCATAACCTTCTCTGCTCCAAGGAGAACAACCACAGCTTCTCCAGTCTCTCCACGTAACTGAAGTCCCTCATCCCCTGGAACCATTCTGGTCAATCTCCCCATAACCTTCTCTGCTCCAAGGAGAACAACCACAGCTTCTCAAGTCTCTCCACGTAACTGAAGTCCCTCATCCCCTGGAACCATTCTGGTCAATCTCCCCATAACCTTCTCTGCTCCAAGGAGAACAACCACAGCTTCTCCAGTCTCTCCACAGAACTGAAGTCCCTCATCCCCTGGAACCATTCCGGTCAATCTTCCCTTAACCTTCTCTGCTCCAAGGAGAACAACCCCAGCTTCTCCAGTCTTTCCACGTAACTGAAGTCCCTCATCCCTGGTACCATTCTGGTCAATCTCCCCTTAACCTTCTCTGCTCCAAGGAGAACAACGTCAGCTTCTCCACAGAACTGAAGTCCCTCATCCCTGGAACCATTCTAGTAAATCTCTTCTGCACCCTCTCCAAAGCCTTCACGTCCATCCTAAAAAAGCGTGGCGGCCAATATTAGCCGCTCCAATGACAAATTCTGAGAAAGTGATCCAGCCTAGCTACAGGGCGACCAACGTGAGTCAGCGGAGGAATGGGGCACAGGCTCATTCCACTTGCATGGAAAGCTCCACAATATAGCAAATTCCGATCCGTTAAAAAAATATAAGGCGGCGCGTTCCGAATCCTAACCACTCGCTGCGTAAAAAAGTCTTTCCTCGTGTCTCCTCTGGTTCTTTTGCCAATGGCCTTAAACCTGTGCCCTCTGGTTACCCACCCTTCCGCCATAGTTCTTTACTCTGTCTAAACCCTTCGTCATTAAGGGCAAGACTTTTAGTATATTGGCCGTTCTTCTGTGGCATTGCCGCGGTAAATATCAGAGGAAACATTACACAATCAAAGTTTAATTTGAAAGTCTACATGCGTGCAGCTAAGAGTGAAGGAGCTTTCCAAGCTGGCTAACGGAACAGATGTTCCTGCAATCACCACGAGCTTGACTTAGTGGTAATTCAACCTGATCTGTAATTATCAACAGTGTTGCTGGGCGGAGTTCTTGACAAGTGTACAGCCAGCTGTTTACAGCGACAGCTTGCAAACTTGACCTCCGCCTCTCTCTCCGTTCGCACTCTCTCCCTTTTTCATGAAGGGAAAGAAAGACTTTTGTTTCTACAGCACCGTTCACGTCACCGCTCCCTCAGTACTGCCCCTCCGACAGTGCGGCGCTCCCTCAGTACTGCCCCTCCGACAGTGGGGTGCTCCCTCAGTACTGCCCCTCCGACAGTGCAGCTCTCCCTCAGTACTGCCCCTCCGACAGTGCGGCGCTCCCTCAGTACTGCCCCTCCGACAGTGCGGCGCTCCCTCAGTACTGCCCCTCCGACAGTGCAGCGCTCCCTCAGCACTGCCCCTCCAAAAGTGCGGCGCTCCCTCAGTACTGCCCCTCCGACAGTGCGGCGCTCCCTCAGCACTGCCCCTCCAAAAGTGCGGCGCTCCCTCAGTACTGCCCCTCCGACAGTGCGGCGCTCCCTCAGTACTGCCCCTCCGCCAGTGCGGCGCTCCCTCAGTACTGCCCCTCCGACAGTGCGGCGCTCCCTCAGTACTGCCCCTCCGACAGTGCGGCGCTCCCTCAGTACTGCCCCTCCGACAGTGCGGCGCTCCCTCAGTACTGCCCCTCCGACAGTGCGGCGCTCCCTCAGTACTGCCCCTCCGACAGTGCGGCGCTCCCTCAGTACTTCAGTGGGAGCGTCAGCCTAGATTTTTGTGCTCAAGTCTCTGGAGTGGGACTTGAACCCACGACCTTCTGACTCAGAGGCGAGGGTGCTGCCCATGAGCCATGGCTGACACTGTGGATTGTCTAGCTCTCCCTCAAGCACTGTGCCTCTCTCTCTCCCTCACTCACACACTGCCTCTATCTGCCCCTCTCGTGTGTACGTCTCTCTCTCTTTTTCTCTCTATTACCTTCTAAACAACAACATTTTTGCATTTACACAGCACCTTTAACGTAGTAAAACGTCCCAGGGTGCTTCACAAGAGCGATTATCAGAAAAAATCTGACACCGAGCCACATAAGGAGATATTAGGGCAGGTGACCAAAAGCTTGGTCAAAGAGGTCAGTTTTAAGGAGCGTCTTAAAGGAGGAGAGAGAGGCGGAGAGGTTTAGGGAGGGAATTCCAGAGCTTAGGGCCCAGGCAGCTGAAGGCACGGCCGCCAATGGTGGAGCGATTAAAATCGGGGGATGGTCAAGAGGCCAGAATTGGAGGAGCGCAGAGATCTCGGGGGGTTGTGGGGCTGGAGGAGGTTACAGAGATAGGGAGGGGGGCCGAGGAGGCCGTGGAGGGATTTGAAAACAAGTGTGAGAATTTTGAAATCGAGGCGTTGCTTAACCGGGAGCCAATGTAGATCAGCGAACACAGGGGGTGATGGGTGAACGGGACTCGGTGCGAGTCAGGACACGGGGCAGGGAGTGATGGGTGAACGGGACTCGGTGCGAGTTAGGACACGGGGCAGCGGGCCCAGGGGGTGATGGGTGAACGGGACTTGGTGTGAGTTAGGACACGGGGCAGTGAGCACAGGGGGTGATGAGTGAACGGGACTCGGTGCGAGTTAGGACATGGGGCAGTGAGCACAGGGGGTGATGGGTGAACGGGACTTGGTGCGAGTTAGGACACGTGGCAGTGAGCACAGGGGGTGATGGGTGAACAGGACTTGGTGCGAGTTAGGACACGGGGCAGTGAGCGCAGGGGGTGATGGGTGAATGGGACTCGGTGCGAGTTAGGACACGGGGCAGTGAGCACAGGGGGTGATGGGTGAATGGGACTTGGTGCGAGTTAGGACACGGGGCAGTGAGCACAGGGGGTGATGGGTGAATGGGACTCGGTGCGAGTTAGGACACGGGGCAGCCGAGTTTTTGGATGAGCTGAAGTTTACGGGGGGTGGAATGTGGGAGGCCGGACAGGAGTGCGTTGGAATAGTCGAGTCTGGAGGTAACAAAGGCATGGATGAGGGTTTCAGCAGCGGATGAGCTGAGGCAAGGGGCGGAGACGGGCGATGTTACGGAGGTGGAAATCGGCAAGCACGGAGATCTTGGAGGATTGTGGGGCTGGAGGCGATTACAGAGACATAGAGTAAATAAAGGAGCAACAGTTTCCACTGGCAGGAGGGTCGGTAACCGGAGGACGCAGGTTCAAGATAATTGGCAAAAACCAGAGGGAGGAGAGGAGGAGAATGTTTTCACGCAGAGAGTTGTTGTGATCTGGAACGCGCTGCCTGAAAAGGGCGGTGGAAGCAGATTCAACAGTAATAGGGAATTGGAGAAATGCTTGAAGGGGAGGAATTTGCAGGGCTACGGGGAGAGAACAGCGGGGAGGAGTGGGACTAATTGGAGAGCTCTTTCAAAGAGCCGGCACAGGCACGATGGGCCAAATGGCCTCCTCCTGTGCTGTCAGAGCGATTAGCAAGAAATAGAGGCGCAGCAGGGCAGATGCATCACTTCTCTGTGCAAAACAAAAAGTGGGGTAGATAGATCCGAGAGCCCTCTGGCTCACGATAAGTCATGGGCGGCACAACAACAGGAAACATGTCCTTCCAGTTTGATCAGCAAAATTCCGCTCTGATTGCCAGGTAAATTGAGTCATTTTAAAAATTATTTACAAGGCAGGTAGCGGCAACATGAATCAAGGATGCTCTTTCTTCAATGCAGAAAAGGGTTTCGAAGAAAAAAAACAATAGGTCCCACCGGGTGTCTTTATGCTGCTTCGAGCGCGCAACCCCCCCCCGCCCCGCCCCCCATTCCGCCCCCAAACACAGGGAGTCTCGGTCTGTTAACAGGAAAGCACTGTTCACATTTCACAGAATCACAGAAACCCCACAGTGCAGATAGAGGCCATTTCGGCCCATCGAGCCTGCACCGACACATATCCCACCCTATCCCCGTAACCCCACGTATTTAATCCCCCTAACACTAAGGGTCAATTTTTTATCATACCAATCAACCTAACCCGCACATCTTTGGACTGTGGGAGGAAACCGGAGCACCCGGAGGAAACCCACGCAAACACGGGGAGAATGTGCAAACTCCACACAGACAGTCACCCGAGGCCGGATTCGAACCCGGGTCTCTGGCGCTGTGCGGCAACAGTGCTAACCACTATGCCACGTCGCTCCGCCACTCATCGCAAACCTCTGTCTCTTGTGGGGGGTTTTTTGTTGACGTTCCTTTCAGTTGTTTGCGCAAGGGTTCTCTTAAGGCTGGGAGACACACGGCAAACCTGACGGCGCCCATAGAGTTATACAGCACAGAAAGAGGCCCTTCGGCCCATCGTGTCCGCGCCAGCCATCAAGCCCTGTCTATTCTAATCTCATTTTCCAGCACTTGGTCCGTAGCCTTGTATGCTATGGCGTTTCAAGTGCTCATCGAAATGCTTCTTGAATGTTGTGAGGGTTCCTGCCTCTACCGCCCTTTCAGGCAGTGAGTTCCAGATTCCAACCACCCTCTGGGTGAAAACGTTTTTCCTCAAATCCCCTCTAAACCTCCTGCCCTTTACCTTCAAACTATGCCCCCTGGTTATTGACCCCTCTACTAAGGGGAAAAGTTCCTTTCCATCTACCCTATCTATGCCCCTCATAATTTTGTACACTTCAATCAGGTCCCCCCTCAGCCTTCTCTGCTCTAAGGAAAACAACCCCAGCCTGTCCAGTCTCTCTTCATAGCTGAAGCGCTCCAGCCCAGGTAACATCCTGGTGAATCTCCTTTGCACCCTCTCCAATGCAATCACATCCTTCCTATACTGTGGCGACCAGAACTGCACACAAGTCGTCCCATCCTCTGTCGTCGAATTACAGTTTGCAGATGATGCTTGTGTCTGCGCTCACTCGGAGGTCGAACTCCAAACTATCGTCAACACCTTTACTGAAGCGTACGAGAGCATGGGCCTTACACTAAACATCCGTAAGACAAACGTCCTCTACCAACCTACCCCCACCACACAATACTGCCCCCCGATTATCAAAATCCTCGACAAGGCCTTGGACAACGTGGACCACTTTCCATACCTCGGGAGCCTACTGTCAACAAGGGCAGACGTCGACGACGAAATCTAACACCGTCTTCAGTGTGCCAGTGCAGCCTTCGGTCGCCTGAGGAAGAGAGTGTTTGAAGACCAGGACCTCAAACCCGGCACCAAGCTCATGGTCTACAGGGCAGCAGTGATACCCGCCCTGTTGTATGCCTCAGAGACATGGACCATGTACAGCAGGCACCTCAAAGCACTGGAGAGGTACCACCAATGCTGCCTCCGCAAGATACTGCAAATCCATTGGCAGGATAGGCGCACCAACGTCAGTGTTCTCGCTCAGGCCAACATCCCCAGCATCGAAGCTTTGACCATGCTCAATCAGCTCCGATGGACGGGTCACATTGTCCGCATGCCCGATACGAGACTCCCAAAACAAGCGCTCTACTCGGAGCTCCGGCACGGCAAGAGAGCCCCAGGTGGGCAGAGGAAACACTTCAAGGACACCCTCAAAGCCTCCTTGAAAAAGTGTAACATCCCCACCGACACCTGGGAATCCCTGGCCCAAGACCGCACAAAGTGGAGGAGAAGCATCCGGGAAGGCGCCGAACACCTCGAGTCTCTTCGCCGGGGAGCAAGCAGAAGCCAAGCGCAGGCAGCGCAAGGAGCGCACGTCAACCCAAGCACCCCACCCACCCTCCCCCTTCAACCACCGTCTGCCCCACCTGTGACAGAGACTGTAGGTCCTGCATTGGACTCATCAGTCACCTGAGAACTCATTTTTAATGTGGAATCAAGTCATCCTCGGTTCCGAGGGACTGCCTAAGAAGAAGAAGAGACACAGTATTCTAGCTGTGGCCTAACTAGCGTTTTGTACAGCTCCATCATAACCTCCCTGCTCTTATATTCTATGCCTCGGCTAATGAAGGCAAGTATCCCATATGCCTTTTTAACCACCTTATCTACCTGTCCTGCTGCCTTCAGGGATCTGTTCAACAAGCCTTCCTCTCACTCCAATGTCCTTCTGGCCAATATTTATCCCTCAATCAACATCACTTAAAAACAGATGATCCGGTCATTATCACATTGCTTTTTGCGGGAGCTTGCTGTGCGCAAATTGGCTGCCGCGCTTCCCACATTACAACAGTGACCACACTTCAAAAAGTACTTCATTGGCTGTAAAGCGCTTTGTGACGTCCTGAGGTGGTGAAAGGCGCTGGAGAAAGGCGAGTCTGTCTTTCTTCTCTCAGCCCCGAATGGTCTTTTCCTTGACGAGAGATGCTCCCATCAGTCACAATCCTATACTCCAGTCGCCAGTTCAATTAAAACCTTGGGGTGGGGTTAATTTTAACACATCGCGCCTGTTGGGGGATCCCATGGGATCGGCTGGAACGTCGGATTTATGCCCCGCTCGTATATTGACTTAAATGGAGTGTTAAAATCAGGCGGGACGCAACGCCAGACCAGCACCTGGTCCCGTCAAGTGTGGCGACCAGAATCAGGAAGGGACGTCAGCATAAAAAAAACCTGGGCCGCCGGTCACAGATCAGATTCGATTTGGCGTGTTGCGTTAGAAGCAGGCAGACATTGGGTTCAAAAGGGGATACTTTCCTTTTTTTGAACGCGCAACGAGCATGTGACTGCCGCCAACCCTTCGTTTTCCGAGAAGGAAATCGGGCGCAGGCGCTAGGAGAGGAGCTGAGTTTTTTTCACACAGCGAGCTGTCGAAAGTTGTGGGGAAGCGGGGACTTGAAAACTCATCGCTTCTCGGATCAAAGGTACATAAATATCTCGCAGCGAATAAATGAAAAGTACCAGTCCTGCGTTCTAATTCGAAAAGTATTCATCTTCTGATCGACAATCAAATGAGATGTGCAATCATGCTGTCTCTTAACGCACTGAGTACTGATTTTCCCAGTCAGGACGACATATTTATTTTAAATTCCATGAATATCATTTCCTGTACCATTTGTAAAATTGTCTATCTGTAACTGTACTCTATGGAGTTTAGAAAATGAGAGGTGATCTCATTGAAACATACAAAATTCTTACAGGGCTTGACAGGGTAGATGCAGGGAGGATGTTTCCCCCTGGCTGGGGAGTCTAGAACTCAGGGGTCACAGTCTCAGCGCCGCACTGTGGGAGGGGGAGTACTGAGGGAGCGCCGCACTGTCGGAGGAGCTGTACTGAGGGAGAGCTGCACTGTCGGAGGGGCAATACTGAGGGAGCGCCGCACTGTCGGAGGGGCAGTACTGAGGGAGAGCCGCACTGTCGGAGGGGCAATACTGAGGGAGTGCTGCACTGTCGGAGGGGCAGTACTGAGGGAGCGCCGCACTGTCGGAGGGGCAGTACTGAGGGAGCGCCGCACTGTCGGAAGGGCAGTACTGAGGGAGCGCCGCACTGTCGGAGGAGCAGTACTGAGGGAGCGCCGCACTGTCAGAGGGGCAGTACTGAGGGAGAGCCGCACTGTCAGAGGGGCAGTACTGAGGGAGAGCCGCACTGTCGGAGGGGCAATACTGAGGGAGTGCCGCACTGTCGGAGGGGCAGTACTGAGGGAGCGCCGCACTGTCGGAGGGGCAGTACTGAGGGAGCGCCGCACTGTCGGAGGGGCAGTACTGAGGGAGGGCTGCACTGTCGGAGGGGCAGTGCTGAAGGAGTGCCGCACTGTCGGAGGGGCAGTACTGAGGGAGCACTGCAGTGTCGGAGGGGCAGTACTGAGGGAGCACCGCACTGTTGGAGGTGTCAGTACTGAGGGAGCGCCGCACTGTCGGAGGGGCAATACTGAGGGAGTGCCGCACTGTCGGAGGGGCAGTACTGAGGGTGCGCCGCACTGTCGGAGGGGCAGTACTGAGGGAGCGCCGCACTGTCGGAGGGGCAGTACTGAGGGAGCGCCGCACTGTCGGAGGGGCAGTACTGAGGGAGCGCCGCACTGTCGGAGGGGCAGTACTGAGGGAGCGCCGCACTGTCAGAGGGGCAGCACTGAGGGAGCGCCACACTGCCAGAGGTGCCGTCTTTCGGATGAGATATGAACCCGAGGCCCCGTCTGCCCTCTCAGGTGGACATAAAATATCCCACGGCCGCTATTGGAAGAAGAGCAGGGGGAGTTCTCCCCGGTGTCCTGGGGCCAATATTTATCCCTCAAACAACATCAGTCAAACAGATGATCTGGTCATTATCACATTGCTGTTTGTGGGAGCTTGCTGTGCGCAAATTGGCTGCCGCGTTTCCTACATTACAAACAGTGACCATACTCCAAAAGTACTTCATTGGCTGTGAAGCGCTTTGGGACGTCCTGAGGTGGTGAAAAGCGCTGGAGAAACGCAAGTCCTGATTGGGCAGACGGGAATTTATATGAACTTATTAATGGGCGCGTTAAAAAATAGTGCATGGTGGGAATTAAACCGAGCAAGCCAAAAGAGGAAATGCGGCTCTAAACCAAACTCAAAGAGATGAAAGGTTCTCTGGGAAAAAAAAGCACCTGTCATACGTCCTTAATGATATTCACTTTTATTCCCTCTGCTTTATCTGTCTTCAAAGAATAATCTGGGCACAGGGGAACTTGCTGATTCTGAGCATTTCTTCCTAACAACACAGTGGAGAGTCAAATTAACCGGATTGTAGCTGGCAAAGATCAGCAGCGGGATAAAAATGTTGTGTCCCCGTCGCCTTTTGATACTGCTCAACTTTATTTTCAGACTCCCGCAACGTGCCAACTGCTAAGAAAGCGCCGGCAGGCGGTTAAGGTTCTTGGGCTGTTCCTCAGATGCACGCGCGCCCACGACACGAGTCGCACCACAAGTTCGAGGCCAGGAACAGATCATCGCCGAGCTCGGGGGCCCAATGCCAAGTTACCCAGTATTTACAGCACAGAAATAGGCCATTCGGCCCATCTGCTCCGTGCCGGGGTTTGTGCCCCACACCAGCCTCCTCCCACCCCTCTTCATCTCACCCCATCACCATATCCTTCTATTCCTTTCTCCCTCGTGTGTTTATCCAGCTTCCCCTTAAATGCATCTATACTATTCGCTTCAACCACTCCCTGTGGGAGCGAGTTCCACATTCTCACCACTCTCTGGGTAAAGAAGTTTCTCCTGAATTCCCGATTGGATTTATTAGTGACTGTCTCCAGTCCTATGTTGGGTTCCAGGTTGGATCTATGCTGAGGGGGTTGATCGCTGTCTTGGCAGCAGCTATGGGGTTACGACTGGCCATGGTGCAGCTGGACTTGGGAGGGAGGGAGAGAGGGAAGGAGAAAGAGAGAGGGGGGGAGGGAAGGAGGAAGAAAGAGGGAGGGAAGGAAGGAGACAGGGAGGAAAGGAGGGAGGAAGAGAGAGAGGGAGGGTGAGATGGATGGAGGGAGGGAAGAAGGGATGGGGAGAGAGGGCAGGAGGGGGGAGGGAAGGAGGGAGGGATAGATGGAGGGAGGGAGGGAGGGAGATGGAGGGAGGGAAGGAGGAAGAAGGAGGGAGGGAGGGAGGAAGGGAGAGGAGAAGGGGAAGGAGAGAGGGAGGGAAGAAGGGAGAGAGGGAGGGAGGGAAGGAGAGAGGGTAGGAGGGAGAGAAGGAGGGAGACAGGGATAAAGGGAGAGAGGGAGAAGGGGAAGGAGAGAGGGAGGGAGGATCAGAGGGAAGGGGCAGGGAAGGAGGGAGGGAGAGAGAGGGAGAAGGGCAAGGAGAGAGGGAATGAGGGAAGGAGAGAGGGAGGGAGGGATAGAGGGAGGGAAGGAGGGAGGGAGGGAAAGAAGGACGGAGGGAGGGAAGAAGGGGGAGGAGGGAGGGAGGGAAGAAGAGAGAGGGGGAATGAAGGAAGGAGAGGGAGGGAGGGAAGGAGGGAGGGAGGGAGGGAGGAAGAGAGAGGGAGGGAAGGGTGGAAACAAAAGCATCTAATGGCCAAACTCCAGATCACAATCTGTGACTTCTCCTGGAATGGGTTTGCGTGGTGGCGGGGGGGGCGCGGGGAAATCAGGGGAGGAAGAGGCTGTGATGCTCACACATTCAGGCTGGTTCATGATGAATGGTCAGTTGAGAGGAGGTGTAATATAGAACTGACAGCACAGAAACAGGCTCCACACCAGCCTCCTCCCACCCTACTTCATCTCACCCCATCAACACATCCTTCTATTCCTTTCTCTCTCATGTGTGTGTCTAGCTTCCCCTTAAATGCACCCACGCGAATCACCTCAACCACTCCCTGACGTTTCTCCTGAATTCCTTATTGGGTTTATCAGTGACTATCTCGAGGAGCCAGTGTCTTCAGGGAAGGGGGAGGGAAGGGAAGGAAATAGAAGCTGGGGGCTTCGAGGGGAGGGGCAAGGGCAAATGAAGGTTTCCTCGTCTGTACAGGGCCTGCTCCAGTGGGTGTCCCTCCCTCCCTCCCTCCTCCCCCTCCCACTGTACCAAACGCTGCAATTGCTTAAAAATGTGATCGGGAGGGAGCAGAACCACGGCTTATGTGTTTAAGATTCCTGAACGTGCTGCTCTATAAGCAAGAGGACCTTCAACTCTCCGAGCTCGCTGTTGCCTTGCT
Organism: Somniosus microcephalus; assembly: GCF_052327205.1. NCBI lineage: Eukaryota > Metazoa > Chordata > Chondrichthyes > Squaliformes > Somniosidae > Somniosus > Somniosus microcephalus. The sequence goes on from NW_028225180.1 coordinate 76,447,205, forward strand.
TCACCATTACCAGCGAGGACCTTACAACCTCAATCTTCCCTGTTGCCTGGTTACTACATGAGGAGATAGGAGCCCGGCTAACCCGCAATGTTCCACTGCAGTTTTCGTCTGCACAGGAATCGCACAAATGCTCTTTTTCAAAAAAAATTTTTCGAATGAAATTGTTGATAAGGCCCCAATTTGACGGGACGACCCTTTAAGGAACCTATTTCCGCCAAGCAGGTCTTGTGAGAGGGGGGCTGCGATTCCGTTACCTCAGCAGTAAGTAACGCAACATCTTGTTTCCGATAACTTTGCCCAGACCGCACGATCGCAGTATTTATTCCACTCCTGCAGGGGAGTGTCAGTTGTGGATCAGTGGGTGGTGCCCTCGCCTCTGAGTCAGAAGGTTGTGGGTTCAAGTCCCACTCTAGAGACTCGAGCACATAAAGCTAGGCTGACACTCCCAGTGCAGTACTGAGGGAGCGCCGCACTGTCAGAGGGGCAGTACTGAGGGAGCTCCGCACTGTCGGAGGGGCAGTACTGAGGTAGCGCCGCACTATCGGAGGGGCTGTACTGAGGGAGCGCCGCACTGTCAGAGGGGCAGTACTGAGGGAGCGCCGCACTGTCAGAGGGGCGGTACTGAGGGAGCTCCGCACTGTCGGAGGGGCAGTACTGAGGTAGCGCCGCACTATCGGAGGGGCTGTACTGAGGGAGCGCTGCACTGTCGGAGGGGCAGTACTGAGGGAGCGCCGCACTGTCGGACGGGCAGTACTGAGGGAGCGCTGCACTGTCGGAGGGGCAGTACTGAGGGAGCGCTGCACTGTCGGAGGGGCAGTACTGAGGGAGCGCCGCACTGTCGGAGGGGCAGTACTGAGGTAGCGCCGCACTGTCGGAGGGGCTGTACTGAGGGAGCGCTGCACTGTCGGAGGGGCAGTACTGAGGGAGCGCCGCACTGTCGGACGGGCAGTACTGAGGGAGCGCCGCACTGTCGGAGGGGCAGTACTGAGGGAGCGCCGCACTGTCGGAGGGGCAGTACTGAGGGAGCGCCGCACTGTCGGAGGGGCAGTACTGAGGGAGCGCCGCACTGTCGGAGGGGGCAGTACTGAGGGAGTGCCGCACTGTCGGAGGGGCCGTCTTTCGGATGAGACGTTAAACCGAGGCCCCGTCTGCCCTCTCAGGTGGACTTAAAGATCCCATGGCCACTATTGGAAGAAGAGCAGTGGGAGTTCTCCCCGGTGTCCTGAGGCCAATATTTATCCCTCAATCAACATAACAAAAACAGATAATCTGGTCATTATCACATTGCTGTTTGTGTGAGCTTGCTGTGCGCAAATTGGCTGCTGCGTTTCCCACATTACAACAGCGACTCCACCTCAATAGAACTTCATTGTCTGTGAAGCGCTCTGAGGTCTCTGGAAGGGCCTCCTCACCCGAGTGTTCAGTCTTCATGCGTGGCCGAGGCTGTCATCAGGTTATTCAACATTGACAGCATCATGGCTAAGCCACACGGCTTCCCGATCCGGCGGCGCCTCCAATGTAAAGTTCTCATCCTTTGTGTTCAAATCCCTCCATGGCCTCGCCCCCTCCCGATCTCTCTAACCTCCACCAGACCTACAAGCCACAGCCCCTTGGAATTCTCTACCCCAGAGGGCTGTGGAGGCTCAGTCATTGAGTATATTCAAGGCTGAGATCGATAGATTTTTGGATATTAAGGGAATCAAGGGATATGGGGATCGGGCGGGAAAGTGGAGATGAGGTAGAAGATCAGCAGGCTCGAGGGGCCAAATAACCGACTCCTTCTCCCAATTCTTATAGAAACATAGAAGATAGGAGCAGGAGTAGGCCATTCGGCCCCTCGAGCCTGTTCTGCCATTTAATGAGATCATGGCTGATCATCCAAACTCAGTACCCTGTCCCTGCTTTCTCCCCATACCCCTTGATCCCTTTAGCTTTAAGAAATATATCTAACTCCTTCTTGAATTTATTTAATGAATTGGCCTCAACTGCCTTCTGTGGTAGAGAATTCCACAGGTTCACCACTCTCTGGGTGAAGAAATTCCTCCTCATCTCAGTCCTAAATGGCTTACCCCTTATCCTTAGCCTGTGACCCCTGGTTCTGGACTCCCCCACCATCGGGAACATCCTTCCTGCATCTCGTCCATCTAGTCCTGTTAGAATTTTATAAGTTTCAATGAGATTATGTTCTTAACCCCCCCCCCACCCAGAGATCTCTGCGCTCCTCCAATTCTGACCTCTTGCGCATCCCCCCGATTTTAATCGCTCCACCACTGGCGGCCGTGCCTTCAGCTGCCTGGGCCCTGAGCTTTGGAATTCCCCCCCTAAACCTCTCCGGCTCACTCTCCTCCTTTAAGACGCTGATTAAAACCTTACCTCTTTGACCAAGCTGTCCTAATATCTCCTTACGTGGCTCGGTGTCTGATTCTGTTTGATAATCGCTCCTGTGAAGCGCCTTGGGACGTTTTACTACCTTAAAGGCGCTGTATAAATACCCGTCGTTGATCTCAAAGCTGCACTTATCTGATTTCCACACACACACACACACAGGTGCAGTCCCAGCTGGTCAACAATCAGAACCCGGTTAACCTTCCCACCCTCTCACGCCCGCAGAGACGGGAGCAAACTGCAGCAATGGTTTTAACTGAAGAAAAGCGATGCCTTCTTGCACACGGTTCGCCACTCCGCAAAGGGTGGACAACCCGGCAGACTATCGGTTGAGGACGGCAGATTCACCGAGTGCGATCTTCTGGGACTCCTTTGCTTTTTTTTAATGGCCCGTTTCCTCAGCTCCGAACTGGTCTGATTTACAATTCAGGCAGATCCGGCGCTGGATCAAAGAGCTTCAGCCTGACAGGAAGGAGCCGCATTGTCCAAATGATGAGCTGCAACAACACTGGCTCCGCGAGATAAAGCAGGCAATTGGGAGCGGAGGGCTTTTTGTTCCCTCAGCAGATTAAAAAGGTGGCGGGGGGGGGGGGGGGAAATGGGCACGGTGTGGACGGACTAAGCCCCCTTCTCTCTCCGCCTCCCACATCGAAAAGCAGATTTCCATCCAGCCATTTTCCGATAAGCCAGAAGCCTTTTCAGTGTGAAACCCGGCCTATTTATCGGGATTATTCAGTTGGAAATTTTCAGCCCTGTCAGGAACGTTGAATGCCCCGTCCTCGCCCCCCACCACCCCCCGCCACAACACTGAACTACCCTGTCGCTCCTCTGCTATCTGCAGCGTGCCACGGGCTACAGTCGGGCAAAATAGGACATAAGAACATCAGAAATAGGAGCAGGAATAGGCCACTTGGCCCCTCGAGCCTGCTCCGCCATTCAATAAGATCATGGCTGATCTCGGGCTCAAAGCCACTTCCCTGCCCGCTCCCCATAACCCTTCACTCCCTTATCTTGCAAAAATCTGTCTATCTCCACCTTAAATGTATTTAATGACCCAGCCTCCACGGCTCTCTGGGGCAGAGAATTCCACAGATTTACGGACCCTCTGAGAGAAGAAATTCCTCCTCATCTCAGTTCTAAAAGGGCGACCCTTTATTCTGAAACGGTGCCCCCGAGTTCTAGATTTCCCCACGAGGGTAAACATCCTCTCTGCATCTACCTTGTCGAGCCCCCTCAGTATCTGATATGATTCAATAAGATCACCTCTCATTCTTTTAAACTCCAGTGAGTATAGGCCCAACCTGCTCAACCTATCCTCATACGTCAACCCCCCTCATCCCAGGGATCGACCAGGCAGCAAGGCCACTTCTTGTGGCTTTTGCAGTGATTAGACGAAGATCTGCTCTTGCTGGATTGGCTCAGCTGGGCTGCCTTTCTGCAGTGGGGCCTAGGGCAGGAGGACACGTGGACTAGGAGCCTTCCACTGATGGGTGAGACTAGAACTAGGGGGCATAATCTTAGAATAAGGGGCTGCCCTTTCAAAACTGAGATGAGGAGAAACTTCTTCACTCAGAGGGTAGTAAATCTATGGAATTTGCTACCTCAGAGAGCTGTGGAAGCTGCGACATTAAATAAATTTAAAACGGAGATAGACAGTTTCCTAGCTGATAAGGGAATTAGGGGTTACGGGGAGCGGGCAGGGAAGTGGACGTGAGTCTAGGTTCGGATCAGCCATGATCCTATTGAATGGCGGAGCAGGCCCGAGGGGCCGTATGGCCTACTCCTGCTCCTACTTCTTATGTTCTTATGTAACTCTATCCGACGTCCTCATTGCACGCATTAAAGCAAATGTGAAAATTCCATCGGATATACGGCACAGAAAGAGGCTGTTCGGCCCAACCAGTCCATGCCGGCGTTTATGCTCCACTCGAGCCACCTCCCGTCTTTCCTCATCTAAATCTATCAGCGTAACCCTCTATTCCCTTCTCCCTCATATGCTTGTCTAGCTTCCCCTTAAATCCGTCTATACTATTCGCCTCAACCACACCCTGTGGTAGCGAGTTCCACATTCTCACTACTCTCTAGGTAAAGAAGTTTCTCCTGAATTCCCGATTGGATTTCTTGGTGAATGTCTTATATTGATGGCCTCTCGTTATGCTCTTCCCCACAAGTGGAAACACTCTCTCTGTATCCACTCTATCAAAACCTGTCATAATTTTAAAGACCTCTATTAGGTCACCCCTCAGCCTTCTCTTTTCAAACGAAAACAGACCCAGCCTGTTCATTCTTTCCTGATATGTATACCCTCGCATTTTTGGTATCACCCTTGTAAATCTTCTCTGCACCCTCTCCAGTACCTCTAAACCCTTTTTAATATGGCGACCGCAACTGTGTGCAGTACTCCAAGTGCGCGTAGTCCGCGGAACATCCTGTCGCTTCCGTTCCTGTCCTGGGAGCGCTGACTCTGTGCCGGCCGTAGCTCCAAAGCTCCTGCCGCTCTCTCGGGTGAGGGGTCGTTCCTCATGTCAAGGGTCGTTCCTCGTGTGCGGGGCCCAGGTAGGGAGAGTAAGGTTATTCAACTATGGGGTGTGAGTGGGAGGGGGCAGGAGAGGAACCACAGCGAGCTCCATCCAGTCTGTTCAGGTGGGCGTGGTCTCAGCCGTGCCTCAGTGGGCAGCACTCCCGCCTCTGAGTCAGAAGGTTGTGGGTTCAAGTCCCACTCCAGAGACTTGAGCACAAAAATCTAGGCTGACACTCCCAGTGCAGTACTGAGGGAGCGCCGCACTGTCGGAGGGGCAGTACTGAGGGAGCGCCGCACTGTCCGAGGGGGAGTACCGAGGGAGCGCCGCACTGTCCGAGGGGCAGTACCGAGGGAGCGCCACACTGTCGGAGGGGCAGTACTGACGGAAGGCCGCACTGTCGGAGGGGCAGTACTGAGGGAGTGCCGCACTGTCGGAGGGGCAGTACTGAGGGAGCGCCGCACTGTCGGAGGGGCAGTACTGAGGGGGTGCCGCACTGTCGGAGGGGCAGTGCTGGGGGAGTGCTGCACTGTCGGAGGGGCAGTACGGAGGGAGCGCCGCACTGTTGGAGGGGCAGTACTGAGGGAGCGCCGCATTGTCCGAGGGGCAGTGCTGAGGGAGCGCCGCACTGTCCGAGGGGCAGTACCGAGGGAGCGCTGCACTGTCGGAGGGGCAGTACTGAGGGAGCGCCGCACTGTCGCAGGGGCAGTACTGAGGGAGCGCCGCACTGTCGGAGGGGCAGTACTGAGGGAGCGCCACACTGTCAGAGGGGCAGTACCGAGGGAGCGCCGCACTGTCGGAGGGGCAGTACTGAGGGAGCGCCGCACTGTCGCAGGGGCAGTACTGAAGGAGCGCCGCACTGTCGGAGGGTCAGTACTGAGGGAGCGCCGCACTGTCGGAGGGGCAGTACTGAGGGGGTGCCGCACTGTCGGAGGGGCAGTGCTGGGGGAGTGCTGCACTGTCGGAGGGGCAGTACGGAGGGAGCGCCGCACTGTCGGAGGGGCAGTACTGAGGGAGCGCCGCACTGTCCGAGGGGCAGTGCTGAGGGAGCGCCGCACTGTCCGAGGGGCAGTACCGAGGGAGCGCTGCACTGTTGGAGGGGCAGTACTGAGGGAGCGCCGCACTGTCGCAGGGGCAGTACTGAGGGAGCGCCGCACTGTCGCAGGGGCAGTACTGAGGGAGCGCCGCACTGTCGGAGGGGCAGTACTGAGGGAGCGCCGCACTGTCGGAGGGGCAGTACTGAGGGAGCGCCGCACTGTCGGAGGGGCAGTACTGAGGGAGCGCGGCACTGTCGGAGGGGCAGTACTGAGGGAGCGCCGCATGGTCGGAGGGGCAGCACTGAGGGAGCGCCGCACTGTTGGAGGGGCCGTCTTTTGGATGAGACGTTAAACCGAGGCCCCTTCTGCCCTCTCAGGTGGGTGTAAAAAATCCCAAGGCCACTGTTGGAAGAAGAGCAGGAGGAGTTCTCCCGGGTGTCCTGACCAATATTTATCCCTCAATCCCCAGGTACCGCACAGGGTAGATACAGAGTAAAGCTCGCTCTACACTGTCCCATCAAACACTCCCAGGGCAGGTACAGCACGGGTTAGATACAGAGTGCAGCTCCCTCCACACTGTCCCATCAAACACTCCCAGGGCAGGTACAGCACGTGTTAGATACAGAGTAAAGCTCCCTCTACACTGTCCCATCAAACACTCCCAGGGCAGGTTCAGCACGGGTTAGATACAGAGTAAAGCTCCCTCTACACTGTCCCATCAAACACTCCCAGCGCAGGAACAGCAAGGGTTAGATACAGAGTAAAGTTCCCTCTACACTGCCTCGTCAAACACTCCCGGGGCAGGTACAGCACGGGTTAGATACGGAGTAAAGCTCCCTCTACACTATCCCATCAAACACTCCCAGATCAGGTACACCACGGGTTAGATACAGAGTAAAGCTCCCTCTACACTGTCCCATCAAACACTCCCAGGGCAGGTACAGCACGGGTTAGATTTAGAGTAAAGCTCCCTCTACACTGTCCCATCAAACACTCCCAGGGCAGGTACAGCACGGGTTAGATACAGAGTAAAGCTCCCTCGACACTGTCCCATCAAACACTCCCAGCGCAGGAACAGCACGGGTTAGACACAGAGTAAAGCTCCCTCTACGCTGTCCCATCAAACATTCCCAGGGCAGGTACAGCACGGGTTAGATACAGAGTAAAGCTCCCTCTACACTGTCCCATCAAACACTCCCAGCGCAGGAACAGCAAGGGTTCGATACAGAGTAAAATTCCCTCGACACTGTCCCATCAAACACTCCCAGGGCAGGTACAGCATGGGTTAGATACGCAGTAAAGCTCCCTCTACACTATCCCATCAAACACTCGCAGGGCAGGTACAGCACAGGTTACATACAGAGCAAAGCTCCCTCTACACTGTCCCATCAAACACTCCCAGGGCAGGTACAGCACAGGGTAGATACAGAGTAAAGCTCGCTCTACACTGTCCCCATCAAACACTCCCAGGGCAGGTATAGCACGGGTTAGATACAGTGTAAAGCTCCCTCTACACTGTCCCATCAAACACTCCCAGGGCAGGTACAGAACGTGTTAGATAGAGTGAAGCTCCCTCTGCACTGTCCCATCAAATACTCCCAGGGCAGGTACAGCATGGGTAAGATACAGAGTGAAGCTCCCGCTACACTGTTCCATCTAACACTCCCAGGGCAGGTACAGCACAGGTTAGATACAGAGTAAAGCTCCCTCTACACTGTCCCATCAAACACTCCCAGTGCAGGTGCACCACGGGTTAGATACAGAGTAAAGCTCCCTCTACACTGTCCCATCAAAAACTCCCAGGGCAGGTACAGCACGGGTTAGATTAAGAGTAAAGCTCCCTCTACGCTGTCCCATCAAACACTCCCAGGGCAGGTACAGCACGGGTTAGGTACAGAGTAAAGCTCCCTCTACACTGTCCCATCAAACACTCCCAGCGCAGGAACAGCAAGGGTTAGATACAGAGTAAAGTTCCCTCTACACTGTCCCATCAAACACTCCCAGGGCAGGTACAGCACGCGTTAGATACGGAGTAAAGCTCCCTCTACACTATCCCATCAAACACTCCCAGGGCAGGTACAGCACAGGTTACATACAGAGCAAAGCTCCCTCTACACTGTCCCATCAAACACTCCCAGGGCAGGTACAGCACGGGTTAGATACAGAGTAAAGCTCCCTCTGCACTGTCCCATCAAACACTCCCAGGGCAGGTACAGCACGGGTTAGATACAGAGTTAAGCTCCCTCTACAGGGAGGGGGGCACGGTGGCACAGTGGTCAGCACTGTTGCCTCACAGCGCCAGGGACCCAGGTTCAAATCTGGCCTCGGGCGGCTGTCTGTGTGGGGTTTGCACATTCTCCCTGTGTCTGCGTGGGTTTCCTCCCACAGTCCAAAGATGTGCAGGTTAGGTTGATTTGGCGATGATAAATTGACCCTTAGTGTTAGGGGATTAAATACGTGGGGTTACGGGGATAGGGTGGGATATGTGTCGGTGCAGGCTCGATGGGCCGAAGTGGCCTCTATCTGCACTGTAGATTCTGTGATCTGTGATACACTGTCTCATCAAACACTCCCAGGGCAGGTAGAGCACGGGTTAGATACAGAGTAAAGCTCCCTCTACACTGTCTCATCAAACACTCCCAGGGCAGGTACAGCACGGGTTAGATACAGAGTAAAGCTCCCTCTACACTGTCTCAGCAAACACTCCCAGGGCAGGTACAGCACGGGTTAGATACAGAGTAAAGCTCCCTCTACACTGTCCCATCAAACACTCCCAGCGCAGGAACAGCAAGGGTTAGATACAGAGTAAAGTTCCCTCTACACTGCCTCGTCAAACACTCCCAGGGCAGGTACAGCACGGGTTAGATACGGAGTAAAGCTCCCTCTACACTATCCCATCAAACACTCCCAGGGCAGGTACAGCACGGGGTAGATACAGAGTAAAGCTCGCTCTACACTGTCCCCATCAAACACTCCCAGGGCAGGTATAGCACGGGTTAGATACAGTGAAAAGCTCCCTCTACACTGTCCCATCAAACACTTCCAGGGCAGGGACAGCACGTGTTAGATAGAGTGAAGCTCCCTCTACACAGTCCCATTAAACACTCCCAGGGCAGGGACAGCACGGGTTAGATACAGAGTGAAGCTCCCTTTACACTGTTCCATCAAACACTCCAAGGGCAGGTACAGCAAGGGTTAGATACAGAGTAAAGCTTCCTCCACACAATCCCATCAAACACTCCCAGGGCAGGTACACGACGGGTTAGATACAGAATAAAGCTCCCTCTCCACTGTCCCATCAAACACTCCCAGGGCAGGTACAGCACGGGTTAGATTAAGAGTAAAGCTCCCTCTACACTGTCCCATCAAACACTCCCAGGGCAGGTACAGCACGGGTTAGATACAAAGTAAAGCTCCCTCTACACTGTCCCATCAAACACTCCCAGCGCAGGAACAGCACGGGTTAGACACAGAGTAAAGCTCCCTCTACGCTGTCCCATCAAACACTCCCAGGGCAGGTACAGCACGGGTTAGATACAGAGTAAAGCTCCCTCTACACTGTCCCATCAAACACTCCCAGCGCAGGAACAGTAAGGGTTAGATACAGAGTAAAGTTCCCTCTACACTGTCCCATCAAACACTCCCAGGGCAGGTACAGCACGGGTTAGATGCGGAGTAAAGCTCCCTCTACACTATCCCATCAAACACTCGCAGGGCAGGTACAGCACAGGTTACATACAGAGCAAAGCTCCCTCTACACTGTCCCATCAAACACTCCCAGGGCAGGTACAGCACAGGGTAGATACAGGGTAAAGCTCGCTCTACACTGTCCCCATCCAACACTCCCAGGGCAGGTACAGCACGGGTTAGATACAGAGTCAATCTCCCTCTACACTGTCCCATCAAACACTCCGAGGCCAGGTGCAGCACCGGTTAGATGCAGAGTGCAGCTCCCTCCACACTGTCCCATCAAACACTCCCAGGGCAGGTACAGCACGGGTTAGATTCAGAGTGAAGCTCCCTCTACACTGTCTCGTCAACACTCCCAGGGCAGGTACAGCAAGGGTTAGATACAGAGTAAAGCTTCCTCTTCACAATCCCATCAAACACTCCCAGGGCACGTACAGCACGGGTTAGATTAAGAGTAAAGCTCCCTCTACACTGTCACATCAAACAGTCCCAGCGCAGGAACAGCACGGGTTAGATACAGAGTAAAGCTCCCTCTACACTGTCCCATCAAACACCCCCAGGGCAGGTACACCATGGGTTAGATACAGAGTAAAGCTCCCTCTACACTGTCCCATCAAACACTCCCAGGGCAGGTACAGCACGGGTTAGATTAAGAGTAAAGCTCCCTCTACACTGTCCCATCAAACACGCCCAGGGCAGGTACAGCACGGGTTAGATACAGAGTAAAGCTCCCTCTACACTGTCCCATCAAACACTACCAGCGCATGAACAGCACAGGTTACATACAGAGCAAAGCTCCCTCGACACTGTCCCATCAAACACTCCCAGGGCAGGTACAGCACAGGGTAGATACAGAGTAAAGCTCGCTCTACACTGTCCCCATCAAACACTCCCAGGGCAGGTACAGCACGGGTTAGATTAAGAGTAAAGCTATCTCTACACTGTCCCATCAAACACTCCCAGGGCAGGTACAGCACGGGTTAGATACAGAGTAAAGCTCCCTCTACACTGTCCCATCAAACACTCCCAGCGCAGGAACAGCACGGGTTAGATACAGAGTAAAGCTCCCTCTACACTGTCCCATCTAACACTCCCAGGGCAGTTACACCACGGGTTAGATACAGAGTAAAGCTCCCTCTACACTGTCCCATCAAACACTCCCAGGGCAGGTACAGCATGGGTTAGATTAAGAGTAAAGCTCCCTCTACACTGTCCCATCAAACACTCCCAGGGCAGGTACAGCACGGGTTAGATACAGAGTAAAGCTCCCTCTGCACTGTCCCATCAAACACTCCCAGCGCAGGAACAGCACGGGTTAGATACAGAGTAAAGCTCCCTCTACGCTGTCCCATCAAACACTCCCAGGGCAGGTACACCACGGGTTAGATACAGAGTAAAGCTCCCTCTACACTGTCCCATCAAACACTCCCAGGGCAGGTACAGCACGGGTTAGATTAAGAGTAACGCTCCCTCTACACTGTCCCATCAAACACTCCCAGGGCAGGTACAGCACGGGTTAGATACAGAGTAAAGCTCCCTCTACACTGTCCCATCAAACACTCCCAGGGCAGGTACAGCAAGGGTTAGATACAGAGTAAAGCTCCCTCTACACTGTCCCATCAAACACTCCCAGGGCAGGTGCAGCACGGGTTAGATACAGAGTAAAGCTCCCTCTACACTGCCCCATCAAACACTCCCAGGGCAGGTACAACACTGGGTAGATACAGAGTAAAGCTCCCTCTACACTGTCCCATCAAACACTCCGAGGGCAGGTACAGCACGGATAAGATTAAGAGTAAAGCTCCCTCTACACTGTCCCATCAAACACTCCCAGGGCAGGTACAGCACGGGTTAGATTAAGAGTAAAGCTCCCTCTACACTGTCCCATCAAACACTCCCAGGGCAGGTACAGCACGGGTTAGATACAGAGTAAAGCTCCCTCTACACTGTCCCATCAAACACTCCCAGCGCAGGAACAGCACGGGTTAGACACAGAGTAAAGCTCCCTCTACGCTGTCCCATCAAACACTCCCAGGGCAGGTACAGCACGGGTTAGATACAGAGTAAAGCTCCCTCTACACTGTCCCATCAAACACTCCCAGAGCAGGTACAGCATGGATTAGATACGGAGTAAAGCTCCCTCTACACTGTCCCATCAAACACTCCCAGGGCAGGTACAGCACGGGTTAGATTAAGAGTAACGCTCCCTCTACACTGTCCCATCAAACACTCCCAGGGCAGGTACAGCAAGGGTTAGATACAGAGTAAAGCTCCCTCTACACTGTCCCATCAAACACTCCCAGGGCAGGTGCAGCACGGGTTAGATACAGAGTAAAGCTCCCTCTACACTGCCCCATCAAACACTCCCAGGGCAGGTACAACACTGGGTAGATACAGAGTAAAGCTCCCTCTACACTGTCCCATCAAACACTCCGAGGGCAGGTACAGCACGGATAAGATTAAGAGTAAAGCTCCCTCTACACTGTCCCATCAAACACTCCCAGGGCAGGCACAGCACGGGTTAGATTAAGAGTAAAGCTCCCTCTACACTGTCCCATCAAACACTCCCAGGGCAGGTACAGCATGGGTTAGATACAGAGTAAAGCTCCCTCTACGCTGTCCCATCAAACACTCCCAGGGCAGGTACAGCACGGGTTAGATACAGAGTAAATCTCCCTCTACACTGTCCCATCAAACACTCCCAGGGCAGGTATAGCACGGGTTAGATACAGCGTAAAACTCCCTCTACACTGTCCCATCAAACACTCCCAGGGCAGGTACAGCACGTGTTAGATAGAGTGAAGCTCCCTCTACACTGTCCCATCAAACACTCCCAGGGCAGGGACAGCATGGGTTAGATACAGAATGAAGCTCCCTCTACACTGTTCCATCAAACACTCCCAGGGCAGCTACAGCAAGGGTTAGATACAGAGTAAAGCTTCCTCCACACAATCCCATCAAACACTCCCAGGGCAGGAACAGCAAGGGTTAGATACAGAGTAAAGCTCCCTCTACACTGTCCCATCAAACACTCCCAGGGCAGGTACAGCACGGGTTAGATACAGAGTAAAGCTCCCTCTACACTGTCCCCATCACTCAATCCCAGGGCAGGTACAGCACGGGTTACATAAAGAGTAAAGTTTCTTCTACACTGTCCCATCAAACACTCCCAGGGCAGGTACAGCACAGGTTACATACAGAGCAAAGCTCCCTCTACACTGTCCCATCAAACACTCCCAGGGCAGGTACAGCACAGGGTAGATACAGAGTAAAGATCGCTCTGCACTGCCCCCATCAAACACTCCCAGGGCAGGTATAGCACGGGTTAGATACAGTGTAAAGCTCCCTCTACACTATCCCATCAAACACTCCCAGGGCAGGTACAGCACGTGTTAGATAGAGTGAAGCTCCCTCTACACTGTCCCATCAAACACTCCCAGGGCAGGTACAGCACGGGTTAGATGCAGAGTGAAGCTCCCGCTACACTGTTCCATCAAACACTCCCAGGGCAGGTACAGCACGGGTTAGATACAGAGTAAAGCTCCCTCTACACTGTCCCATCAAACACTCCCAGGGCAGGTACAGCACGGGTTAGATTAAGAGTAAAGCTCCCTCTACACTGTCCCATCAAACACTCTCAGGGCAGGTACAGCACGGGTTAGATACAGAGTAAAGCTCCCTCTACACTGTCCCATCAAACACTCCCAGCGCAGGAACAGCACGGGTTAGATACAGAGTAAAGCTCCCTCTCCGCTGTCCCATCAAACACTCCCAGGGCAGGTACACTACGGGTTAGATACAGAGTAAAGCTCCCTCTACACTGTCCCATCAAACACTCCCAGGGCAGGTACAGCACGGGTTAGATTAAGAGTAAAGCTCCCCCTACACTGTCCCATCAAACACTCCCAGGGCAGGTACAGCATGGGTTAGATACAGAGTAAAGCTCCCTCTACACTGTCCCATCAAACACTCCCAGTGCAAGAACAGCAAGGGTTAGATACAGAGTAAAGTTCCCTCTACACTGTCCCATCAAACACTGCCAGGGCAGGTACAGCACGGGTCAGATACGGAGTAAAGCTCCCTCTACACTATCCCATCAAACACTCCCAGGACAGGTACAGCACAGGTTACATACAGAGCAAAGCTCCCTCTACACTGTCCCATCAAACACTCCCAGGGCAGGTACAGCACAGGGTAGATACAGAGTAAAGCTCGCTCTACACTGTCCCCATCAAACACTCCCAGGGCAGGTATAGCACGGGTTAGATACAATGTAAAGCTCCCTCTACACTGTCCCATCAAACAATCCCAGGGCAGGTACAGCACGTGTTAGATAGAGTGAAGCTCCCTCTACACTGTCCCATCAAACACTCCCAGGGCAGGTACAGCACGGGTTAGATACAGAGTGAAGCTCCTGCTACACTGTTCCATCAAACACTCCCAGGTCAGGCACAGCACGGGTTACATACAGAGTAAAGCTCCCTCTACACTGTCCCATCAAACACTCCCAGGGCAGGTACACCACGGGTTAGATACAGAGTAAAGCTCCCTCTACACTGTCCCATCAAACACTCCCAGGGCAGGTACAGCACGGGTTAGATTAAGAGTAAAGCTCCCTCTACACTGTCCCATCAAACACTCCCAGGGCAGGTACAGCACGGGTTAGATACAGAGTAAAGCTCCCTCTACACTGTCCCATCAAACACTCCCAGCGCAGGAACAGCAAGGGTTAGATACAGAGTAAATTTCCCTAAACACTGCCTCGTCAAACACTCCCAGGGCAGGTACACCACGGGTTAGATACAGAGTAAAGCTCCCTCTACACTGTCCCATCAAACACTCCCAAGGCAGGTACAGCACGGGTTAGATTAAGAGTAAAGCTCCCTCTACACTGTCCCATCAAACAATCCCAGGGCAGGTACAGCACGGGTTAGATACGGAGTAAAGCTCCCTCTACACTATCCCATCAAACACTCCCAGGGCAGGTACAGCACAGGTTACATACAGAGCAAAGCTCCCTCTACACTGTCCCATCAAACACTCCCAGGGCAGGTACCGCACAGGGTAGATACAGAGTAAAGCTCGCTCTACACTGTCCCATCAAACACTCCCAGGGCAGGGACACCACGGGTTAGATACAGAGTAAAGCTCCCTCTACACTGTCACATCAAACACTCCCAGGGCAGGTACAGCACGGGTTAGATACAGAGTAAAGCTCCCTCTACACTGTCCCATCAAACACTCCCAGCGCAGGAACAGCACGGGTTAGATACAGAGTAAAGCTCCCTCTACGCTGTCCCATCAAACACTCCCAGGGCAGGTACACCACGGGTTAGATCCAGAGTAAAGCTCCCTCTACACTGTCCCATCAAACACTCCCAGGGAAGTTACAGCACGGGTTAGATTAAGAGTAAAGCTCCCTCTACACTGTCCCATCAAACACTCCCAGGGCAGGTACACCACGGGTTAGATACAGAGTAAAGCTCCCTCTGCACTGTCCCATCAAACACTCCCAGGGCAGGTACAGCACGGGTTAGATACAGAGTAAAGCTCCCTCTACACTGTCCCATCAAACACTCCCAGCGCAGGAACAGCAAGGGTTAGATACAGAGTAAAGTTCCCTCTACACTGTCCAATCAAACACTCCCAGGGCAGGTACAGCACGGGTTAGATACGGAGTAAAGCTCCCTCTACACTATCCCATCAAACACTCCCAGGGCAGGTACAGCACAGGTTACATACAGAGCAAAGCTCCCTCTACACTGTCCCATCAAACACTCCCAGGGCAGGTACACCACGGGTTAGATACAGAGTAAAGCTCCCTCTGCACTGTCCCATCAAACACTCCCAGGGCAGGTACAGCACGGGTTAGATTAAGAGCAAAGCTCCCTCTACACTGTCCCATCAAACACTCCCAGGGCAGGTACAGCACGGGTTAGATACAGAGTAAAGCTCCCTCTACACTGTCCCATCAAACACTCCCAGCGCAGGAACAGCAAGGGTTAGATACAGAGTAAAGTTCCCTCTACACTGTCCAATCAAACACTCCCAGGGCAGGTACAGCGCGGGTTAGATACGGAGTAAAGCTCCCTCTGCACTATCCCATCAAACACTCCCAGGGCAGGTACAGCCCAGGTTACATACAGAGCAAAGCTCCCTCTACACTGTCCCATCAAACACTCCCAGGGCAGGTACCGCACAGGGTAGATACAGAGTAAAGCTCGCTCTACACTGTCCCATCAAACACTCCCAGGGCAGGTACACCACGGGTTAGACACAGAGTAAAGCTCCCTCTACACTGTCACATCAAACACTCCCAGGGCAGGTACAGCACGGGTTAGACGAAGAGTAAAGCTCCCTCTACACTGTCCCATCAAACAATCCCAGGGCAGGTACAGCACGGGTTAGATACAGAGTAAAGTTCCCTCTACACTGTCCCATCAAACACTCCCAGCGCAGGAACAGCACGGGTTAGATACAGAGTAAAGCTCCCTCTACGCTGTCCCATCAAACACTCCCAGGGCAGGTACACCACGGGTTAGATACAGTGTAAAGCTCCCTCTACACTGTCCCATCAAACAATCCCAGGGCAGGTACAGCACGTGTTAGATAGAGTGAAGCTCCCTCTACACTGTCCCATCAAACACTCCCAGGGCAGGTACAGCACGGGTTAGATACAGAGTGAAGCTCCTGCTACACTGTTCCATCAAACACTCCCAGGTCAGGCACAGCACGGGTTACATACAGAGTAAAGCTCCCTCTACACTGTCCCATCAAACACTCCCAGGGCAGGTACACCACGGGTTAGATACAGAGTAAAGCTCCCTCTACACTGTCCCATCAAACACTCCCAGGGCAGGTACAGCACGGGTTAGATTAAGAGTAAAGCTCCCTCTACACTGTCCCATCAAACACTCCCAGGGCAGGTACAGCACGGGTTAGATACAGAGTAAAGCTCCCTCTACACTGTCCCATCAAACACTCCCAGCGCAGGAACAGCAAGGGTTAGATACAGAGTAAATTTCCCTAAACACTGCCTCGTCAAACACTCCCAGGGCAGGTACACCACGGGTTAGATACAGAGTAAAGCTCCCTCTACACTGTCCCATCAAACACTCCCAAGGCAGGTACAGCACGGGTTAGATTAAGAGTAAAGCTCCCTCTACACTGTCCCATCAAACAATCCCAGGGCAGGTACAGCACGGGTTAGATACGGAGTAAAGCTCCCTCTACACTATCCCATCAAACACTCCCAGGGCAGGTACAGCACAGGTTACATACAGAGCAAAGCTCCCTCTACACTGTCCCATCAAACACTCCCAGGGCAGGTACCGCACAGGGTAGATACAGAGTAAAGCTCGCTCTACACTGTCCCATCAAACACTCCCAGGGCAGGGACACCACGGGTTAGATACAGAGTAAAGCTCCCTCTACACTGTCACATCAAACACTCCCAGGGCAGGTACAGCACGGGTTAGATACAGAGTAAAGCTCCCTCTACACTGTCCCATCAAACACTCCCAGCGCAGGAACAGCACGGGTTAGATACAGAGTAAAGCTCCCTCTACGCTGTCCCATCAAACACTCCCAGGGCAGGTACACCACGGGTTAGATCCAGAGTAAAGCTCCCTCTACACTGTCCCATCAAACACTCCCAGGGAAGTTACAGCACGGGTTAGATTAAGAGTAAAGCTCCCTCTACACTGTCCCATCAAACACTCCCAGGGCAGGTACACCACGGGTTAGATACAGAGTAAAGCTCCCTCTGCACTGTCCCATCAAACACTCCCAGGGCAGGTACAGCACGGGTTAGATACAGAGTAAAGCTCCCTCTACACTGTCCCATCAAACACTCCCAGCGCAGGAACAGCAAGGGTTAGATACAGAGTAAAGTTCCCTCTACACTGTCCAATCAAACACTCCCAGGGCAGGTACAGCACGGGTTAGATACGGAGTAAAGCTCCCTCTACACTATCCCATCAAACACTCCCAGGGCAGGTACAGCACAGGTTACATACAGAGCAAAGCTCCCTCTACACTGTCCCATCAAACACTCCCAGGGCAGGTACACCACGGGTTAGATACAGAGTAAAGCTCCCTCTGCACTGTCCCATCAAACACTCCCAGGGCAGGTACAGCACGGGTTAGATTAAGAGCAAAGCTCCCTCTACACTGTCCCATCAAACACTCCCAGGGCAGGTACAGCACGGGTTAGATACAGAGTAAAGCTCCCTCTACACTGTCCCATCAAACACTCCCAGCGCAGGAACAGCAAGGGTTAGATACAGAGTAAAGTTCCCTCTACACTGTCCAATCAAACACTCCCAGGGCAGGTACAGCACGGGTTAGATACGGAGTAAAGCTCCCTCTGCACTATCCCATCAAACACTCCCAGGGCAGGTACAGCCCAGGTTACATACAGAGCAAAGCTCCCTCTACACTGTCCCATCAAACACTCCCAGGGCAGGTACCGCACAGGGTAGATACAGAGTAAAGCTCGCTCTACACTGTCCCATCAAACACTCCCAGGGCAGGTACACCACGGGTTAGACACAGAGTAAAGCTCCCTCTACACTGTCACATCAAACACTCCCAGGGCAGGTACAGCACGGGTTAGACGAAGAGTAAAGCTCCCTCTACACTGTCCCATCAAACAATCCCAGGGCAGGTACAGCACGGGTTAGATACAGAGTAAAGTTCCCTCTACACTGTCCCATCAAACACTCCCAGCGCAGGAACAGCACGGGTTAGATACAGAGTAAAGCTCCCTCTACGCTGTCCCATCAAACACTCCCAGGGCAGGTACACCACGGGTTAGATCCAGAGTAAAGCTCCCTCTACACTGTCCCATCAAACACTCCCAGGGAAGGTACAGCACGGGTTAGAGACAGTGTAAAGTTCCCTCTACACTGTCCCATCAAACACTCCCAGGGCAGGTACAGCACGGGTTAGATACGGAGTAAAGCTCCCTCTGCACTATCCCATCAAACACTCCCAGGGCAGGTACAGCACAGGTTACATACAGAGCAAAGCTCCCTCTACACTGTCCCGTCAAACACTCCCAGGGCAGTTACCGCACAGGGTAGATACAGAGTAAAGCTCGCTCTACACTGTCCCCATCAAACACTCCCAGGGCAGGTACAGCACGGGTTAGATTAAGAGTAAAGCTCCCTCTACACTGTCCCATCAAACACTCCCAGGGCAGGTACAGCACGGGTTAGATACAGAGTAAAGCTCCCTCTACACTGTCCCATCAAACACTCCCAGCGCAGGAACAGCACGGGTTAGATACAGAGTAAAGCTCCCTCTACACTGTCCCATCAAACACTCCCAGGGCAGTTACACCACGGGTTAGATACAGAGTAAAGCTCCCTCTACACTGTCCCATCAAACACTCCCAGGGCAGGGAGAGCACGGGTTAGATTAAGAGTAAAGCTCCCTCTACACTGTCCCATCAAACACTCCCAGGGCAGGTACAGCACGGGTTAGATACAGAGTAAAGCTCCCTCTACACTGTCCCATCAAACACTCCCAGCGCAGGAACAGCACGGGTTAGATACAGAGTAAAGCTCCCTCTACGCTGTCCCATCAAACACTCCCAGGGCAGGTACACCACGGGTTAGATACAGAGTAAAGCTCCCTCTACACTGTCGCATCAAACACTCCCATGGCAGGTACAGCACGGGTTAGATTAAGAGTAAAGCTCCCTCTACACTGTCCCATCAAACACTCCCAGGGCAGGTACAGCACGGGTTAGATACAGAGTAAAGCTCCCTCTACACTGTCCCATCAAACACTCCCAGGGCAGGTACAGCACGGGTTAGATACGGAGTAAAGCTCCCTCTACACTATCCCGTCAAACACTCCCAGGGCAGGTACAGCACAGGTTACATACAGAGCAAAGCTCCCTCTACACTGTCCCATCAAACACTCCCAGGGCAGGTACAGCACAGGGTAGATACAGAGTAAAGCTCGCTCTACACTGCCCCCATCAAACACCCCCAGGGCAGGTATAGCACGGGTTAGATACAGTGTAAAGCTCCCTCTGCACTATCCCATCAAACACTCCCAGGGCAGGTACAGCACGTGTTAGATAGAGTGAAGCTCCCTCTACACTGTCCCATCAAACACTCCCAGGGCAGGTACAGCACGGGTTAGATACAGAGTGAAGCTCCCGCTACACTGTTCCATCAAACACTCCCAGGGCAGGTACAGCACGGGTTAGATACAGAGTAAAGCTCCCTCTCCACTGGCCCATCAAACACTCCCAGGGCAGGTACAGCACAGGTTAGATTAAGAGTAAAGCTCCCTCTACACTGTCCCATCAAACACTCCCAGGGCAGGTACAGCACGGGTTAGATACAGTGTAAAGCTCCCTCTACACTGTCCCATCAAACACTCCCAGCGCAGGAACAGCACGGGTTAGATACAGAGTAAAGCTCCCTCTACGCTGTCCCATCAAACACTCCCAGGGCAGGTACACGACGGGTTAGATACAGAGTAAAGCTCCCTCTACACTGTCCCATCAAACACTCCCAGGGCAGGCACAGCACGGGTTAGATTAAGAGTAAAGCTCCCTCTACACTGTCCCATCAAACACTCCCAGGGCAGGTACAGCACGGGTTAGATACAGAGTAAAGCTCCCTCTACACTGTCCCATCAAACACTCCCAGCGCAAGAACAGCAAGGGTTAGATACAGAGTAAAGTTCCCTCTACACTGTCCCATCAAACACTCCCAGGGCAGGTACAGCACGGGTTAGATACGGAGTAAAGCTCCCTCTACACTATCCCATCAAACACTCCCAGGTCAGGTACAGCACAGGTTACATACAGAGCAAAGCTCCCTCTACACTGTCCAATCAAACACTCCCAGGGCAGGTACAGCACAGGGTAGATACAGAGTAAAGCTCGCTCTACACTGTCCCCATCAAACACTCCCAGGGCAGGTATAGCACGGGTTAGATACAGTGTAAAGCTCCCTCTACACTGTCCCATCAAACACTCCCAGGGCAGGTACAGCACGTGTTAGATAGAGTGAAGCTCCCTCTACACTGTCCCATCAAACACTCCCAGGGCAGGTACAGCACGGGTTAGATACAGAGTGAAGCTCCCGCTACACTGTTCCATCAAATACTCCCAGGGAAGGCACAGCACGGGTTAGATACAGAGTAAAGCTCCCTCTACACTGTCCCATCAAACACTCCCAGGGCAGGTACACCACGGGTTAGATACAGAGTAAAGCTCCCTCTACACTGTCCCATCAAACACTCCCAGGGCAGGTACAGCACGGGTTAGATACAGAGTAAAGCTCCCTCTACACTGTCCCATCAAACACTCCCAGCGCAGGAACAGCAAGGGTTAGATACAGAGTAAATTTCCCTCTACACTGCCTCGTCAAACACTCCCAGGGCAGGTACACCACGGGTTAGATACAGAGTAAAGCTCCCTCTACACTGTCCCATCAAACAATCCCAGGGGAGGTACAGCACGGGTTAGATACCAAGTAAAGCTCCCTCTACACTGTCCCATCAAACACTCCCAGCGCAGGAACAGCACGGGTTAGATACAGAGTAAAGCTCCCTCTACGCTGTCCCATCAAACACTCCCAGGGCAGGTACACCATGGGTTAGATACAGAGTAAAGCTCCCTCTACACTGTCCCATCAAACACTCCCAGGGCAGGTACAGCACGGGTTAGATTAAGAGTAAAGCTCCCTCTACACTGTCCCATCAAACACTCCCAGCGCAGGAACAGCACGGGTTAGATACAGAGTAAAGCTCCCTCTACACTGTGCCATCAAACACTCCCAGGGCAGGTACACCACGGGTTAGATACAGAGTAAAGCTCCCTCTACACTGTCCCATCAAACACTCCCAGGGCAGGTACAGCACGGGTTAGATTAAGAGTAAAGCTCCCTCTACACTGTCCCATCAAACAATCCCAGGGCAGGTACAGCACGGGTTAGATACAGAGTAAAGCTCCCTCTACACTGTCCCATCAAACACTCCCAGCGCAGGAACAGCACGGGTTAGATACAGAGTAAAGCTCCCTCTACGCTGTCCCATCAAACACTCCCAGGGCAGGTCCACCACGGGTTAGATACAGAGTAAAGCTCCCTCTGCACTGTCCCATCAAACACTCCCAGGGCAGGTACAGCACGGGTTAGATACAGAGTAAAGCTCCCTCTACACTGTCCCATCAAACACTCCCAGCGCAGGAACAGCAAGGGTTAGATACAGAGTAAAGTTCCCTCTACACTGTCCCATCAAACACTCCCAGGGCAGGTACAGCACGGGTTAGATACGGAGTAAAGCTCCCTCTACACTATCCCATCAAACACTCCCAGGGCAGGTACAGCACAGGTTACATACAGAGCAAACCTCCCTCTACACTGTCCCGTCAAACACTCCCAGGGCAGCTACAGCACAGGGTAGATACAGAGTAAAGCTCGCTCTACACTGTCCCCATCAAACACTCCCAGGGCAGCTATAGCACAGGTTAGATACAGTGTAAAGCTCCCTCTACACTGTCCCATCAAACACTCCCAGGGCAGGTACAGCACGTGTTAGATAGAGTGAAGCTCCCTCTGCACTGTCCCATCAAACACTCCCAGGGCAGGTACACCACAGGTTAGATACAGAGTAAAACTCCCTCTACACTGTCCCATCAAACACTCCCAGGGCAGGTACAGCACGGGTTTGATTAAGAGTAAAGCTCCCTCTACAGTGTCCCATCAAACACTCCCAGGGCAGGTACAGCACGGGTTAGATACAGAGTAAAGCTCCCTCTACACTGTCCCATCAAACACTCCCAGCGCAGGAACAGCAAGGGTTAGATACAGTGTAAAGTTCCCTCTACACTGTCCCATCAAACACTCCCAGGGCAGGTACAGCACAGGTTAGATACGGAGTAAAGCTCCCTCTACACTGTCCCATCAAACACTCCCAGGGCAGGTACAGCACGGGTTAGATGCAGAGTAAAGCTCCCTCTACACTGTCCCATCAAACACTCCCAGCGCAGGAACAGCACGGGTTAGATACAGAGTAAAGCTCCCTCTACGCTGTCCCATCAAACACTCCCAGGGCAGGTACACCACGGGTTAGATACAGAGTAAAGCTCCCTCTACACTGTCCCATCAAACACTCCCAGGGCAGGTACAGCACGGGTTACATACAGAGTAAAGCTCTCTCTACGCTGTCCCATCAAACGCTCCCAGCGCAGGAACAGCACGGGTTAGATACAGAGTAAAGCTCCCTCTACACTGTCCCCTCAAACACTCCCAGGGCAGGTACAGCACGGGTTAGATACAGAGTAATGCTCCCTCTACACTGTCCCATCAAACACTCCCAGGGCAGGTACAGCACGGGTTAGATTAAGAGTAAAGCTCCCTCTACCCTGTCCCATCAAACACTCCCAGGGCAGGTACAGCACGGGTTAGATACAGAGTAAAGCTCCCTCTACACTGTCCCATCAAACACTCCCAGCGCAGGAACAGCAAGGATTAGATACAGAGTAAAGTTCCCTCTACACTGTCCCATCAAACACTCCCAGGGCAGGTACAGCACGGGTTAGATACGGAGTAAAGCTCCCTCTACACTATCCCATCAAACACTCCCAGGGCAGGTACTGCACAGGTTACATACAGAGCAAAGCTCCCTCTACACTGTCCCATAAACACTCCCAGGGCTAGTACAGCACCGGGTAGATACAGAGTAAAGCTCGCTCTACACTGTCCCCATCAAACACTCCCAGGGCAGGTATAGCACGGGTTAGATACAGTGTAAAGCTCCCTCTACACTGTCCCATCAAACACTCCCAGGGCAGGTACAGCACGTGTTAGATAGAGTGAAGCTCCCTCTACACTGTCCCATCAAACACTCCCAGGGCAGGTACAGCACGGGTTAGATACAGAGTGAAGCTCCCGCTACACTGTTCCATCAAACACTCCCAGGGCAGGTACAGCATGGGTTAGATACAGAGTAAAGCTCCCTCTGCACTGTCCCATCAAACACTCCCAGGGCAGGTACACCACGGGTTAGATACAGAGTAAAGCTCCCTCTACACTGTCCCATCAAACACTCCCAGGGCAGGTACAGCACGGGTTAGATACAGAGTAAAGCTCCCTCTACACTGTCCCATCAAACACTCCCAGCGCAGGAACAGCAAGGGTTAGATACAGAGTAAAGTTCCCTCTACACTGTCCCATCAAACACTCCCAGGGCAGGTGCAGCACGGGTTAGATACGGAGTAAAGCTCCCTCTACACTATCCCATCAAACACTCCCAGGGCAGGTACAGCACAGGTTACATACAGAGCAAAGCTCCCTCTACACTGTCCCATCAAGCACTCCCAGGGCAGGTACAGCACAGGGTAGATACAGAGTAAAGCTCGCTCTACACTGTCCCCATCAAACACTCCCAGGGCAGCTATAGCACGGGTTAGATACAGTGTAAAGCTCCCTCTACACTGTCCCATCAAACACTCCCAGGGCAGGTACAGCACGTGTTAGATAGAGTGAAGCTCCCTCTGCACTGTCCCATCAAACACTCCCAGGGCAGGTACACCACAGGTTAGATACAGAGTAAAACTCCCTCTACACTGTCCCATCAAACACTCCCAGGGCAGGTACAGCACGGGTTTGATTAAGAGTAAAGCTCCCTCTACAGTGTCCCATCAAACACTCCCAGGGCAGGTACAGCACGGGTTAGATACAGAGTAAAGCTCCCTCTACACTGTCCCATCAAACACTCCCAGCGCAGGAACAGGAAGGGTTAGATACAGTGTAAAGTTCCCTCTACACTGTCCCATCAAACACTCCCAGGGCAGGTACAGCACAGGTTAGATACGGAGTAAAGCTCCCTCTACACGGTCCCATCAAACACTCCCAGGGCAGGTACAGCACGGGTTAGATGCAGAGTAAAGCTCCCTCTACACTGTCCCATCAAACACTCCCAGCGCAGGAACAGCACGGGTTAGATACAGAGTAAAGCTCCCTCTACGCTGTCCCATCAAACACTCCCAGGGCAGGTACACCACGGGTTAGATACAGAGTAAAGCTCCCTCTACACTGTCCCATCAAACACTCCCAGGGCAGGTACAGCACGGGTTAGATACAGAGTAAAGCTCTCTCTACGCTGTCCCATCAAACGCTCCCAGCGCAGGAACAGCACGGGTTAGATACAGAGTAAAGCTCCCTCTACACTGTCCCCTCAAACACTCCCAGGGCAGGTACAGCACGGGTTAGATACAGAGTAATGCTCCCTCTACACTGTCCCATCAAACACTCCCAGGGCAGGTACAGCACGGGTTAGATTAAGAGTAAAGCTCCCTCTACCCTGTCCCATCAAACACTCCCAGGGCAGGTACAGCACGGGTTAGATACAGAGTAAAGCTCCCTCTACACTGTCCCATCAAACACTCCCAGCGCAGGAACAGCAAGGATTAGATACAGAGTAAAGTTCCCTCTACACTGTCCCATCAAACACTCCCAGGGCAGGTACAGCACGGGTTAGATACGGAGTAAAGCTCCCTCTACACTATCCCATCAAACACTCCCAGGGCAGGTACTGCACAGGTTACATACAGAGCAAAGCTCCCTCTACACTGTCCCATAAACACTCCCAGGGCTAGTACAGCACCGGGTAGATACAGAGTAAAGCTCGCTCTACACTGTCCCCATCAAACACTCCCAGGGCAGGTACAGCACGGGTTAGATACAGAGTAAAGCTCCCTCTGCACTGTCCCATCAAACACACCCAGGGCAGGTACAGCACGGGTTAGATACAGAGTAAAGCTCCCTCTACACTGTCCCATCAAACACACCCAGGGCAGGTCCAGCACGAGTTATATACTGGGTAAAACTCCCTCTTAGATATTACCAAGGATGTGGGAATTCAGTTAAGTGGAGAGGTTGGAAAAGTTCGGACTGTTTTTCCGTGGAACAGAGAAGGTTAAAAGGTGTCCTGATAGAGGTGGGTGGGGAGGTGGGACTACCCATGACTGCTCTTTCAAGGAGCCAGCACAGGCACGATGGGCCGAATGGCCTCCTTCTGTGGTCTAAGACTCTATGATTCTCTGAAAATAAAACCGAGTCACACAGTGAACACAGAGTAAGAGTGGATTGGCATTTTATCTCAAATGGTATTTTAGGCATTTAATTCAATCGTTTAGGGTCAATATTACTTTAATGAAGTTGTCCATTAAAGCTGATGTTCTGAGCACAGCTATTACTGTAAGATTAGTGTTCATTTCAGCGTCGCTGTGCATGAACTGAACACAAAGAAAAGCGAGACAGCACAGGGAGACGGAGCTTCCCCCGAGCTTGCATTCGAAGGGGTACGGCCCGCAGCGAGCGCCAGAGCGCTCCTTGCCGAGATCCACAATCTGTTATTCCCTCTCACGCGAATCTGCTCTGATGCTCATTTCATCTCTCGGACTCCCGATTGGCTCGCGGTCTTCGTCACTCTTTGACTCTTCGTGCCTGCTTAAACTACTCATTCTTTGCTCTTTCGATGACTCAGTCACCGTGGTTACGCCGTGTTACCAAGCTCTTTTTTCTCTCATGGGGATGCATTTGCTTTTCATTCTTAAAAGGCAAATTTGAATCATAGAAACATAGAAACATAGAAGATAGGAGCAGGAGTAGGCCATTCGGCCCCTCGAGCCTGCTCCGCCATTCAATGAGATCATGGCTGATCATCCAAATTCAGTACCCTGTCCCTGCCTTCTCCCCATACCCCTTGATCCCTTTAGCCTTAAGAAATATATCTAACTCCTTCTTGAATGTATTTAATGAATTGGCCTCCACCGCCCTCTGTGGTAGAGAATTCCACAGGTTCACCACTCTCTGGGTGAAGAAATTCCTCCTCATCTCAGTCCTAAATGGCTTACCCCTTATCTTTAGACTGTGACCCCTGGTTCTGGACTCCCCTGCCATCGGGAACATCCTTCCTGCATCTAGTCTGTCCAGTCCTGTCAGAATTTTATAAGTTTCAATGAGATCCCCTCTCATTCTTCTAAACTCCAGCGAGTACAAGCCCAATCGACCCAATCTCTCCTCATACATCATTCCTGCCCTCCCAGGTGTCAGCCTGGTGAATCTTCGCTGCACTCCTTCCATGGCAAGAACATCCTTCCTCAGATAAGGACGATACAGCACAGAAGGAGGCCAT
This sequence comes from Somniosus microcephalus, assembly GCF_052327205.1. NCBI lineage: Eukaryota > Metazoa > Chordata > Chondrichthyes > Squaliformes > Somniosidae > Somniosus > Somniosus microcephalus. The sequence continues at coordinate 76,474,008 of NW_028225180.1, forward strand.
TCGGCCCATCGTGCCGGTGCCGGCTCTTTGAAAGAACTCTCCGATTAGTCCCACTGCCCCCTGTTCTCTCCCCGTAGCCGTGCATGTGTTTATCAAATTCCCCTTTCGAAAGTTACGATTGAATCTGCTTCCACCGCCCTTTCAGGCAGCACTTTTAGGAGCTCAGAGATCCAAGGGTTGTAGTGCTGGAGGAGGTGACAGTGTTTGAAAACCAGGCTGAGTGCAAAATCAGACAAAAATCGGCAACCCAGTCCATTGAGTTTGACCCATCTCGCCGCATCTCCTGGTGGACTTGAGTCCAAAGTTGAAAGCTGACCCAGTATTATTGCACATTTACAAATCGCAACGATTTTGAACCTCTGACCGGCCTGATAAGCAACTTCTGTTGCTAAGGCTGGTCATTTTTTTTGCAGACTCAATGGCAATTAAAGCTTCGAGGAGATGTAATCGTGATTGAAATGGCCCTCAGTTGGTTCTGCGCACTCTGACCTCTGCGCCAACCATTCCCTCTCCTCTCCAAATTGATCTCCTGCCTCATTACCCAGGTCTGCAACCGTACTCTCTCAATCGGCGCTCCTTCCATTTTCATCCATCTATCCGCTCGATCGAGCTCCTCTCCCTTCAGATTTCCTTCTCGAATCACCTGGCTGCATGTATTAATCATCCAAATTCTCTTGTTCTCCATGCAGTCACCGTCTGCTGAGAGGGCTGGGCGGCGGAACTAGACTAGAGACATCTCCATGGCAACTGCCGATTGTGGACAGTGTCGGCTTTTTGTGGACACTTTGGCAGCAACACTCTACTGGGCTATATCTAACATCGAGGCTACACCACAGGAACAGGCCATTCGGCCCAACTGGTCCGTGCCGGTGTTTCTGCTCCACACCAGCCTCCTCCCACCCTACTTCTTCTCACTCCATCACCATATCCTTCTATTCCTTTCTCCCTCATGTGTTTATCCAGCTTCCCCTTAAATGCATCTCCGCTATTCGCCTCAACCGCTCCCTGTGGTAGCGAGTTCCACATTCTCACCACTCTCTGGGTAAAGAAGTTTCTCCTCAATTTCCTATTGGATTTATCAGTGACTATCTTATATTGATGGCCCCTAGTTCTGGTCTCCCCCACAAGTGGAAACATCGTTGACCCTATCGAACCCCTTCATAATCTTAAAGACCTCGATCAGGTCACCCCTCAGCCTTCTATTTTCTAGAGAAAAGAGCCCCGGCCTGCTCGGCCTTTCCTGATAAGTATACCCTGGTTAGACCCCACCTGGAGCACTGTGAGCAGTTCTGGGCCCCACACCTTAGGAAGGAGATACTGGCCTTGGAGGGACTGCAACGTAGGTTTACCAGAATGATACCCGGACTCCAAGGGTTAAGTTACGAGGAGAGGTTACACAAACTAGGGTTGTATTCCCTGGAATTTAGAAGGTTAAGGGGTGATCTGATCGAAGTTTTCAGGATATTAAGGGGAACAGATAGGTTGGAGAGAGAGAAACTATTTCCGCTGGTTGGGGAGTCTCGGACTAGGGGGCAGAGTCTAAAAATTAGAGCCAGACCTTTCAGGAGTGAAGTTAGGAAACACTTCTACACACAAAGGGCGGGAGAAGTTTGGAACTCTCTTCCGCAAATGGCAGTTGATGCTCGATCAATTGTTAATGTTAAATCGGAGATTGATAGATTTTTGTTAACCAAAGGTATTAAGGGATATGGGGCAAAGGGATATGGAGTTAGGTTACAGATCAGCCATGGCAGAACAGGCTCGATGGGCGGAATGGCCTCCTTCTGTGCTGTAACCATTCTATGATTCTATGAAAAGATCCCCATGGGACTATTTCGAAGAAGAGTAGGGGGAGTTCTCCCCGGTGTCTTGGTCAATATTTATCCCTCAATCTACATCACTAAAAACAGATGATCTGGTCATTATCACATTGCTGTTTGTGGGAGCTTGCTGTGCACAAATTGGCTGCCGCGTTTCCTACATTACAACAGTGACCACACGTCAAAAAGTACTTCATTGGCTGTAAAGCTCTTTGAGATGTCTGGAGGTCGTGAAAAGCGCTGGAGAAATGGGAGTCTTTCTTTTGATAACATCCAGTGGTCCCTACTGAGCAGAGGACAGGATCCGGCGTGACTGCCATGGTCGAATAACCTCACCATCAGGGTGCAGACGCGGAAGAGCAGCCACTGGGGTGAGGCGTCAGAGAGCAACTGTGGAACTCTCCACCGGCAAGCACATAAGACGTAGGAGCAGGGGTCGGTCATTCGGCCCCTCGAGCCTGCTCCGCCATTCAATAAGATCATGGCTGATCTGATCTTGGCCTCAACTCCACTTCCCTGCCCGCTCCCCATAACCCTCGACTCCCGTATCGTTCAAAAATCTGTCTATCTCCACCTTGAATATATTCAGTGACCCAGCCTCCACAGCTCTCTGGGGAAGAGAATTCCACAGATTCACCATCCTCTGAGAGAAGAAATTCCTCCTCATCTCCGAATTAAAAGGGTGCCCCCTTATTCTGAACTGATGCCCCCTAGTTCTAGATTCCCCCACGAGGGGAAACATCCTCTCTGCATCTACCCTCTCGAGGCCCCCTTAAGAATCTTATATGCTTCAATAAGATCCCCTCTCATTCTTCTAAACTCCAATGAGTATAGGCCCAACCTGCTCAACCTTTCATCATAAGACAACCCCTTCATCTCCGGAATCAACCTGGTGAACCTTCTCTGAACTGCCCGCATCGCAAGTATATCCCTCCTTAAATAAGGAGGCCAAAACTGTGCGCAGTACTCCAGGTGTGGTCTCAGTTGTAACAGGACTTCCCTCCTTGTCACGTCAATGCCTTGGAGTCGGCGAGAAGACTGACGAGAGAAGAAGAGAAATCTTCTCATAGAACAGTACAACACAGAAGGAGGCTGTGGTAAACCACTGCTAACTCTGTACATGTCTGTGTGGTAAACCACTGTTAACTCTGTACAGGTCCGGGCATGTCTCCGCCCCTGGCTCCACCCCTAAGCCCGGGTGTAAAGGTGACTCACCACCATTCCCCCGGGAGCTCTTAGGATGGATCCACTAGCAGAGGCATGCTCCAGTTCTTAGTCAATAAAAGCCTACTTCGTATAAGTTCAACTCGTAGTCTTTGGTGTTGTTGATAGTGCATCAGAGGCCATTCGGCCCATCGTACTTGCGCCGGCTCTTTGAAGGAGCTCTTCAATTAGTCCCACTCCCCCTGCTCTTTCCCCACAGCCCTGCAAATGTTTTCCCTTTTTTATCCTTATTACATTAAGGAAGCAGGCCATTCGGCCCAAGCAGTCCCTCACGGCGTTTAATCTCCACCCAAGGAAACAGTCCTGATCACATTTACCCTGACCCCTATCCCTCAACCTCAATTTCCTCCATCCGCCTACCCAAACTAATCTTGAATGCTGACGCTGTTCCTGTCTCGACCACGAACCCTGGACGTGACTTCCACTGCCTCACATTGTGCTTCTTGTAAAAAGAAGACTTGCATTTCTACAGCGCCTTTCACGACCACCGGACGTCCCAAAGCGCTTTACAGCCAATGAAGTACTGGGGAACAGTAGCACAGTGGTTGTGTTACTGGACTAAAAATCCAGAGGACTGAACAAATGATCCTGAGACACAAGTTCAAATCCCACCAGGGCAGCTGGGGAATTTAAGTTCAGTTAATTAAATAAATCTGGAATAAAAAGCTAGTATGAGTAATAATGACCATGAAGCTATTGGATTGTCGTAAAAGCCCATCTGGTCCACTCATGCCCTTTAGGGAAGGAAATCTACTGCCCTTACCTGGTCTGGCCGAGATGTGACTCCCGACCCACAGCAATTTGGTTGCCTCTTAATGGCCCAGTGAGCCACTCAGTTGAACTGCTGCGGTTCAAGAAAGCAGCACAGCACCAGATTCTCAAGGGCAATTAGGAATGGGCAGTAAATGCTGGCCTTGCCAGTGACGTCCACATCCCATGAATGAATTTAAAAAAGTCACTGTTGTAATGTAGGAAACGCGGCAGCCAATTTGCGCACTGCAAGTTCCCACAAACAGCAATGTGATAATGCCCAGATAATCTGTTTTAGTGATGTTGGTTGAGGGATAAATATTGGCCCCAGGACACTGGAGAGAACTCCCCTGCTTTGAAAGAGTGCTGTGGGATCTTTTACGTCCACCTGAGAGAGCAGACTGCCTCTCTGACATTGCGATGCTCCCTCAGTACCGCCCCTCCGACAGTGCGGCGCTCCCTCAGTACTGCCCCTCCGACAGTGCGGCACTCCCTCAGTACCGACCCTCCGACAGTGCGGCGCTCCCTCAGTACTGCCCCTCCGACAGTGCGGCACTCCCTCAGTACTGTCCCTCTGACAGTGCGGCGCTCCCTCAGTACTGCCCCTCCGACAGTGCGGCGCTCCCTCAGTACTGCCCCTCTGACAGTGCGGCACTCCCTCAGTACCGCCCCTCCGACAGTGCGGCGCTCCCTCAGTACTGTCCCTCCGACAGTGCGGCGCTCCTTCAGCACTGCCCCTCCGATAGTGCGGCGCTTCCTCAGTACTGCCCCTCCGACAGTGCGGCCCTCCCTCAGCACTGCCCATCCCACAGTGCGGCGCTCCCTCAGTACTGCCCCTCCGACAGTGCGGCGCTCCCTCAGTACTGCCCCTCCAACAGTGCGGCGCTCCCTCAGTACTGCCCCTCCGACAGTGCGGCGCTCCCTCAGTACTGCCCCTCCAACAGTGTGGCACTCCCTCAGTACTGCCCCTCCGACAGTGTGGCGCTCCCTCAGTACTGCCCCTCCAACAGTGCGGCGCTCCCTCAGTTCCGCCCCTCCGACAGTGCGGCGCTCCCTCAGTACCGCCCCTCCGACAGTGCGGCGCTCCCTCAGTACCGCCCCTCCGACAGTGCGGCGCTCCCTCAGTACTGCCCCTCCGACAGTGCGGCACTCCCTCAGTACTGCCCCTCCGATGGTGCGGCGCTCCCTCAGTACTGCCCCTCCGATGGTGCGGCGCTCCCTCAGTACTGCACTGGGAGTGTCAGCCAAGAGTTTGTGCTCAAGTCTCTGGAGTGGGGCTCGAACCCGCAGCCTTCTGACTCAGAGGCGAGAGGGTGCTACCCACTGAGCCACGGCTGACACGGAATTGTGCATTAGGGAACAGTGATCCGTTTTCGCCAATCTGCAACTGAACACGTACACGCCAGGCTGGCATTATGGATAATCAATTGCGCGAGTCACTTCAGATTGAAGCTAATTGCTGATTTTTTTTTCTTACGTTAAATATGCTCCCCTTTTCCCGACGGTTATTTACAAAGCTTGTTAGCCTGGTTTTTAATTTGCTCCTATTTCACAAAAGAAATGGCCCGAGCTGAACCCATCAGAATAGGATGCATTCTTTCCCAACACAAAAGGGACGGCGTTCTGGATTGCCGCCCAGGAGGGTCATCAATCAGGCGCTCGTTGATATGCCACTCTGGTCGCAGGTTTTGAATCCCAAACCGTGGCTCTCGGAGAATGAACAATGGCAGGAGTTGTTCCTGTTCTGCGTTTCGTTAAGCCCCCTCCAGGTTTCTCCCCCTACTAAGACTTCTTTGCACGGCTGATGTAGAGCGACAAGGATAATGTTTACATTAAGGCGGTTAAACCAGATAAGTGCGCCGTGAGTTGCGGAGCGTGTCGCTGTGATAAGAACGTAGGAGCAGGAGTCGGCCATACGGCCCCTCGAGCCTGCTCCGCCATTCAATAAGATCATGGCTGATCTTCAACCTCAACTCCACTTTCCCGCCCGATCTCCATATCCCTCGATTCCCCATGAGTCCAAAAATCTATCGATCTCAGCCTTGAATATACTCAACGACTGAGCCTCCACAGCCCTCTGGGGTAGAGAATTCCAAAGATTCACCACCCTCTGAGTGAAGAAATCCCTCCTCATCTCCGTCCTCAGAGAGATTGGGTCGATTGGGCTTATATTCGCTAGAGTTTAGAAGAATACGAGGGGATCTCATTGAAACTTATAAAATTCTAACAGGACTAGACAGACTGGATGCAGGAAGGATGTTCCCGATGGTCGGGGAGTCTAGAACCAGGGGTCACAGTCTAAGAATAAGGGGTAAGCCATTTAGGACAGAGATGAGGAGGAATTTCTTCACCCAGAGAGTGGTGAACCTGTGGAATTCTCTACCACACAAGGCAGTAGAGGCCAATTCAGTAAATATATTCAAGAAGGAGTTAGATATATTTCTTGAGGCTAAAGGGATCAAGGGATATGGGGAGAAGGCAGGGACAGGGTACTGAATTTGGATGATCAGCCATGATCTCATTGAATGGCGGAGCAGGCTCGAGGGGCCGAATGGCCTACTCCTGCTCCTATCTTCTATGTTTCTATGTCCTAAATGGCCGGCCCCTTACCCTGTCTCCTCTGTGTGTGTGAATCGGGCATTGGGTCCGTTATGTGTTCCCTGGTCTGTTCTGGGTGACCACGGTCGCACACTGGAGAGTTTTCAGTTCACCATTTGGGCATCTAGTATCCGCATCTGCCCTGGTTTGTGCGGACGCGGTTTAGGGTTCGCCCCATAAGCTCGGCGGAAGATCGGGTCCTTCGCGGGGCGTTTGCTTGGCGACTTCTCGCGATCTCCATTCGCCTTTCCAAGGGTTGACGTCGCTTTGGCGAAGGTTCAGCCCGTGACTCCAAGCGTTGGTGAGGGACGTTGGTGAGGGTCTGGTGGATGGGGAGGCGTTGGCCTCCCACCATTTGCTGGTACTGTTTCATGCCAGGGTGTATCACTTGAGGACCTGGCCCAAGCGGCCCCGATTGTCAGCATCGCCAGGCTGTTGCATTAGGGAGGCTATCACGGGTGAACCCATGATCATCATCACCCCAAACCTCTGCAGTTTCTCACCAGGAATCACTGGATGATGATCAGTACTGGCTGATTGCTCCCCTCTCCATCTCAACAACAACACCCTGCATTTATACAGTGCCCTTAACACAGCTAAACCTCCCAAGGCGCTTCACAGGAGCGATTATCGAACAGAATTTGACACCGAGCCACATAAGGAGATATTAGGACAGGCGACCAAAAGCTTGGTCAAAGAGGTCGGTTTTAAGGAGCGTCTTAAAGGAGCAGAGAGAGGCGGAGAGGTTTAGGGAGGGAATTCCAGAGCTCAGGGCCCAGGCGACTGAAGGCACGGCCGCCAATGGTGGAGCGATTAAAATCGGGGGATGCTCAAGAGGCCAGAATTGGAGGAGCGCTGAGATCTCGGAGGGTTGCGGGGATGGAGGAGGTTACAGAGATAGGGAGGGGCGAGGGCCACGGAGGGATTTGAACACGAGGATGAGAATTTTAAAATCGAGGCGTTGCCGGACCGGGAGCCAATGTATCAGGAACCTTCCTGTTGTGCCTAGATCTCAGTAGGCATTGTCGGTAGAGTCAAAACTAAACTATAATCTGGATTTAACGCTGTGTTTACACAATATGGACCTTCCATTTCACCTTCAGCAATTAGCTTGTGTCTCCTTGACAAAATAAGCAAGACTCCCATTTCTCCAGCGCCTTTCACATCCTCATGGACGTCCCAAAACGCTTTCCAGCCAATGAAGTACTTTTTGAAGTGTAGTCACTGTTGTAATGTAGGAAACTCGACAGCCAATTTGCGCACAGCAAGCTCCCACAAACAGCAATGTGATAACGACCAGATCATCTGTTTTAGTGAAGATCTTTTATGTCCACCCGAGAGAGCAGACGGGGCCTCGGTTTAACATCTCATTCAAAAGACGGCATCTCCAACAGTGCGGCGCTCCCTCAGCACTGCCCCTCCAACAGTGCGGCGCTCCCTCAGTACTGCCCCTCCAACAGTGCGGCGTTCCCTCAGTACTGCCCCTCCGACAGTGCAGCGTTCCCTCGGTACTGCCCCTCCGACAGTGCAGCGCTCTCTCGGTACTGCCCCTCTGACAGTGCGGCGCTCCCTCAGTACTGCCCCTCCGACAGTGCAGCGTTCCCTCGGTACTGCCCCTCCGACAGTGCAGCGCTCTCTCGGTACTGCCCCTCTAACAGTGCGGTGCTCCCTCAGTACTGCCCCTCCGACAGTGCGGCGTTCCCTCGGTACTGCCCCTCCGACAGTGCAGTGCTCCCTTGGTACTGCCCCTCCGACAGTGCGGCGTTCCCTCGGTACTGCCCCTCCGACAGTGCGGCGTTCCCTCGGTACTGCCCCTCCGACAGTGCAGCGCTCTCTCGGTACTGCCCCTCTGACAGTGCGGCGCTCCCTCAGTACTGCCCCTCCGACAGTGCGGCGCTCCCTTAGTGCTGCCCCTCCGACAGTGCGGCGTTCCCTCGGTACTGCCCCTCCGACAGTGCAGCGCTCTCTCGGTACTGCCCCTCTGACAGTGCGGCGCTCCCTCAGTACTGCCCCTCCGACAGTGCAGCGTTCCCTCGGTACTGCCCCTCCGACAGTGCGGCGCTCCCTCAGTACTGCCCCTCTGACAGTGCGGCGCTCCCTCAGTACTGCCCCTCCGACAGTGCGGCGTTCCCTCGGTACTGCCCCTCCGACAGTGCAGCGCTCCCTCGGTACTGCCCCTCCGACAGTGCAGCGTTCTCTCGGTACTGCCCCTCCGACAGTGCAGCGCTCTCTCGGGACTGCCCCTCTGACAGTGCTGGACACTCACGCACACACACTCAAACACACACACTCTCACACAAACACACTCTCACACAAACACACACTCACACAAACACACACTCACACAAACTCACTCACACACTCACTCGCACACTGACTCACTCACACACACTGACACACTCACTCTGATACACACACTCACACACACACACTCACAAACACACACTCTCACACACACACACTCACACACACTCACACTCACTCACCCACACTCACACACACGATCGCACGCACGTACAAAGCCTGGCGTGCAGCGTAAGACATTAATCATACAGCAACAACCGCGTCCTAGCTGACACACCGTCCCACAGGGGTCGCTCGATGATGCATCACAACGTTCCAGCACCCTCTGCAGGTGCCACACAAAGCAAGTTGCAGGTACACGAGCACCAAAGGGCTTAAAGTTCTCCGGTGCCAATCAACGGCAGTCGCTGCGTGAAATCCTTATTTGTGCAATTAAAACGCGTTGATTCCCCTTTCACTTCCTGGAAGGAGTGGGTGTCATTACCACACGGCGATTAGAAATTATTTAATTCCAACGTTATTTTGGTCCCAATGAATAAAAGATGAGGATGTACCATGTAATCAATCCATAGCAAAAATAATGGATTGGAGATGGCTGCTGTTTTCTTGGCTGTTTTCCGAGATACTTCAATTCGTTCTCAAAATAATAATGTCTACGCATTTTTTTTTAGTGCTGCTTTTTCAACTCACTAATTATGTGAGACATTTGCTCCCGGTCCCTGTGTGTTTGTCATTCTCAAGCAGCAGGCTATCTGCTAGGGGAGTGTGTGTGAATTTACACCCATGGTTTTCACCCATCACCCCCCCATGACCTACACTGGCTCCCGGTCCAGCAACGCCTCGATGTTAAAATTCTCATCCTTGTTTTTAAATCCCTCCATGGACACCCCCCCGCCACCCCCACATCTCTGTAACCTCCTCCAGCCCTACAACACTCCGAGATCTCTGCGCTCCTCCAATTCTGGCCTCTTGAGCATCCCCCGATTTTAATCGCTCCACCATTGGCGGCCGTGCCTTCAGCTGCCTGGGCCCTGAGCTCTGGAATTCCCTCCCTAAACCTCTCCGCCTCTCTCGCCTCCTTTAAAACCCACCTCTTTGATCAAGCTTTTGGTCACCTGCCCTAATGTCTCCTCATGTGCTCGGAGTCAAATTTTGTTTGATAATCGCTCCTGTGCAGCGCCTTGGAACGTTTCACTGCGTTAAAGGCGCTATATAAATACAAGTTGCTATTGTTCTAATCGCAATCATTTCCCCCTTGGTTTTCTCCCCCTACTCTCCTGAAGTGGTTGTTCCTTGTTGGGGTCATGACCTCTTCCGTGCCTCGGCCAAGTGGCCACTATTTCAAGGCAATTCAGCTGTGGAAGGCGGGATCGATCGGCTCAAATGAAACAAAATTCTTACAGGGGCTTGACAGGGTAGATGCAGGGAGGATGTTTCCCCCTGGCTGGGGAGTCTAGAACCAGGGGTCACAGTCTCAGGATAAGGGGTCGGCCATTTTGGACCGAGACGAGGAGGAATTTCTTCACTCAGAGGGTGGTGAATCTTTGGAATTCTCTACCCCAGAGGGCTGTGGAGGCTCAGTCGTTGAGTATATTCAAGACAGAGATCGCTAGATTTTTGGATATTAAGGGAATCGAGGGATATGGGGATCAGGCGGGAAAGTGGAGATGAGGTTGATTATCAGCCATGATCTTATTGAATGGCGGAGGAGGCTCGAGGGGCCGAATGGCCGACTCCTGCTCCTATTTATGATGTTCTTTGCGTACAGCAAGCTCCAACAAACAGCAATGTGATAATCACCCAGATCATCTGTTTTAGTGATGTTGATTGAGGGATAAATATTGGCCCCAGGACACCGGGGAGGACTCCCCCTGCTCCTCTTCCAATAGTGGCCGTGGGATCTTTTACATCCACCTGAGAGAGTAGACGGGGCCTCGGTTTAATGTCTCATCCGAAAGACGGCACCTCTGACAGTGCGGCGCTCCCTCAGTACTGCCCCTTCGACAGTTCGGTGCTCCCTCAGTACTGCCCCTCCGACAGTGCGGCGCTCCCTCAGTATTGCCCCTCTGACAGTGCGGCGCTCCCTCAGTACTGCCCCTCCGACAATGCGGCGCTCCCTCAGTACTGCCCCTCCGACAGTGCGGCGCTCCCTCAGTACTGCCCCTCCGACAGTGCGGCGCTCCCTCAGTACTGCCCCTCCGACAGTGCGGCGCTCCCTCAGCACTGCCCCTCCGACAGTGCGGCGCTCCCTCAGTACTGCCCCTCCGACAGTGCGGCGCTCCCTCAGTACTGCCCCTCCGACAGTGCGGCGCTCCCTAAGTACTGACCCTCCGACAGTGCGGCGCTCCCTCAGTACTGCCCCTCCGACAGTGCGGCGCTCCCTCAGTACTGCCCCTCCGACAGTGCGGTGCTCCCTCAGTACTGCCCCTCCGACAGTGCGGCGCTCCCTCAGTACTGCCCCTCCGACAGTGCGGTGCTCCCTCAGTACTGACCCTCCGACAGTGCGGCGCTCCCTCAGTGTTGATCCTCCGACAGTGCGGCGCTCCCTCAGTACTGCACTGGAGTGTCAGCCTAGATTTTGGTGCTCAAGTCTCTGGAGTGGGACTTGAACCCACGACCTCCTGACACGGAGGCGAGAGATTGCGGCCCACTGAGCCACAGCCGACACCAACTCGGATTCTCACTCCCACTCAGTAGCTAGCGGTCACTGCAGGCCTGTTATGCGTATAGATGTCGGATGAAGGGGAGGAGGATCTGGCAAACAGTCAGCCGACACGGACCAGTTAAGAACTGCCACTTGGGTCCAGTATCTATATGCGTGATCTTGCCAGTCCTGTGGAGGCGGGTATGGAGGCGGGACTTTTAAAAATTTTTATTCGTTTATGGGATGTGGGCATCGCTGGCAAGGCCCAGCATTTATTGCCCATCCCTAATTGTCCTTGAGAAGGTGGTGGTGAGCCGCCTTCTTGAACCACTGCTCTTTGTAGCCGTTTGTTACAACTGAGTGTTTTGCTGGGCCATTTCAGAGGGCAGTTAAGAGTCAACCACATTGCTATGGGTTTAGAGTCACATACCGGCCAGATCGAGTAAGGGCAGCAGATTTCCTTCCCTAAAGGACATTAGTGAACCAGATGGGTTTTCACAACAATCCGATAGTTTCTTAGTTACCATTACTAGCTTTTTTTTAAATTCCAGATTTATTTATTTAACTGAATTTAAATTCCCCAGCTGCCGTGGTGGGATTCGAACTCACGTCTACGGATCATTAGTCCAGGCCTCTGTCTAGTAACATAACCACTATACTACCGTTGCCGGGAAAATGGCAGAATCTAGGGGGCGGGTGCCCATCCCGCCCCAACCCACCTCCGTGCCACCTTCCCGGAGGCGAGTAGCCGACTCGCGCCGGGTCCCGTCTCCTTGGAGGCGGGAAGGGGATTACAGCCACTTAACTGCCTGTTAACAGGTAGTTAAGAGGATTCTCCCCATTTTTCAACCAGAGGCGCGGGCTTCCCGACACCGGGAAACCCCGCCAGGGTCAGCGAGGCGAGCGATGGGTCTGCAGGGGTCGGAGGGGTGCAGAAGTGCGCTGCGGAGGTGAGTGATGGGTGCATATGTGAGGTGAGTGAAAAGTGATAGAAAATGTTTCCTTACCTTTGTTTCTTCCTGCAGGCTTCAATCGTTGGGGATGCGGAAAGTTTCGCACCTCCATGGCAGAGATGACAGTTGGCTGCTGCATTCTCCAATGCAACAACCATCTAATTTCTGCTAAAGAAAGAGGTTTGACGAGTCTTGAATGCAAGAACTCATCAAACTACAGAGAATGTCAGTGTTTGACAGCTTCACAGAACTGTCAAACGATGACAATTCATCTGTCAAAGATTTTTGACAGATGAAACGTCACACGCTGACGTGCTCTGTAACCGGCTTCCCCTTACTTGGCCTGCTACGCCCGCTGGGCGGGCTTAACAAGGTCAATCAAGGGAAAATAGCGTGGGTTGGCCAGAAGCCGATGGAGGCGGGACATCGACCCGACAGGTGGGAGTCCCGCCTCCAACGCTCCACCATTGGCAAAATCGCCGCCATGGAACCAGACCCCAGCACGAGCCAGTCCTCCAGCAGGGAAAGGGTGAACATTGGAGAAGACGAGAGTGCAACTCGAAGTGAAGTGCTTGCACAAAGCGATGTATGAGTCCAGCTTGTTGCTGAGGTAACCACGCAATGCAGACAATGGGAACGACAGAGCTCTAAGCTACTGATTACCCTCCTGATTCTAGATTATATAAACTCTTGTATCTTAGATCACTTGTGGGCAAGTCCCAATTTCCCATACCGTCCAGAGTGCCTATCCTCGGCTCAAGGTAAGCTTTTTGTAACGTGCAACAAAACAGAAAGACCTGTCCATTAATTGCCTTTATGACTCGGCCCCCCTCCCTATCTCTGTAACCTCCTCCAGCCCCCACAACCCCCCGAGATCTCTGCGCTCCTCTAATTCTGGTCTCTTGAGCATCCCCCGATTTCCATCACTCCACCATTGGTGGCCGTGTCTTCAGCTGCCTGGGCCCTAAGCTCTGGAATTCCCTCCCTAAACCTCTCCGCCTCTCTCTCTCCTCCTTTAAGACACTCCTTAAAACCGACCTCTCTGACCAAGCTTTTGGTCACCTGTCCTAATATCTCCTTATGTGGCTCGGTGTCAAATTTTGTTTGATAATCGCTCCTGTGAAGCGCCCTGGGACGTTTTACTATGTTAAAGGCGCTATATAAGAACGTAAGAAATAGGAGCAGGAATAGGCCATTCGGCCCCTCGAGCCTGCTCCGCCATTCAATAAGATCATGGCTGATCTTGGGCTCAAAGCCACTTCCCTGCCCGCTCCCCATAACCCTTCACTCCCTTATCGTTCAAAAATCTGTCTATCTCCGCCTAATGACCCAGCCTCCGCGGCTCTCTGGGGCAGAGAATTCCACAGATTTACGACCCTCTGAGAGAAGAAATTCCTCCTCATCTCAGTTCTAAAAGGGCGACCCTTTATTCTGAAACTGTGCCCCCGAGTTCTAGATTTCCCCACGAGGGGAAACATCCTCTCTGCATCTACCTTGTCGAGCCCCCTCAGTATCTTAGATGCTTCAATAAGATCACCTCTCATTCTTCTAAATTCCAATGAGTATAGGCCCAACCTGCTCAACCTTTCTTCATAAGTCAAACCCCTCATCTCAGGAATCAACCTAGTGAATCGTCTCTGAACTGCCTCCAATGCAAGTATATCCCTCCTTAAATAAGGAGATCAAAACTGTACGCAGTACTCCAGGTTGTTTGGACTTATCCTGTGTCTTCACAGGATTTTTGCTCATCTTCCATGCGCAATAGATCTCGTTTTAAGTTTGAAAGTATAAAGAGAGAACGAACAAACTTGCATTGCTATAGCACCTTTCATGTCCGGAGGACGTCTCAAAGTGATTCATATCCACTGAGTTACTATTTAAGTGTAGTCATTGTTGTGTCGGCAAGCATAGCAGTCAGTTGTGCACAGCAAGCTCCCACAAACAGCAATGAAACAAGAGAGCGGTTAATCTGTTTTAGTGATGTTGGTTGAGGGATAAATATTGGCCCAGGACACCAGGGATGTTTTACATCCACTTGAGCAGTCAGACGGGGCCTCTGTTTAACGTCTCATCTGAAAGACGGCACCTCCGAAAATGCGGCGCTCTCTCAGTACTGCCCCTCCGACAGTGCGGCGCACCCTCAGTACCGCCCCTCCAACAGTGCGGCGCTCCCTCAGTACTGCCCCTCCGACAGTGCGGCGCTCCCTCAGTACTGCCCCTCCGACAGTGCGGCGCTCCCTCAGTACTGCCCCTCCGACAGTGCGGCGCTCCCTCAGTACTGCCCCTCCGACAGTGCGGCGCTCCCTCAGTACTGCCCCTCCGACAGCGCGGCGCTCCCTCAGTACTGCCCCTCCGACAGTGCGACGCTCCCTCAGTACTGCCCCTCCGACAGTGCGGTGCTCCCTCAGCACTGCCCCTCCGACAGTGCGGCGCTCCCTCAGTACTGCCCCTCCGACAGTGCGGCACTCCCTTAGTACTGCCCCTCCGACAGTGCGGCGCTCCCTCAGTACTGCCCCTTCGACAGTGCGGCGCTCCCTCAGCACTGCCCCTCCGACAGTGCGGCGCTCCCTCAGTACTGCCCCTCCGACAGTGCGGCGCTCCCTCAGCACTGCCCCTCCGACAGTGCAGCGCTCCCTCAGTACTGCCCCTCCGACAGTGCGGCGCTCCCTCAGTACTGGCACTGGGAGCGTCAGCCTAGTTTAAGTCTCTGGAGTGGGACTTGAACCGTCTGACTCCGAGGTGAGAGTTCAACCACGGGGCCATGGCTGACGATACAGATTTCTTTAACAAAAAACAAACAAAGAAACAAGTCATATTATAAATGTTGTACTTTAACAGCTCGAGTGGAAACAATAAGAAAAAGGTCAGAACTCCAAGAAGGAAGCTAATCCTTTACAAATTCCTTTGAAACGCTCACAGTGGTGGTAATTTTGTGATATTGCAAAACAAGCGATGTCAGATCAGTCACCCGTTACACATCCCTCCCCGTTTTCTCTTCTGTTCTGGAAACATGAGGGGCAGTAGATCTGATACGGTCCATTTATGCCCCCGCCCTGCCCCAGGGATTCGTTGCTGTGTGAATTTTCTTAAAGCAAAGACAGACTCCCATTTCTCCAGCGCCTTTCACCACCTCAGGACCTCCCAAAGCGCTTTACAGCCAGTGAAGTACTTTTTGAAGTGTGGTCACTGTTGTAATGTGGGAAACGAGGCAGCCAATTTGCGCACAGCAAGCTCCCACAAACAGCAATGTGATAATGACCAGATCATCTGTTGTTAGTGATGTTGGTTGAGGGATAAATATTGGCCCCAGGACACCGGGGAGAACTCCCCCCCTGCTCTTCTTCCAAATAGTGGCCCATCGAGTCTGCGCCGGCTCTTTTGAAGAGCGATCCAGTCAGTCCCACTCCCCCGCTCTCTCCCCATATCCCTGCAATTTTTTTCCCCTTCCAGTATTTATCCATGGTGTGGACACCATTTACACCTTTGATTGCTGTGATTATCTCTCTGCTGAGGTGTGATAAATGGCAGTTAGAAAGATTACCTGTAAACATCTGACATTATTCTCTGACTATATAAGCTGTGTCTTTATGCTTCTCTCCACTTCACCTGACGAAGGAGCAGCGCTCCGAAAGCTTGTGATTTCAAATAAAGCTGTTGGACTACAACCTGGTGTTGTGTGATTTCTTAGTATTTATCCAGTTCCCTTTTGAAGGCTACTATTGAAGAGTCGGATTTTGGGTCAGGGTTTGAGTGTTTCCTCCACTGACGGCGCATTTTAGGGATCAAGGGGTATGGGGAGAAAGCAGGGAGCGGGTACTGAATTTGGATGATCAGCCATGATCGCATTGAATGGCGGAGCAGGCTCGAGGGGCCGAATGGCCGACTCCTGCTCCTATCTTCTATGTTTCTATGAATCTGCCTCCACCGCCCTATCAGGCAGCGCGTTCCAAATCCTAATCACTCGCTGCGTAAAAAAGTTGTTCCTCGTGTCACCTCTGGTTCTTTTGCCAATTATCTTACATCTGTGTCCACTAGTTACCGACCCATCTGTAACTGGAAACCTGTACGATTCTGAGGGGGATTGACAGGGTAGATGCTGAGAGGTTGTTTCCCCTGGCTGGAGAGTCTAGAACCAGGGGTCACAGTCTCAGGATAAGGGGTCGGCCATTTAGGACTGAGATGAGGAGGAATTTCTTCACTCAGAGGGTGGTGAATCTTTGGAATTCTCTACCCCAGAGGGCTGTGGAGGCTCAGTCGTTGAGTGTATTCAAGGCTGAGTTAGATAGATTTTTGGACTCGAGGAATCAAGGGATATGGAGATCGGACGGGAAAGTGGAGTTGAGGTCAAAGATTAGCCAGGATCTTATTGATTGGCGGAGCAGGCTCGAGGGGCCGTGTGGCCTACTCCTGCTCCTATTTCCTTTGTATTTATGTTCTTAAGAGTTTCTCCTTATTTAATCTATCTAAATCCCTCGTCTTTTTGAATGCCTCTATCAAATCTCCCCTTAACCTTCTCTGCTCCAAGAAGAACAACCCCAGCTTCTCCACTCTCTCCACGTAACTGAAGTCCCTCATCCCTGGTACCATTCTAGCAAATCTCCTTCGCAGGCCCTCCAACGCCTCGACATCCTCCCTCCAGTAGGACCTGCTCATGTTCTGCGACTTGGTTTAAGGGACCCGCCACAAGCTGATAAAGGGAGACAAAGGTAAGTCGTCATCACCGCACGGAGATGAATTTCCATGTAGAAGAGGTGCCACAGAGATTAGCAGGGGCCACTCATGGCATTCTGTTGCATGACAGCTTATCGAGATTCGAATGGCAGGAACTTCAAGCCCATGTTATTGAACCACAAACAGTGCGCGTTCCAGACTGCATTGCTATTGATCTGTTCGCTTCAACAAATGAGACCAGTGACCTCTGTCTAGCTGAAGTTGAGCATCCTTTCTCTAACTCGGCAAAGCCTATCGATCCCGGCAAAGTAGTAAGGTTGTTTTGCTGAAGATTTCAACCCCCCTTTCCCCCGACCTGTGAGTTGCCACCTTGTCCTGATTGGGATGAGCTAATTGGCCGCAGATGAGGCATCGAGACTGGCACCAGCCTGCTCTGAATGACTCAACATTACAATCGCCGAATCACCACCGTCAACATCCTGGGGATCACCATTGACCAGGAACATAACTGGACCAGCTACATAAATACTGTGGCAACAAGAGCAGGTCAGAGGCTGGGTATTCTGCAGCGAGTGTTTCACCTCCTGACTCCCCAAAACCTTTCCACCATCTACAAGGCACAAGTCAGGAATGTGATGGAATACTCTCCGCTTGCCTGGATGAGTACAGCTCCAACAACACTGAAGAAGCTCGACACCATCCAGGGCAAAGCAGCCCGCTTAATTGGCACCCCATCCACCACCCTAAACATTCACTCCCTCCACCACCGGCGCACCGTGGCTGCAGTGTGCACCATCTACAAGATGCACTGCAGCAACTCGCCAAGGCTTCTTCGGCAGCACCTCCCAAACCCGCGACCTCTTCCACCGAGAAGGACAAGGGCAGCAGGCGCATGGGAACACCACCACCTCCAAGTTCCCTTCCAAGTCACACACCATCCCGACTTGGAAATATATTGGCCATTCCTTCATCGTGGCTGGGTCAAAATCCTGGAACTCTCTCTCTAACAGCACTGTGGGAGCACCTTCACCACACGGACTGCAGCGGTTCAAGAAGGCGGCTCACCACCACCTTCTCAAGGGGCAACTAGGGATGGGCAATAAATGCTGGGCCTTGCCGGCGAGGCCAACATTCCACAAATGAATTTTAAAAACCTTGTGTTAATACAGTGCCGTTAAAGTAGCGAAACTCCCCCAAGGCTCTTCACAGGAGCGTTACGAAGCAAAATTCGACAACGAGCCACAGAAGGAGATGTTAGGTCAGGTGCGGTCGGTTTTAAGGAATGTCGTAAAGGAGGGGAGAGGCGGAGAGGTTTAGGGAGGGAATTCCAGAGCTTAGGGCCCAGGCAGCTGAAGGCACGGCCGCCAATGGTGGAGCGATTAAAATCGGGGGGATGCTCAAGAGGGGATACAAAGGGGAATTGAAAGCTGAATCGCCTACACATTCTCACAGCACTTGCTGCAAAGTAGTTCATTGTATCTGAAGCACTTTGAAACATGCCTGAGAGACCCGATCAATTCCCTTTCTCTCTGATTTACGATTTGCTACCTTACCCTGTCTTTAAAAAGATCCCAGGCATGAGACAGTCTCTTTCAAGTAAGGTCTTGGTATTGACATTCAAGACTTCAATTCGAAATAAATTCGAACGCATCGAATCGGGAATTCAGGAGAAATGTCCTTACCCAGAGAGTGGTGAGAATGTGGAACTCGCTACCACAGGGAGTGGTTAAGGTGTATAGTATAGATGCATTTAAGGGGAATCTAGATAAACACACGAGGGAGAAAGTAATACAGGAAACTTTTTTTTATCCGGCACAGACGGGACCGACGTGGTGCCGGTTCATCAAAAATTCCGGATAACCGAGCGCTATAGTAAAAGATACGGAGCTAAGAGCTCCGTATAAAGCAACAAACCCTGTTGCTTAGCAACAGGTTCAGAACAATGGCCACAAGTTGCAAGCGTCTCTGTAGCTTAGCAACAGCTGCAGCCACACCCTTGCACAGCAACAGATGGAGGAAGGCAAGTAATAAAAGTTACCTGAACCTACTCCTGGATTTTGCCGGTTAACCGAGATTTCCGGTTATTTAGGTGCCGGTAAATCGAAAGTTTCCTGTAGAAGGACATGGTGATAGGGTGAGATGAAGAGGGGTGGGAGGAGGCTGGTGTGGAGCACAATCACCGGCATGGACTGGTTGGGCTGAATGGCCTGTTCCTGTGGTGTACATTTTATGTAATATTATAATTATATAAAAGAGGTACTGAGGTTGCCCATCTAATAGGGTCCAGGTATCGACAAAATTAAAGACAGACTCGCCTTTCTATAGTGCCTTTCACCACCTCAGGTCGTCACAAAGCGCCTTACAGCCAATGAAGTACTTTTTGAAGTGTGGTCACTGTTGTAATGTGGGAAACACGGCAGCTAATTTGCGCACAGCAAGCTCCCGCAAACAGCAATGTGATAATGACCAGATCATCTGTTTTTAGTGATGTTGGTTGAGGGATAAACATTGGCCCCAGGACACCGGGGAGAACTCCCCCTGCTCTTCTTCCAATAGTGCCATGGGATCCTTTACATCCACCTGAGAGGGCAGACAGTGCCTCGGTTTAACGCCTCATCCGAAAGACGGCCCCTCCAACAGTGCGGCGCTCCCTCAGTACTGCCCCTCCGACAGTGCGGCACTCCCTCAGTACTGCCTCTCCGACAGTGCGGCGCTCCCTCAGTACTGCCTCTCCGACAGTGCGGCGCTCCCTCAGTACTGCCTCTCCGACAGTGCGGCGCTCCCTCAGTACTGCCCCTCCGACAGTGCGGCGCTCCCTCAGTACTGCCTCTCCGACAGTGCGGCACTCCCTCAGTACTGCCTCTCCGACAGTGCGGTGCGCCCTCAGTACTGCCCCTCCGACAGTGCGGCGCTCCCTCAGTACTGTCCCCTCTGACAGTGCGGCGCTCCCTCAGTACTGCCCCTCCGACAGTGCGGCGCTCCCTCAGTACTGTCCCTCCGACAGTGCGGCGCTCCCTCAGTACTGCCCCTCCGACAGTGCGGCGCTCCCTCAGTACTGCCCCTCCGACAGTGTGGCGCTCCCTCAGTACTGCCCCTCCGACAGTGCGGCGCTCCCTCAGTACTGCCCCTCTGACAGTGCGGCGCTCCCTCAGTACTGCCCCTCTGACAGTGCGGCGCTCCCTCAGTACTGCCCCTCCGACAGTGCGGCGCTCCCTCAGTACTGCCCCTCCGACAGTGCGGCGCTCCCTCAGTACTGCCCCTCCGACAGTGCGGCGCTCCCTCAGTACTGTCCCTTCGACAGTGCGGCGCTCCCTCAGTACTGCCCCTCCGACAGTGCGGCGCTCCCTCAGTACTGCCCCTCCGACAGTGCGGCGCTCCCTCAGTACTGACCCTCCGACAGTGCGGCGCTCCCTCAGTACAGCCCCTCCGACAGTGCGGCGCTCCCTCAGTACTGACCCTCCGACAGTGCGGCGCTCCCTCAGTACTGCCCCTCTGACAGTGCGGCGCTCCCTCAGTACTGCCCCTCCGACAGTGCGGCGCTCCCTCAGTACTGCCCCTCTGACAGTGCGGCGCTCCCTCAGTACTGGCACCGGGAGCCTCAGCCTAGCTTTATGCGCTCAAGTCTCAGGAGTGGGGCTCGAACCAACAACCTTCTGACTCAGAGGCAAGAGTGCTACCCACTGAGCCACGGCTGACACTTTCCCTCCTGATAATGAGACTACCCATTTGAAAGAGGGTTCCAACTGGGAACCACATTCCTAGGTGGCAGGTTTAAGTACTGGCACGTTAAAGAGATTGGCTCTAAATGTTGTCTGTCTGCAGACTGCAGTTTACGCGACAGCACCTCAAGCCCGTGGTGTTGAAGATTTTTCACAATCCATGTGTTTAACAAACAGAACAGATATTAACGTCTGCACAGGTCTAAGGATAAACATTACAAGGTACCAACATCGCAACATCGTGTACTCGCATTACAACCCTACCCTGCTGACAGAATCGAAAGCCCACATTCACTCAATGTCAGAAATGTTAGCCGTTTTCATGGTATTCGGCAGTGAGTTCCATTAAATTCATCAGTAACTGTTGCTCCTCAAATTGGCGTAATGAGTATTGGCACCACAACTCGGACTCCCAGTCCAGCAACAACTCGATTTAAAAATTCTCATCCTGGTTTTCAAATCCCTCCATGGTCCTCGCCCCCCCTCCCTATCTCTGTAACCTCCTCCAGCCCCACAACCCTCCGAGATCTCTGCACTCCTCCAATTCTGGCCTCTTGAGCATCCCCTGATTTTAATCGCTCCGCCATTGGCGGCCGTGCCTTTAGCTGCCTGGGCCCTAAGCTCTGGAATTCACTCCCTAAACCTCTCCGCCTCTCTCTCCTCCTTTAAGACGCTCCTTAAAACCCACCTCTTTGACCAAGCTCCTGTCCTAATATCTCCTTATGGGGCTCGGTGTCAAATTCAGTCTGATAATCGCTCCTGTGAAGCGCCTTGGGACGTTTTACTACGTTAAAGGCGCTATATAAATACAGGTTGTTGTTGGTTGAGCCACATAGAAAATGCATTGCGATCAGTTCCTGAACACAAGACTGTTAGATCCAGGGAGAAAAAAATCAGAGGGGGCATTAAAAAAACTGTGCTTTATTTAAATATTTTTTGAACATTATTTTTTATTAGTTATAAAAATATTGGACATGGGAAGGCGCTTCACAGGAGCGATTATCAAATAAAATTTGACACTGAGCCACAGAAGGAGATATTAGGACAGCTGACCAAAAGCTTGGTCAAAGAGGTCGGTTTTAAGGAGCGTCTTAAAGGAGGAGAGAGAGGCGGAGAGGTTTAGGGAGGGAATTCCAGAGCTCGGGGCCCAGGCAGCGGAAGGCACGGCCGCCAATGGTGGAGCGATTAAAATCGGGGGGATGCCCAAGAGGCCAGAATTGGAGGAGCGCAGAGATCTCGGAGTGTCGTAGGGCTGGAGGAGGTTACAGTGACAGGGAGGGGCGAGGGCCACGGAGGGATTTGAAAACAAGGATGAGAATTTTAAAATCCAGGCGCTGCTTAACTGGGAGCCAATGTAGGTCAGCGAGCACAGGGGATGATGGGTGAAACATAGAAGATAGGAGCAGGAGTAGGCCATTCGGCCCCTCGAGCCTGCTCCGCCATTCAATGAGATCATGGCTGATCATCCAAATTCAGTACCCTGTCCCTGCTTTCTCCCCATATTCCTTGATCCCTTTAGCCTTAAGAAATATATCTAACTCCTTCTTGAATCTATTTAATGAATTGGCCTCAACTGCCTTGTGTGGTAGAGAATTCCACAGGTTCACCACTCTCTGGGTGAAGAAATTCCTCCTCATCTCTGTCCTAAATGGCTTACCCCTTATCCTTAGACTGTGACCCCTGGTTCTGGACTCCCCGACCATCGGGAACATCCTTCCTGCATCTAGTCTGTCTAGTCCTGTTAGAATTTTATAGGTTACAATGAACGGGACTTGGTGCGAGTTTTGACACGGGGCAGCCGAGATTTGGACGAGGTCAAGTTTACGGAGGGTGGAATATGTGAGGCCGACCAGGAGAGCATCGGAACAGTCGAGTCTGGAGGTAACAGTTCATTCATGATGCTTTCAGCTTAAAGGGAAATATTCAAGTGAGATATTCTCAGTGCTCCTGCCTCAGTATGCAGCCAATTTCATTAAGGAAAGCACGAAAAAAATAGAATTGCAATACAACAATGAATAATGCAAGAAAAAACATTAGGAGACAGTTGCTTCTCCTTGCAAAGCACTCGAAAAATATATTACAACCAGAGAGCATTGGATACAGGCCAGTGGTCTCATTAAAGGAGCATTGACATGAAAACCTGTTTGGCAAACCCTTTCCTATTGATCCACAAACGTACCATGGAATAAAAGAAAGGCTCGCGTTTCTACCGCGCCTTTCACGACCACCAGACGTCCCAAAGCGCTTTACAGCCAATGAAGTACTTTTTGAAGTGTAGTCACTGTTGTAATGTGGGAAACGCGGCAGCCAATTTGCGCACAGCAAGCTCCCGCAAACAGCAAGGTGATAAATGACCAGCTAGTCTGTTTTTAGTGATGTTGGTCGAGGGATGAATGTTGGGCCCCGGGGTCTGGGCGTTATCGCGTTGCTCGTTGCGGGATCTTGCCGTGCACCAGGCCGGCTGCCGCGTTTGCTGGATTTCAGCGTGGGGGGGGGGGGCGGGCGGGGGCGACACTTCGCAGCAAGTGACTCAGTGGCTGCCAAGCGCTCGGGGGCGCCATGGGGTCGTGAACGGCGCCGCACAAATTCAACACTTTCTTCTTCCCAGCATTCAGGTGCGCAGGCGAACTCAGCGCGTCAGGGGTCAAAAGCTGGGATCTTCCCGATTGGCCTCGCTCCACACCAGGCTGGAGAGGGTGCAACGGAGGGCGGGGAGGGGAGAGCAGAATCTGATAGAAACATCACCAGTGTAAAAATCCAACTGAATCACCTCTTTCACCTTCCCAAAAGCTTCGTCGAAATTCCAACAACGCCCTGCATTTATATAGCGCCTTTATAGAAAAATAGGAGCAGGAGGAGGCCATTCAGCCCTTCGAGCCTGCTCCGCCATTCAATATGATCATGGCTGACCCTCTATCTCAATGCCACATTCCCGCTCTCTCCCCATACCCATTGATGCCTTTTGTGTCTAGAAATCTATCTTTCTCCTTCTTAAATATATTCAGTGACTTGGCCTCCACAGCCTTCTGTGGTAGAGAATTCCACAGGTTCACCACCCTCTGAGTGAAGAAATTTCTCCTCATCTCAGTCCTAAATGTCGTACCCCGTATCCTGAGACTGTGACCCCTCGTTCTAGACCCCCCAGCCAGGGGAAACATCCTCCCTGCATCCAGTCTGTCTAGCCCTGTCAGAATTTTATATGTTTCAATGAGATCCCCTCTCATTCTTCTAAACTCCAGTGAATACAGGCCTAGTTGACCCAATCTCTCCTCATACGACAGTCCTGCCATCCCAGGAACCAGTCTGGTGAACCTTCGCTGCACTCCTTCTATGGAAAGTATATCCTTTCTTAGGTAAGGAGACCAAAACTGCACACAGTACTCCAGGTGTGGTGTCGCCAAGGCCCTGTATAACTGTAGTAAGACATCCTTGCTCCTGTACTCAAATCCTCTTGCAATGAAGGCCAACGTACCATTTGCCTTCCTAACTGCTTGCTGCACCTGCATGTTTGCTTTCAGTGACTGGTGTACAAGGACACCCAGGTCCCTTTGTACATCAACAATTCCCAATCTATCGCAGTAATTATCGGAGTAAAACATCCCAAGATGCTTCACAGGAGCGATTATCAAACACAATTTGACACCGAGCCACATAAGGAGATATTAGGACAGGTGACCAAATGCTTGGCCAAAGAGGTAGGTTTTAAAGGAGCGTCTTAAAGGAGGAGAGAGAGAGGCGGAGAGGTTTAGGGAGGGAATTCCAGAGCTCAGGGCCCAGGCAGCTGAAGGCACGGCCGCCAATGGTGGAGCTATAGAAATCGGGGGATGGACAAGAGGCCAGAATTGGAGGAGCGCAGAGATTTCGGGGGGGTTGTGGGGCTGGAGGAGGTTACAGAGATAGGGAGGGGCGAGGAAATAGAGCGATTTGAACACAAGGATGGGAATTTTGAAATCGAGGCGTTGCTTAACCGGGAGCCAATGTAGGTCAGCGAGCACAGGGGGTGATGGGCGAACGGGACATTGACTTGAAGGTTCACCTTTGTGGTATCTACAGGTAGCAACATCCTGTCGTGTGCTAATGAGGGCCATGAGTAATTCGAACGACAGTAGAACGTTCAGCTAATACAGCACCACTCTGCAGGTCCGACAATCGTTGCAGCCCTTTGAGGTTCGTATTACTGGGGCATGTGGACTTCAGGACTTTAATGGGCCCTCGGGGCGGTAGGGTGGCTAATGTGCCTGAACAAGGTAAGGCAGTTACTATTATCGATCTCATTGCTTGCTGCTGTAATTTCCAATGCACTGGTATACTGCCTCAAGCTTCCTGGAAGCAATGAGATTTAAGTGTTCATGCAGAACAAACTTACAGTGAACTCCATTCCCACATAAGACAAGAACAAAAGAAATAGGCCACTCGGCCCCTCGAGACTGCTCCGCCATTCAATAAGATCATGGCTGATCTTCGACCTCAACTCCACTTTCCTGCCCGATCCCCATATCCCTTGATTCCGCTAGAGTCCAAAAATCTATAGATCTAAATCTTGAATATACTCAACAGGGAGCGCTGCACTGTCGGACGGGGAGTGCTGAGGAACGCCGCACTGTCGGACGGGCAGTGCTGAGGGAGCGCCGCATTTCGGACGGGCAGTGCTGAGGGAGCGCCGCAATGTCGGACAGGCAGTGCTGAGGGAGCGCCGCACTGTCGGACGGGCAGTGCTGAGGGAGCGCCGCACTGTCAGAGGGGCAGTACTGAGGGAGTGCTGCACTGTCGGAGGGGCAGTACTGAGGGAGTGCCTCACTGTCGGAGGGGCAGTACTGAGGGAGCGCCGCACTGTCGGAGGGGCAGTACTGAGGGAGCGCTGCAGTGTCGGAGAGGCAGTACTGAGGGAGAGCCGCAGTGTCGGAGGGGCAGTACTGAGGGAGCGCCGCACTGTCGGAGGGGCAGCACTGAGGGAGCGCCGCACTGTCGGAGGAGCAGTACTGATGGAGCGCCGCACTGTCCGGGGGTCAGTATTGAGGGAGCGCCGCACTGTCGGAGGGGCAGTACGTAGGGAGGGCCGCACTGTCGGAGGGGCAGTACTGAGGGAGTGCCGCACTGTCGGAGGGGCAGTACTGAGGGAGGGCCGCACTGTCGGAGGGGCAGTGCTGAGGGAGCGCCAGATTGTCAAAGGGGCAGTACTGAGGGAGCGCTGCACTGTCGGAGGGGCAGTACTGAGGGAGCACCGCACTGCCGGAGGGTCAGTACCGAGGGAGTATTGCACTGTCGGAGGGGCAGTACTGATGGAGTGCCGGATTGTCGAAGGGGCAGTACTGAGGGAGCGCCGCACTGTTGGAGGGGCAGTACTGAGGGAGCGCCCCACTGTCGGAGGGGCAGTACTGAGGGAGCGCCGCACTGTCAGAGGGGCAGTACTGAGGGAGCGTTGCACTGTCGGAGGGGTAGTGCTGCGGGAGCGCCGCACTGTCGGAGGGGCAGTGCTGAGGGAGCGCCACACTGTCGGAGGGTCAGTACTGAGGGAGCGCCGCACTGTCGGAGGGGCAGTACTGAGGAAGGGCCACACTGATGGAGGGGCAGTGCTGAGGGAGCACCGGATTGTCGAAGGGGCAGTACTGAGGGAGCGCCACACTGTCGGAGGGGCAGTACTGAGGGAGCGCCGCACTGTCGGAGGGTCAGTACTGAGGGAGCGCCGCACTGTCGGAGGGGCAGTACTGAGGGAGCACCGCACTGTCGGAGGGGCAGTACTGAGGGAGCGCCGCACTGTCAGAGGTCCCATCTTTCGCATGAGACTTTAAACCGAGGACCCATCTGCTCTATCAGATGGACGGAAAAGATCTCACGGCCACTATTGGAAGAAGAGCAGGGGGAGTTCTCCCCGGTGTCCTGGGTCCAATATTTATCCCTCAACCAACATCACTAAAAACAGATGATCTGGTCATTATCACATTGCTGTTTGTGGGAGCTTGCTGTGCACAAATTGGCTGCCGCGTTTCCTACATTACAACAGTGACCACACTTCAAAAAGTACTTCATTGGCTGTAAAGCGCTTTGGGATGTCCGGAGGTTGTGAAAGGCGCTATAGAAATGCAAGACTTTCTTTCATTCTTCAGTATCTAAAAATCTATCGATCTCAGCCTTGAATATACTCAACGACTGAGCCTCCACAGCCCTCTGGGGTAGAGAATTCCAAAGATTCACCACCCTCTGAGTGAAGAAATTTCCCCTCATCTCAGTCCTAAATGGCCGAGCCCTTATCCTGAGACTGTGACCCCTGGTTCTAGACTCCCCAGCCAGGGGGAAACAGCCTCTCAGCATCTACCCTGTCAATCCCCCTCAGAATCTTGTATGTTTCAATGAGATCACCTCTCGTTTTTCTAAACTCCAGAGAGAATAGGCCCAATCTACTCAATCTCTGTTCTTGGTTTTTTCTCCAGCTGTGTTCGGTCTCCCTCGCACCCCTCCCCGTAAATATCGGGGCGTACGCCTCTGCTTATACAGCCAAGGATCCTGTGTGCTTTTTCAACAGCCTGATCAAATTGTGTGGGGCGGTGTTTATTTTTAAGGACAGACGTGTGTTAAAATAGGTCCTTATTTTTTTTTGCCCTAAGAAAATTCTGCTTCGAATCATATGGGGGAGAAATTCGGTCTCGCCCCGTTTGGGGGCGCTAGCTTTTAAAAGTTGAAAAAATGTTCGCGCCAGTCACTAATGTCTTTCAGCTTTTAAAACATTCGGCGTTGGGCGCTCCAGGAAGGAAGTGAAGCGTGAAACCAAGATACACTGCAGCATCTCGCCAAGGCTTCTTCGGCAGCACCTCCCAAACCCGCGACCTCTTCCACCTAGAAGGACAAGGGCAGCAGGCGTGTGGGAACACCACCACCTCCAAGTTCCCCTCCAAGTCACACACCATCCTGACTTGGAAATATATCGGCCGTTCCTTCATCGTCGCTGGGTCAAAATCCTGGAACTCCCTCCCTAACAGCACTGTGGGAGCACCTTCACCACACGGACTGCAGCGGTTCAAGAAGGCGGCTCACCACCACCTTCTCAAAGGGCAACTGGGGATGGGCAATAAATGCTGGGCCTTGCCAGCGACGCCCAAAATCCCATAAACGAATAAAAAGAAACAGGCCGCAGGCGGAGCGGTAGGTGAGCAGCACTGCCACCTTGGAAGGCTCCTTCCCTCCCTTAAAGGGAAGGGAGATCGCTGCAGGCTCTGCCAGGGGAAAATTTACCTGGTCCCCTGATCCGGCCAGAGCAGTCCGATGCACGACAACAGAGTGCTGGGCTGACCGATGGCTGGGGAAAGGAGAGCGAAAAGAAAAACCTTCGGGAAGACCATTCGAGAATTTTATTCCACTTCCCTCGGCCACCTTGCCTTTAAGTGTCGGCTCCCCCCGCCGCCCCCCCTCCCCGAAGCGCCCGGCCTCCCGATCAACGCCTCCAGCGGCTGCCGGTGTCACCCGGGCAGTAAGTGCTTAGCGCCCCGTTATCGCCCCCCCTGGAGGCGACAACCGGAGACGCAAAGGAGCCCAACAGTGACAGCACAGAAGGAGGCCATTCGGCCCGTCGAGCCCGTGCCGGTGACCTGTTCATCCGCATCAATTCACACCCGATCTTTAAATTTGTCGTGATAACCATTTAAGTTGGGTTAGCAGTGTCAGTGATAACCGCCACGAGGGAGAGTGTGAAAACAGTCAACTGATGTGTTTTACGCGAAGTCGGACTGATTTTTTTCAACACAGCCAGGAGGAATCACAAGAACATTTTAAATTCCACTTTGACAGAAAGTCCTTGCTCTGCACAGCAAATGGTGTCTTCCAATGTTCTCTCATGCTTGATGGAGGTGTTGACGAGCCTTCACTACCTCACTCTCGTCCCCGCATTAATTAGCATGCTAATGCCAATTGAATTCAGCGAAATCAGCACAGGCTAGGATTTGAGTATAAGAGTAAAGACGTCTTACTGCAATTATATAGGGCCCTGGTGAGACGGGCCCTGGTGAGACCACACCTGGAGTATTGTGTACAGTTTTGGTCTCCTTACCTAAGGAAGGATATACTTGCCATAGAGGGAGTGCAACGAAGGTTCACCAGACTGGTTCCTGGGATGGGGGGACTGTCCTATGAGGAGAGATTGAGTAGACTCGGCCTATATTCTCTAGAGTTTAGAAGAATGAGAAAGAAAGACTTGCATTTCTATAGCGCCTTTCACAACCACCGGACATCCCCAAGCGCTTACAGCCAATGATGTTCTAGTTGAAGTGTAGTCACTGTTGTAATGTGGGAAACACGGCAGCCAATTTGCACACAGCAAGCTCCCATGACCAGATAATCTATCTTCAGTGATGTTGATAGAGGGATAAATATTAGTCTCAGGACACCAGGGAAAACTCCCCACTGTTCTTCCTCGAAAAAGTGCCGTGGGATCTTTTACATCCACCTGAGGGGGCAGACGGGGTCTCAGTTTAACGTCTCATTCGAAAGACGGCACCTCCGACAGTACAGCGCTCCCTCAGTACTGCCCCTCCGACAGTGCGGCGCTCCCTCAGTACTGCCCCTCCGACAGTGCGGCGCTCCCTCAGTACCGCCTCTCCGACAGTGCTGCGCTCCCTCAGTATTGCCCCTCCGACAGTGCTGCGCTCCCTCAGTACTGCCCCTCCGGCAGTGCGGCGCTCCCTCAGTACTGCCCCTCCGACAGTGCGGCGCTCCCTCAGTATTGCCCCTCCGACAGTGCTGCGCTCCCTCAGTACTGCCCCTCCGACAGTGCAGCGCTCCCTCAGTACTGCCCCTCCGACAGTGCGACGCTCCCTCAGTACTGCCCCCCGACAGTGCGGCGCTCCCTCAGTACTGCCCCTCCGACAGTGCGACGCTCCCTCAGTACTGCCCCCCGACAGTGCGGCGCTCCCTCAGTACTGCCCCTCCGACAGTGCGACGCTCCCTCAGTACTGCCCCTCCGACAGTGCAGCGCTCCCTCAGTACTGCCCCTCCGACAGTGCGACGCTCCCTCAGTACTGCCCCCCGACAGTGCGGCGCTCCCTCAGTACTACCCCTCTGACAGTGCGGCGCTCCCTCAGTACTGCCCCTCCGACAGTGCGGCGCTCCCTGGAGTGTCAGCCTAGCTTTATGTGCTCAAGTTCCTGGAGTGGGACTTGAACCCACAAACCTTCATGACTCAGAGGCGAGGGTGCTACCCACTGAGCCACAGCGGACTTGAGAGGTGGTTTCACTGAAACACGCAAAATTCTTACAGGGCTTGACAGAGTAGATGCAGGGAGGATGTTTCCCCTGGCTGGAGAGTCTAGAACCAGGGGGCAGTCTCAGAATAAGGGGTCGGCCATTTTGGACTGAGATGAGGAGGAATTTCTTCACTCAGAGGGTGGTGAATCTTTGGAATTCTCTACCCCAGAGGGTTGTGGAGGCTCAGTCGTTGAGTATATTCAAGGCTAAGAGCGATAGATTCTTGAACACTAAGGGAATCAAGGGATATGGAGATGGGGCAGGAAAGTGGAGATGAGGTCAAAGATCAGCCATGATCTTATTGAATGGCTCGAGGGGCCGAATGGCCTAATCCTGCTCCTAATTCTGATGTACTGCAGAGGCCGTGAAGGTGCTGTATGAATGCAAGTCTTCCTTATTTCTTGATACGCACTGCGGCACATTGAAGAATCCACTGCACCAATGCAAGTGCAGGGTGATACTTGCAAATATTATCATTTTTTTTTGCCGATTTCCTTTGACGACAAGCTTGCTCCCTTTTTATCGTGAGGAGGCAGATTGATGAAGAACGCAGCACCCCGCTGGAAACCCAAAATAAAGCCCCCCTGCCTTGCAAATAATATT
This sequence comes from Somniosus microcephalus, assembly GCF_052327205.1. Lineage (NCBI taxonomy): Eukaryota > Metazoa > Chordata > Chondrichthyes > Squaliformes > Somniosidae > Somniosus > Somniosus microcephalus. The sequence continues at coordinate 76,504,525 of NW_028225180.1, forward strand.
AATTTTAAATTAATGTCTTCATCAAACATCTCGACTTGATTTCCTTTCTTTGGAGTGCAAAATCTGAGGCCGTGCCAACAGATTTGGGATGCAGAGAGCGGCATAAACCTCAGGGGCACCTCCCGCATCTGTTCCACGCTCAGGCGGACGAGACAATTAAAAAGCTTATCAAATTCTTTGGTGTTCCTGTTCCAGCCAACATCCTCTCTCTTCTCTCTTTCTCCCCATGGCAACCTTTCTTGTCTCTCTGTATTTGTTTTTAATTCGTTCCTGGGATGTGTTCGTCACTGGCAGGGCCCAGCATTTATTGCCCATCCCTAATTGCCCCTTGAGAAGGTGGTGGTGAGCCACCTTCTTGAACCACTGCAGTCCGTGTGGTGAAGGTGCTCCCACAGTGCTGTTAGGGAGGGAGTTCCAGGATTTTGACCCAGCGACGATGAAGAAACGGCCGATATATTTCCAAGTCAGGATGGTTTGTGACTTGGAGGTGGTGGTGTTCCCGTGTGCCTGCTGCCCTTGTCCTTCTAGGTGGAAGAGGTCGCGGGTTTGGGAGGTGCTGCCGAAGGAGCCTTGGCGAGTTGCTGCAGTGCATCTTGTAGATGGTACACACTGCAGCCACGGTGCGCCGGTGGTGGAGGGAGTGAATGTTTAAGGTGGTGGATGGGGTGCCGATCAAGCGGGCTGCTTTGTCCTGGATGGTGTCGAGCTTCTTGAGTGTTGTTGGAGCTGCAGTACTGAGGGAGTGCTGCACTGTCGGAGGGGCAGTACTGAGGGAGCGCCGCACTGTCGGAGGGGCAGTACTGAGGGAGCGCCGCACGGTCGGAGGGGCAGTACTGAGGGAGCGCCGCACTGTCGGAGGGGCCGTACTGAGGGAGCGCCGCAATGTCGGAGGTGCGGTACTCAGGAAGTGCCACACTGTCGGAGGGGCAGTACTGAGGGAGTGCGCACTGTCGGAGGGGCAGTACTGAGGGAGCGCCGCACTGTCGGAGGAAGCGCTGCACTGTCAGAGGGGCAGTACTGAGGGAGTGCTGCACTGTCAGAGGGAGCGCTGCACTATCAGAGGGGCAGTACTGAGGGAGTGCTGCACTGTCAGAGGGAGCGCTGCACTGTCAGAGGGGCAGTACTGAGGGAGTGCTGCACTGTCAGAGGTGCCGTCTTTCGGATGAGATGTTAAACCGAGGCCCCGGCTGCTCACTCAGGTGGGTGTAAACGACCCCACGGCCACTATTGGAAGAAGAGCAGGGGGAGTTCTCCCCGGTGTCCTGGGGCCAATATTTAACCTTCAACCAACATCACTAAAACAGATGATCTGGTCATTGTCACATTGATGTTTGTGGGAGCTTGCTGTGCGCAAATTGGCTGCAGCGTTTCCTACACTTGACCACACTTCAAAAAAGCACTTCATTGGCGGTAAAGCACTTTGTGACGTCCTGAGGTGGCGATGTAAATGCTCGCCTATCTTTCGTTTTCTCGCTGTGCTGAAATCAATACTTCGCTTACTGTTTCCTACGCAAATTCAGTCCTTCCCATGAGCTGAAAACTGTGGTCCTGCTTACTCTCGGGCCCTCCTTCCTTCTGCAGTCTGTAAGCCCAGGCTTGGTGTGACTACATCCTATTTCAACCTCTCTTTCCTTGCACTCTTTTCCCTGTTTCTTCTATCAGCCTTGACTTGGGTTGAACCTTGCGTTCCCAATTTACAGAAGGGATGTGTCAAAGGCCTCCCATGCTTCTAGCAGATGCCTCGGTTGAGGAAGTCCTGAGTTAGGGTGGTGAGAGGGGCTTCCCAGGAGCTCACACTAAAGAAGTGTGTGAGGATCCAGCTTTCTGCAGCTGCTCCTAAGGCTTCAAATAGTTCCCCCAAGCCTTGATCAACAAGGTCCTGCAACCTGCAAATGCTGCCTCTTTAAATCTCTTCAGCCCTTAGCGACTTGCTGCTGCAAGCAAGCAAGCCAGCTGTTTTCACGCCAGCTCTCATCGGCGGGGTTCCCCGCAGGCGGGTTTCAGGTGGGGAAAGCCCCAAAGTCGCAACGGCACGGGAAAATCGTCCTTAACAAGGTGATCATTGGTGATTAGTGCTCCGACGAGTAGCCCCGCCAGCGGCGGGCGGGACTGAAGCGGGGCGTGTGAAAACGGCAGTCCGAAAGTCGGACGGGGCGGGGAATCAGGCGGGGGGGGGGGGGGGGGGGGGGGTCCCGAACTGCTTTTTCCGCGATTTTCGGACCACGGCCGCATGAAAAGCCGCCCGACAGCTGCCCGAAAATCGGGGCCTAAAAGCAAGGAATTTATGATGAACCTGTATAAAACACTGGTCCGGCCTCAACAGGAGTGTTGTGTCCAGTTCTGGGCACCGCACTTTAGGAAGGCCTTAGAGAGGGTGCAGAAAAAATTTACAAGATTGGTTCCAGGGATGAGGGACTTCAGTTACGTGGATAGACTGGAGAAGCTGGGGTTGTTCTCCTTGGAGCAGAGAAGGTTGAGAGGAGATTTGATAGAGGTGTTCAAAATCATGAGGGGTCTAGACAGAGTCGATAGAAACTGTTCCCATTGGCGGAAGGGTCGAGAACCAGAGGACACAGATTTAAGGTGATTGGCAGAAGAACCAAAGGCGACCTGAGGAAAAACTTTTTTACGCAGTGAGTGGTTAGGATCTGGAATGCACTGCCCGAGAGGGCGGTGGAGGCAGACTCAATCGTGGCTTTCAAAAGGGAGTTGGATAAATACCTGAAGGAAAAAAAATTAGCAGGGCTCCGGGGAAAGGGCGGGGGGGAGTGAGACTGGCTGAAGTGCTCTTGCAGAGAGCCGGCATGGGCTCGACGAGCCGAATGGCCTCCTTCTGTGCGGGAACCGTGCTACGATTCGACGATTGTTTCTGTGTCTCTCTACACAGGGCCATGTTTGTGGCTGTGAGACTGCAGTCAGTGCTTTTAAGCAATTAGTTTGGAATCGAATAAAATATAAGCATTGATCGGGGCTGCACAGACCTGGGGGAAAAAATGGTAAAATTTTCACCCAATTAGTATTGACCCGATTGAGTTGGCCTGTCATTTTGCCTGTGCGTAGACTGGACAAATTAATTATGAATGTGGCAAAACAGTTAGTGATTGCCGTACTTCAGTCTGTGCTGGATAAGTAAAGGGTGTCAGCAGCACATTTATTAAACACTGCATTGTGTTTGCGAAGCACGGAAGGGATCTCGGGGGAAGGCCATCGTCAATGCACGGGCCAACTTGAATTCCGATAGCAAACTGGAGAAAATCGGTCACCAGAGTCGGAATTCCAAAATCCAAGGCCCTTCCGATGCTTTTGACTATTAGAGTTCGCGCGGTGGAGCGCTACTTCTGTAATGAGCTTTCAGCTTTCAAACGTTTGATTTGGGAATACAGGGCTAAAAATGCGGTTGCTTTGCGCCTCCCGTTAGCGTCCGACGGGGTCGGGGTCCGGGGGGCGGGGGCCTACCTGCGGCCGGGGCGGCGCTAATTGAAGGCGAGGTGCCGGGCTGCCTGCCAGCACCTGCCTCTGGTGCCTTCTCCGGCCCCCCCCACCCCACCGTGGAGTGCCGGCTGCACTCTGTGAGCCTGGCACTTCTCTGGAGTGCCGGCCGGGCTCTTTTGTTGGCACTCCGATCCCCTGGTGGCCCAGCTGGGCCCCCGGGTCGCGCTGCGCAAGGCCCCACCCATTTAAGCATGTAGCTCCGCGATATTCCCTCGCGGCGCCCCAAGAGGGAGGCAGGGCACTTCCAGTATTGCCCCGCTTCCCTCTTGGGGCGCCACCGATGAATTTCTGCTGCGGGGACGTGAATTTATTCGGGGCCCGGCGAAGTTAGCGCCCCGAAGGGGGCGCGACTCAGTTTTTCCCCCGTAAGGTTTTGAGGTATCAGGCTGGCCGACTGTGTCGTGTTGGCTCAAAGAGTTAGGCGCTCGCTAAAAGGCCTCGACTGTTGCGCCTATGCTAGCAGTCAACCCCCTACCTCCTCTGGTTCACAAAACAACGCGTCTCGCGTAAGCACGAGCCGCTCGTGGTGGAGTGTACGGAACAGATACAGCATGGGAGATTAGCCTAACTGTGGCTCGTCAAGCAAAGCGTACGGTCCGCTCCAGGACCAAAGAAAGCTACATGTAGGCCCTGAACTCTGAAGGCCTCGCCCACCCAAAATGCAAACATCTCGAAAGGTAACTCAAGAAACACCGCGCCGGTGTCCTGGCTCTTGAAGAAACGCACACCGAACACATCCACCAGTTCGATCTCCGTGGATGGAAGATTAAAGCATCCCCATCACGCGGCTGTGGAGCTCCTGATCAGACCCTGCAGCACATCATTGAGCACTGCCCTCAGAGGAAACTCGCAGGCAGCCTACAAGACATCCACGCTGTCACACCGCAAGCTTTAGCCTGGATATCCGACTTAGATATTGACATTTGACTTCCTTTGCTACTACCACACGAAAGAAGAAGATAGTTAAGACCTCATGATGTATCTGTATCCAAATCCTTTGAAGACAGTCTCTTCATGTCAACACTTGGGTGGGGGGAATTGGGTCGCGCCCCCTTTGGAGCGCTAACTTCGCCGGGGCGCTACTTTTAAAGTTAGCGACCCCGTGGTGGAAATTGAATGGTAGCGCCCCAAACAGGAGGCGGGGCGCTACTGGACGCGCTCCCCCTCCCTCTTGGGGCGCTCCCATTCAATATCACGACGCTACGTGCAACTGCGTCACGCATGTTGGCACGTAGCGCCATGGTATTTCAGGCCTCCCTCCCCCGATTAAATGGGATAGACCTAGAGCAGCGCACACCGGGGCCCTGCTGGACCACCGGGGTGGGGTGGGGGGCGGGATGCCGGGAAAAGAGCCCGGCACTCAACAGGAGGAGGCCAGAGAGGGCAGGTGCTGGCAGGAGGCCCAAAAGGAAATGGCCGCCCGGCACCTGCCCTTTAATTTGCGCAGCCCCGCCGCAAACGTGGCACCCTGACCCTGTCGGACATATCGTCTGGCGGCAGGTCAGTGGGCGTGAGCCAAGTTTGCAGCCAGGGCGCGAGCGGGACGCTGCATTGCGGCACTGATGTCATCGCCAGAGGCGCAGCGCCGCGGGACGCTACCGGCTACCGCCACCACTAACCTTCCGCTGAATTGCGCGGGAGACGTTAGCGGCGCCGCGCCCGGGCGCTAGGTGCTTTGCACCCCATTAGCAACCCCTGGGGGCGCGCTAACTGGAGGCACACAGCAACCCAATTTTTCCCCCTTGTTGCTTATTTCAAAGCTACTTCCCTTAAACAAGCCTTCCTGATGTAACTGTTACTAATATCTTTGAAGAAAAAGCTTTACCAACCGTTATCTTTCCATACTGCAGCTAATGGCTACCGCCTGCCTATGTTTATCACCCTAGCCACTAAAGTTACACTTTAATCACTCATAGCTGACATAATTACTGTTATATATTTCTTTTCACAAGTACTTTGTATATCGGAAGACAAGCCATGCTTTCCTCTCACGACACTTCAAAGCCATCCTGGTTATATTGGAAAGCCTGTTGATCCACGCTACAAAGATGTTCAACTGTTAACCCTTAACCCCCCCCCCCACCTCACAAGATGCCCAACAAGATATAGTTTTCTTTTTCTCCGTTGGTAAGCCTTGGGGCTCCGCTGCGTGGCTAGGAATTGAAGGTCTTATTTTGTACTGAGTGCCAAGACAGGGGGGTAGATCCGCGAGCGCGACCCCAAGCTTCCGGTCGCCTATCACTTTAATTAGAACATAAGAAATAGGAGCAGCAATAGGCCACTTTGCCCCTCGAACCTGCTCCGCCATTCAGTAAGATCATGGCTGATCTTGGGGGCTCAAAGCCACTTCCCTGCCCAATCCCCATAACTTTTCACTCCCTTATCTTGTAAAAATCTGTCTATCTCCATCTTAAATGTACAGTATTTAATGACCTAGCCTCCACGGCTCTCTGGGGCAGAGAATTCCACAAATTTATGACTCTCAAAGAAGAATTTCCTCCTCATCTCAGTTCTAAAAGGGCGACCCTTTATTCTGAAACTATGCCCCCGAGTTCTAGATTTCCCCACGAGGGGAAACATCCTCTCTGCATCTACCCTGTTGAGCCCCCTCAGTATCTTATATGTTTCCATAAGATCACCTCTCATTCTTCTAAATTCCAATGCGTATAGGCCCAGCCTGCTCAACATTTCGTCATAAGTCAACCCCCTCATCTCTGGAATTAACTGTGTGAATCGTCGCTGAACTGCCTCCAATGCAAGTATATCCTTCCTTAAATAAGGAGACCAAAACTGTGCACAGTACTCCAGGTGTAGTCTCACCAGCGCCCTGTACAGTTGTAGCAGGACTTCCCTGCTTTTATACTCCAACCCCCTTGAAATACAGGCCAACATTCTCCGCCCCCCCCATCTCCCACCCTGATCTCTCCGTCCTTGGCCTCCTACACTGTTCCAACGGAGCTCAACATAAGCTCGAGGAACAGCACCTCATCTTTCCATGAGGCACTTTACAGCCTTCTGGACTCAACATTGAGTTCAACAATTTCAGACCATAACCTCAGCCCCTATCTTTTCGGACGGCAGCTGTTGATGATTCTGCCGTTGCCATTTACACCTCCTCTAGACCCATCTATTGTTACTTCACTTGTCCCATTACCATCTCCTTTTGCCTTGCACCATCATCCCTTTTGTCATTTAATCTCTCCTGCCTTCCGCCCCATCACAGACCTTCCCTTTTGTTCTTTCCTCCCCTCCCCGCTTTCCCTGCCCCTGCATTTGCTTAAAATCTGTCACATCTCCAACTTTTTCCAGTTCTGAAGAAAGGTCATCGACCTGAATCGTTAACGCTCTCCACAGAAGCTGCCCTGACCCGCTGAGCGCTTACAGCATTTGCTGTTTCTATTTAAGTGTGAAGCAAAATCTCTCTATTCAACCACAAGAAGAAACCTGGGCCCGGAGTTACCGCTGGGCAGCGCTGTTCGGCCGAGATCGGCGTGACCGACGCAAAAGATGGTGGAATTTCAAGCGAATTTGCGCCCAGCGCACCTCGAGGTTCCGCCGTCTTTTGCGCCATTTAAAAAAAAATCGCGCTGGAATCCGGCCCCGCCCACAAAATGCGGCCGCTCCCCCTGATCAAATGAGTCACCGTGGCGAGTATCTGCTAACTGCGCCCGCTTGCGGGCCTTCGAGGAGGCTTTAAAAATTAAGCTTGTTTTTTTTATATTCATTCCCGGGATGTGGTTGTCGCTGGCAAGGCCCAGCATTTATTGCCCATCCCTAGTTGCCCCTTGAGAAGGTTGTGGTGAGCCGCCTTGAACCGCTGCAGTCCGTGTGGTGAAGGTGCTCCCACAGTGCTGTTAGGGAGGGAGTTCCAGGATTTTGACCCAGCGACGATGAAGGATCGGCCGATATATTTCCAAGTCAGGATGGTGTGTGTGACTTGGAGGGGAACTTGGAGATGGTGGTGTTCCCATGCGCCTGCTGCCCTTGTCCTTCTAGGTGGAAGAGGTCGCGGGTTTGGGAGGTGCTGCCGAAGAAGCCTTGGCGAGTTGCTGCAGTGCATCTTGTAGATGGTACACACTGCAGCCACGGTGCGCCGGCGGTGGAGGGAGTGAATGTTTAAGGTGGTGGAATGGGGTGCCGATCAAGCGGGCTGCTTTGTCCTGGGTGGTGTCGAGCTTCTTGACTGTTGTTGGAACTGCACTCATCCAGGCAAGTGGAGAGTATTCCATCACACTCCTGACTTGTGCCTTGTAGATGGTGGAAAGGACGCCTTTGAAAAGCTTTTAAATATATATATATTTTTAATTCATTAAAAACTGACGACTGTACCCCAGTATCACTGGCAAATGGGTCTGTATAGTTTATTAAAGTCATTTTCAGTGAATTAAAATTGGGTTACTCACAGGAGGTGGATGGGACACACTGATTAAAAATGCTTATTATTGGTGATAAACCCATTCTCAGCTGCATTAACCAAACTGAACCCAGATGGAGCTGTACGAAACGCTAGTTAGGCCACAGCTGGAATACTGTGTGCAGTTCTGGTCGCCACACTATAGGAAGGATGTGATTGCTTTGGAGAGGGTGCAGAGGAGATTCACCAGGATGTTACCTGGGCTGGAGCGCTTCAGCTATGAGGAGAGACTGGACAGGCTGGGGTTGTTTTCCTTGGAGCAGAGAAGGCTGGGGGGGGACCTGATTGAGGTGTACAAAATTATGAGGGGCAGAGATAGGGTAGATAGAAAGGAACTTTTCCCCTTAGTAGAGGGGTCAATAACCAGGGGGCATAGTTTCAAGGTAAGGGGCAGGAGGTTTAGAGGGGATTTGAGGAAAAACTGTTTCACCCAGAGGGTGGTTGGAATCTGGAACTCACTGCCTGAAAGGGTGGTAGAGGCAGGAACCCTCACAACATTCGAGAAGCATTTAGATGAGCACTTGAAACGCCATAGCATACAAGGCTACGGACCAAGTGATGGAAAATGGGATTAGATTAGACAGGGCTTGATGGCCGGCGCGGACACGATGGGCCGAAGGGCCTCTTTCTGTGCTGTATAACTCTATATGACTCTGTGGGCTAAAAATTGAGTAGTGCCCCAATTAGCATCCCCACGCCAGAAATTGAGTGGTTGCGCCCCAAGAGGGGAGTGGGGCGCTACTGGAAGCACCCCGCATCCCTCTTGGGGCGCTGTGAGTCAATATTGCGGCATTATGAGCCGCAGCGCTACACGCTGCGGCACGTCGCGCTGCGGTATTGCAGCGCCTTCCTCCCCTTCGTAAAGGGGAGGGGCCTTGTGCAGCGCGACCTGGGGCCCAGCTGGGCCCCCGGGGATCGGGAGTGCAGGCAAAAGAGCCCGGCACTCAAGAGAAGTGCCGGGCTCTTGGAGCGCAGCCGGCACTCCGCGGGGCGGGGGGGGGGGGGGGGGGGGATGTTTCAGGAGGTCTGGGACGGGAGCGCAGGCAGGTGCTGGCAGGCGGCCAGCAACAAAAATGGCCGCCCCGCACCTCGCCTTTAAAGTGCGCCTCCCCGGCCGCAGGTACGCCCCCCCTGACCCCGTCGGACATAGCATCCGGCGGCAAGTGAGAGGGCGCTCCCGAAGATCGTGGCCAGGGCGTGAGCGGGGCGCTGCGCACACCAATGACGTCATCGCCAGCGGCGCAGCGCCGCAGGGCGCTACCAGTTAGCGCCACCACTAACCTCACGCTGAATTTTGCGGGAGGCGTGGGCAGTGCCGCGCCCGGCCGCTAGTTGGTTTGCGTCCCGTTAGTGCCCTCTTAAGGAGCTAACGCGAGGCACAACCAACTGAATTTTCTCCCCCCACGACTCTCCAGCCAGGGGGAAACATCCTCTCAGCATCTACCTTGTCGAGCCCCCTCAGAATGTTATATGTTTCAATAAGATCACCTCTCATTCTTCTAAACTCCAATGAGTATCGGCCCAACCTGCTCAACCTTTCGTCATACGTCAACCCCTTCATCCCAGGAATCAACCGAGTGAATCGTCTCTGAACTGCCTCCAATGCGAGTATATCCCTCCTTAAATATGAAGACCAAAACTGTACGCAGTACTCCAGGTGTGGTCTCACCAACGCCCCGTACAGTTGTAACAGGACTTCCCGACTTTTATACTCCATCCCCCTTGCAATAAAGGCCAACATTCCATTAGCCTACCTAATTACTTGCTGTACCTGCATGCCAATTTTTATAACTCTATTGACTCTAGTTACCGCTTGTAAAGATACCCAGGAATATTTTTGAAAGCAGAATTTTATTTTAAATTTCACCTATTAAGACGCTGCCTGACCGTGTTGGTTCAGGGCAGAATTCGCGTTGGGCAACGTGCATACGGTTTGAGCGGATATGCGGGGGCGGGGTGGGGGGCGTTGGTGGAAAAACACTTTTCAAAATGTGTGCAATTTTGGACGCACCCTCCAAAAGCATTGCCGGCTGGATCCGTTCCCCAGGCCAGACGTCTTTGTGGGCAGTGAACTGCCAATTAGTGCCCAACTTGGCATCGGTTTGGGGCCATGGACACAGGCCCGTTTGGGATGAATGCTTTTAATTAATATTAATTGATACTTCCGCGTGTATGATTCTGACGGCCAGCAGAGAGAGGAGACTCCCAGCCCATCAGCCTGGGCTACATGCAAACAGAGGGAGGGCACGATCTTGGCAAATGTCTGCTTTCACCATCTGCTGGCTCTCAGCAGCTATTTCGTTTGGGTTTTTGGATCTGCTCATAGGTTTCAATCATTTACCTGAGGGCTCACATATTGGAGGGAGCGCCGCACTGTCAGAGGGGCAGTACTGAAAGATGGCGCCTCCGACAGGGCGGCGCTCCCTCAGTACTGCCCCTCCGACAGTGCGGTGATCCCTCGGTACTGCCCCTCCGACAGTGCGGTGCTCCCTCAGTACTGCCCCTCCGACAGTGCGGCGCTCCCTCAGTACTGCCCCTCCCACAGTGTGGCGCTCCCTCAGTACTGCCCCTCTGACAGTGCGGCGCTCCCTCAGTACTGCCCCTCTGACAGTGCAGCGCTCCCTCAGTACTGCCCCTCCGACAGTGCGGCGCTCCCTCAGTACTGCTCCTCCGACAGTGCGGCGCTCCCTCAGTACTGCCCCTCCGACAGTGCGGCGCTCCCTCAGTACTGCCCCTCCCACAGTGTGGCGCTCCCTCAGTACTGCCCCTCTGACAGTGCGGCGCTCCCTCAGTACTGCCCCTCTGACAGTGCAGCGCTCCCTTAGTACTGCCCCTCCGACAGTGCGGCGCTCCCTCAGTACTGCTCCTCCAACAGTGCGGTGCTCCCTCAGTACTGCTCCTCCGACAGTGCGGCGCTCCCTCAGTACTGCCCCTCCGACAGTGCGGCGCTCCCTCAGTACTGCCCCTCCCACAGTGCGGCGCTCCCTCAGTACTGCCCCTCTGACAGTGCGGCGCTCCCTCAGTACTGCCCCTCTGACAGTGCGGCGCTTCCTCAGTGCTGCCCCTCCAACAGTGCGGCACTCCCTCAATACAGCCCCTCCATCCGTGCGGCGCTCCCTCAGTACTGCCCCTCCGACAGTGCGGCGCTTCCTCAGTGCTGCCCCTCCAACAGTGCGGCACTCCCTCAGTACAGCCCCTCCATCCGTGCGGCGCTCCCTCAGTACTGCCCCTCCGAGAGTGCAGCGCTCCCTCAGTACTGCCCCTCCGACAGTGCGGCGCTCCCTCAGTACTGCCCCTCCGACAGTGCGGCGCTCCCTCAGTACTGCCCCTCCGACAGTGCGGCGCTCCCTCAGTACTGTCCCTCCGACAGTGCGGCGCTCCCTCAGTATTGGCACTGGGAGAGAGAGTGCGATCCACTGAGCCACCGGGAAGCTGATAAGGCAGCACATAATATTGCAGTGAATAACGCTCTGGCTGTATTTCGGCCTTTGTTACAGAGACTCGACTGTGTCTCAATCACTGAGCTTGAGGGACTGGTAACGAGAATGGGCAGGAAGCCTGTATGTGTGTATGTGTGTGTATACGTGTCTAGACTACAGAGTACAAAGCCAGAGGGCTATGGCTTTCTCTATGTCCTGAAAAACAAGATGAAACTACAAAGTGAAGTCCCTCGGGCACATCAAGGCTTTGCTTCATTCTCTTCGCTTTTCTTTCCTCCCCTCCCTGTTTTATGTGCAGGCCGAAGGTCCAGCCACTTAAAAGAAGACGCCGTCAGCTGATCTACGTCTCAGGATCAATTAGCAGGAAGCATTTGAAAATGCTGTGGGTTTCTGTGAGTGGGTGTGAGGGAGCATCAGGTTGCGCAGGGCATGTTTTCGTGGGAGACAGCGGGAGTCCGCGCATGTGGTGCGTAACGTTGAGTAGCTGTTCAGTGCGCGAGCTGCGTGGATGTGTGATAAGTCCCGGGATGAGAGGGTTGTACTATGAGGAGAGATTGAGTAGAATGGGCCTCTACCCTACGCTAGTGCCAGCCGTGGCTCAGTGGGTAGTCACACTCGCCTCTGAGTCAGAAGGTCGCGGGTTCGAGTCCCACTCAAGGGACTTGAGCACAAAAATCTAGGCTGACACTCCCAGCGCAGGTACTGAGGGAGCGCCGCACTGTCAGAGGGGCAGTACTGAGGGAGCGCCACACTGTCGGAGGGGCAGTACTGAGGGAGTGCCGCACTGTCGGAGGGGCAGTACTGAGGGAGCGCCGCACTGTCGGAGGAGCAGTACTGAGGGAGAGCCGCACTGTCGGAGGGGCAGTACTGAGGGAGCGCTGCACTGTCGGAGGGGCAGTACTGAGGGAGCGCCGCACTGTCGGAGGGGCAGTACTGAGGGAGCGCCGCACTGTCGGAGGGGCAGTACTGAGGGAGCGCCGCACTGTCGGAGGGGCAGTACTGAGGGAGTGCCGCGCTGTCGGAGGGGCAGTATTGAAGGAGCGCCGCACTGTCGGAGGAGCAGTACTGAGGGAGCGCCGCGCTGTTGGAGGGGCAGTACTGAGAGAGTGCCGCACTGTCGGAGGTGCCGAATTTCGATTGAGACGTTAAACCAATGCCCCGTCTGTTCACTCAGGTGGACGTAAAAGATCCTATGGTACTATTTCGAAGAAGAGCTTTGGAGTTCTCCCCGGTGTCCTGGGCCAATATTTATCCCACAACCAACATCACTGACGTAAGAAAACTACTGGGCACTTGGTCTGAGTATTAAACAAGGCTTTAATCAACTGTTTTTCAACATGGAGATCTAGTTGTGTCCTTCACTAGTTCCTGTTAAGAATGTCCTGAGCAAGCTGGGCCCGTGCCCGAGTATTTATACTCTCCCTGGACAGCGCCACCCGCAGGCCGCCCAGTATCGTTTCATAAGTCATTTCCACATGAATGACGAGATTCATGTCAATCACTAAAACCGATGATCTGGTCATTATCACATTGCTGTTTGTGGGAGCTTGCTGTGCACAAATTGGCTGCCGTGTTTCCCACATTACAACAGTGACAACACTTCAAAAGCACATAATTGGCTGTAAAGCGCTTTGAGATGTCTGGTGGTCGTGAAAGGCGCTATATAAATGCAAGTCTTTCTTTCTTTATACTCTCTGGAGTTTAGAAGAATGAGAGGTGATCTCGTTGAAACATATAAGACTCTGAGGGGGATTGACAGGGTAGATACAGGGAGGATGTTTCCCCTGGCTGGGGAGTCTAGAACCAGGGGGCACAGTCTCAGGATAAGGAGTCGGCCATTTAGGACTGAGATGAGGAGGAATTTCTTCACTCAGAGGGTGGTGAATCTTTGGAATTCTCTACCCCAGAGGGCTGTGGAGGCTCAGTCGTTGAGTATATTCAAGGCTGAGATCGATAGATTTTTTGGACTCTAGGGGAATCAAGGGATATGGGGATCAGGCGGGAAAGTGGAGTTGAGTTCGAAGATCAGCCATGATCTTATTGGCGGAGCAGGCTCGAGGGGCCGAATGGCCGACTCCAGTTCCTAATTCTTATGTTCTTATGAGCGGAGTGTGTGCCTTGGGGAGGTGTGACGAGTGTGGACTGTTTGTTAGTAACCGAGATGAAGGACACAAGGCTCATGGTCGAGGGCAGAGCTAACATGGGAGAGAAGATGAGGTCAATTCAGGAGCAGCAGACAGGTCACATCAAGGATAGGTGTTAAAAACCTGTAGCTTGTATTACAAATTATTTACAGAACAGAAACAGGCCATTTAGCCCCACAGGTCCAAGCTAGTGTTTATGCTCCGCATTAGCCTCCTCCCACCCCACATCATCTAACCAGCAACCACGGGCATTTATATAGCGCCTTTAACGTAGTAAAACGTCCCAAGGCGCTTCACAGGAGCGATTATCAAACAAAGTTTGACACCGAGCCACATAAGGAGATATTAGGACAGGCGACCAAAAGCTTGGTCAAAGAGGTCGGTTTTCAGGAGCGTCTTAAAGGAGGAGTGTGAGTTAAGGAATATCCTTCTATTCCTTTCTCCCTCATGTGTTTATCCAGCTTCCCCTTAAATGTATCGATACTATTCGCCTCAACCCCTCCCTGTGGTAGCGAGTTCCACATTCTCACCACTCTCTGGGTAAAGAAGTTTCTCCTGAATTCCCGATTGGATTTATTAGTGACTATCTTATATTGATGGCCCCTAGTTCTGGTCTCCCCCACAAGTGGAAACATCTTCTCTACGTCGACCCTATCGAACCCTTTCATAATCTTAAAGACCTCGATCAGGTCGCCCCTCAGCCTTCTCTTTTCTAGAGAAAAGAGCCCCGGCCTGTTCAATCTTTCCTGATGGGTAGAACCTCTCAGTTCTGGTATCATTCTAGTACAGGAAACTTTGTGCTATCCGGCACCGACGGGACCGAGCTGTTGCCGTCCCATCAAAACTGCCGAACAAACCAGCGCTAATGTTAAAACATACGGAGATTTTGAGCTCCGTATCTGGCAACAAACCCTGTTGCTTAGCAACAGCTTCTAAACAGTCGGCCGTACCTTGCAAGCGTCTCTGTAGCTTAGCAACAGCTTCAGCGAGACCTTGCAGAGCCTGACTGGTGAAAAAAAAGCAACGAAAAGTAAAAAAAACTAACGAAACGGCTCCTGATTTTTGCCGGTGGCTCGAGCATTCCGGACAGTTAACCTCCGGATAAACCAAAGTTTCCTGTAAATCTTTTTTGCACCTTCTCCAGTGCCTCCATATCCTTTTTATAAAATGGAGACCAGAACTGTTCACAGTAACTCCAAGTGTGGTCTAACCAAGGTTCGATACAGGTTTAGCATAACTTCCCTACTTTTAGTGCTTCGTTTGCTTTTTTTATGGCCTTATTAACCTGCGTCGTAACTTTTAGTGATTTGTGTATCTGTAGCCCCAGATCCCTCTGCTCCTCTACCTCATTTAGACACTTCTTTTCCAAGCAGTATGTGGCCTCTTTATTGTTCCGACCAAAATCTACCACCTCACACCGATCTATACTGAAGTTCATTTACAATCACACGCCCATTCTGCAAGTTTACTACTACTTTATCACGATACCTCCTCTGTATTAATGACATCATTTTAGGAGGAAGAATAGGCTGATAGAGGATAAGAGGTTCCACAGCTTCGAGGTCCGCTGAGGGAATGAGGAGGTTGAGTTAGAGTGTAAGGGTGAGGGTGATGACTTCAACACGATGAGCAAGTGAGGACACAGGAAGATGGAATACAGTGTGTATCGAGATCGAGAGGAACAAGAGTGGGAGGTTCATTGGAATAATGACATATCTCTATCTTGAACCTTATGCAATTCCTCTTTGTTGACATACTTCCAGAGATCCCCTGCAAATATCGAAACAGATTTTACTTTACTCTGTATCTAACCCGTGCTGTACCTGCCCTGGGAGAGTTTCATGGGGACAGTGTAGAGAGAGCTATACTCTGTATCTAACCCGTGCTGTATCTGCCCTGGGAGTGTTTGATGGGACAGTGTAGAGGGAGCTTTACTCTGTATCTAACCCGTGCTGTATCTGCCCTGGGAGTGTTTGATGGGACAGTGTAGAGGGAGCTTTACTCTGTATCTAACCCGTGCTGTACCTGCCCTGGGAGTGTTTGATGGGACAGTGCAGAGGGAGCTTTACTCTGTATCTAACCCATGCTATACCTGCCCTGGGAGAGTTTCATAGGGACAGTGTAGATGGAGCTTTACTCTGTATCTAAGCCGTGCTGTACCTGCCCTGGGAGTGTTTGATGGGACAGTGTAGAGGGAGCTTTACTCTGTATCTAACCTGTGCTGTACCTGCCCTGGGAGTGTTTGATGGGGACAGTGTAGAGGGAGCTTTACTCTGTATCTAACCCGTGCTATACCTGCCCTGGGAGAGTTTCATGGGGACAGTGTAGATGGAGCTTTACTCTGTATCTAACCCGTGCTGTACCTGCCCTGGGAGTGTTTGATGGGACAGTGTAGAGGGAGCTTTACTCTGTATCTAACCCATGCTGTACCTGCCCTGGGAGTGTTTGATGGGACAGTGTAGAGGGAGATTTACTCTTTATCTAACCCGTGCTGTACCTGCCCTGGGAGTGTTTGATGGGAACACTGAATGTCTGATATGGATAATGCTACATTTCACAGCACGACCATCCTTTGCATTTAGTAACGCCTACATTCACAATTGGAAGCACCACGTTGAGCCGTCGCCATGCTCGGACATGTAACGGTTAAAACCCATTACCTCAGCAAACTGGAAAAAGTGCTGACCATACTGCATTTGCCAATGAGGAACAGAAATAAGCCTGCAGTCCTGGGAGACTGCCGCCATTTGGAGCACTGCTCCAAGCTGCAGATCCCTCACTTTAATGTGCCTGCCCAGTGGGGACAGAGCGACAGCAGACTGGAACTCAGGAGATGCCCAGACTTACCGCAGCACCAACCAATTAGGTTGTCCCTCGAATAAATCCCAAGCAACAAAACACACAATGTGCCCGTAGTATTAAGAGCATAAGAAACAGGAGCAGGAGTCGGCCATTTGTCCCCTCGAGCCTGCTCCGCCATTCAATAAGATCGTGGCTGATCTTCGACCTCATCTCCCCCTTTCTCACCCAATCCCCATATCCCCTGAAACATAGAAACATAGAAGATAGGAGCAGGAGTAGGCCATTCGGACCCTCGAGCCTGCTCCGCCATTTAATGAGATCTTGGCGTCTCAGGATACGAGGTAGGACATTTAGGACTGGGATGAGGAGAAATTTCTTCACTCAGAGGGTGGGGAACCTGTGGAATTCTCTACCACAGAAGGCTGTGGAGGCCAAGTCACTGAATATATTTAAGAAGGAGATAGATAGATTTCTAGACACAAAAGGCATCAAGGGGTATGGGGAAGAGAGCGGGAATATGGTATTGAGATAGAGGATCAGCCATGATCATATTGAATGGCGGAGCAGGCTCAAAGGGCCGAATGGCCGACTCCTGCTCCTATTTTTCTAAGAAGGCCGGCAAACGGGCTCAATTAGCGGGAACTCGCCGCAGTGACTCATTCAATCTCGGGGGGGGGGGGATGCGGACGGCGCCACCCCAGGCTGTTTTTTTAAACCTGCGCGGAAGATGGCGGTGACTCGATTCGCGCCGGGTGTGACTTGCGCGTGAAATTCCGTCATCTCTCGTGCTGGTTTGGCCAGTTTTGGGCGAATGGTGCCAAAGAAACACAGCGCGACGAGGCGGCAACTCCTGCCCCGTAATATATATATATATATATAATAATGGGAATTGGATAAATACTTGAATAGGAATATATCGTAAGGCTACGGGGAAAGAGCAAGAAATGTGGGCCCAATTGGAGAGCTCTTTCAAAGAGCCGGCACAGGCATGATGGGCCGAATGGCCTCCTTCTGTGGTGTAAGGTTCTATATTAGTGTGGTGGAGTACATAACTGCACATTTGTACTCCACCATTACGGACACAGTACAGAACAGGCCAATATGAATGCGGCCCTTTTCTTTTTATTCATTCCTGCGATCTGGGCGTCGCTGGCAAGGCCCAGCATTTATTGCCCATCCCTAGTTGCCCCTTGAGAAGGTGGTGGTGAGCCGCCTTCTTAAACCGCTGCAGTCCGTGTGGTGAAGGTGCTCCCACAGTGCTGTTAGGGAGGGAGTTCCAGGATTTTGACCCAGCGACGATGAAGGATCGGCCGATATATTTCCAAGTCAGGATGGTGTGTGTGACTTGGAGGGGAACTTGGAGGTGGTGGTGTTCCCGTGCGCCTGCTGCCCTTGTCCTTCTAGGTGGAAGAGGTCGCGGGTTTGGGAGGTGCTGCCGAAGAAGCCTTGGCGAGTTGCTGCAGTGCATCTTGTAGATGGTACACACTGCAGCCACGGTGCGCCGGTGGTGGAGGGAGTGAATGCTTAAGCTGGTGGATGGGGTGCCAATCAAGCGGGCTGCTTTGTCCTGGATGGTGTCGAGCTTCTCGAGTGTTGTTGGAGCTGCACTCATCCAGGCAAGTGGAGAGTATTCCATCACACTCCTGACTTGTGCCTTGTCGATGGTGGAAAGGCTTTGGGGAGTAAGGAGGTGGGCAAAGTCAGAATACACATACCTTGCTGGGTCCTTTACTCTGTGTTCCATAGCTAGCTACAGATAAATGGCGACCTTTAATTTTACTTTATTTTAGCAGCTGGACGATTAATTGTAGTTGGCCGGAAAAGAATAAACGAGATCGATTGCCTTCAACATCACATTGGGGAGAAGGTCAGCTGCCTCTTCTGTGCCAGAAAAAACAGGCGGCCTGCGGTTCAGAATCAGGGAGGTTCGGGAGGGCAGTCCCCTTAGCGGGTACGGTAGCATAGTGGTTACGTTACTGGACTAGTAATCCAGAGGCCTGGCTTAATGATCTGGAGACGTGAGTTTAAATCCCACCACTGGCAGCTGTGGAATTTAAATTCATGCAATTAAATAAATCTGGAATAATAAGCTAGTAATAGTGACCATGAAACTATTGGATTGTCATAGAAACCCATCTGGTTCACTAATGTCCTTTAGAGAAGGAACATCTCACCTGGTCTAGGCCTATACCCACCGCAATGTGGTTGAGTCTGAAATGGATTTAAGGTTTTGGGCTCGGCTTTTTTGGATTTTACCGAAGTAGTGTCTTGCTGCAATAGATGTGAAAAGTTTTTAAAGTGTGCAAGGGAGTGCTGCTGGACGCTTGCAAGGCCTCAGATGGTAAATGAGAAGACCTTTGAGATGACAGAACATGCTGCGAATACTCAGCAGGTCACGCAACATCCGTGGAGAGGGAAAACAGAGTTCACGTCTCAGGTCGAGATGCTGCCTGACCAGCTGAGTATTTCCAGCATTTTATGCCGTCAGTTCACATTTACAGCGTCTGCTTGCAGCGGGAAGAGGAAGACGCAGAAGAGGAGGAAGACAAAGAGGAGGAAGCCGAAGAGGAGCAATCAGACGGAAGGATGCATCCCAGACAGCCCCTTTGTGGCCGGGATATCTGGGATGGAATCATCTGCCTACGGTCCCACTGGCTGGGCAGGCTGCATTTCTTGGGTGTGTGAAATCAGGAAGGCACAAGGGTGGAGTTGTGCAGACGGGAGGGCAGGAAAGCAAGAGGTGCATGCCAGAAGGAGGATAACGTACGAGGATACCCGCATCTTGTATCCGTTCTGCCCTGCCGCTGGCCAAGGGCTCAGCCATGCCCCTGCCAAGAATGGCCTGCACCGTCTCCTCGAGGGCGAGGCGAGGCTAGGAATGGGAGATGTGCCTCGTCATTGGTGCAGATTGTTGGTAGGTGAGTGATTGCGGGGGGGAGGGGAGTCATGCATTGAGCAGTGTGTGAGGCTAGTGGTGCACTTGGTAGGAGACGGCTTTTGAAGATGCAGTCACTGACCTTGACCAGTGGTCTGAGGTCCTGAAGCTTCTTTGGGCACTGGAGCCTGGTGGTGGGGCAACACTGCTGGCGGTGATGCCCTCGATGACATGGGCCCCCATGGTTCTTTCTGGAGGGCCTCCTAGTCCCTGTGGGGAGGGGGCCGCTCGTGCAGTGTTGACCCCCTGTACAAAGCTGGAGTGCTGCGTGTGAGACCCTGGGCGCCCCTTCATGGGCCATTTGTGTTAGTGCTGAGGCAGTTTTCCCATTTGTTGAGGTGAGGGAGGCAATTCAGCTTCAACAGCTGAATATTGACATTTGGAACGTCTTTTCGATATTGAGTATTGCTTAAAAGGCAGAAAAATGTATTGATTCACTGCATTTTATTTTGTACTGCTTCAGTGTGCATGGCCCCTTTAATTCTCAGGCCTCTTCATTGCCCATAATTCCCTGCGAGCTCCATCGCTTCGCTCCCAGAGGCTGTGGGAAGCTGCAACGCTGGAACTGGACAGGAACTTTGGTCCCGGATCCCTCGCTTAGCGCGGCAGCCATTTCCAGGTGACACCGGCAACTTTGCTGTCGAACACAAATTTCCCACCCACCCACCCCCCCGACATCTTTGTTGCAGACTGGGCACTGCATTTGCAAACTGAGTCCATCGTGGAGCACCAGCAGAAGATTCAATCAGAATTTCCGAGGTAGCAGAGTATAAACCGTCTAAGCCCTAGTCCTAGAGGCAGTGGGTGAACCAGTATTCTGCAGTGCAACCGAGCCCAACAGACCTAAAAGACCACGGGTTGAAATTCCTGGTCGAGATTCAATGAGGTCATTTCTGCTGTGGGGTGAAGGTCGGGGCGGGGGGGCGATTCATTTAGTAGGCATTAAGAAAAGGTCACTAACTAGAGGTCACAGATTCCAAATCATTGGAAAAAGATCTAGAGGGGAGATGAGGAGAGCTTTTTTCACTCAGAGCTGAGGACCTCGGCAGCTGAAGGCGCGGCCGCCAATGCTGGAGCGATTAAAATCGGGGGGGATGCGCAGGAGGCCAGAATTGGAGGAGCGCAGAGATCTCGGAGGGTTGTGGGAAACTACAGAGATAGGGAGGGGCGAGGCCATGGAGCAAAAGACAGCTCTCCCTCAGTACTGCCCCTCCGACAGTGCAGCGCTCCCTCAGTACCCCCCTCCGACAGTGCGGCGCTTCCTCAGTACCGCCCTCCGACAGTGCGGCGCTCCCTCAGTACCGCCCCTCCGACAGTGCGGCGCTCCCTCAGTACCGCCCCTCCGACAGTGCGGCGCTCCCTCAGTGCAGCCCCTCCGACAGTGCGGCGCTCCCTCAGTACCGCCCCTCCGACAGTGCGGCGCTCCCTCAGTACCGCCCCTCCGACAGTGCGGCGCTCCCTCAGTACCGCCCCTCCGACAGTGCGGCGCTCCCTCAGTACCGCCCCTCCGACAGTGCGGCGCTCCCTCAGTACTGCCCCTCCGACAGTGCGGCGCTCCCTCAGTACCGCCCCTCCGACAGTGTGGCGCTCCCTCAGTACCGCCCCTCCGACAGTGCGGCGCTCCCTCAGTACCGCCCCTCCGACAGTGCGGCGCTCCCTCGGTACCGCCCCGCCGACAGTGCGGCGCTCCCTCAGTACTGCCACTCCGACAGTGCGCCCCTCCCTTAGTACAGCCCCTCCAACAGTGCGGCACTCCCTCAGTACTGCCCCTCCGACAGTGCGGCGCTCCCTCAGCACTGCACTGGGAGTGTCAGCCTAGATTTTTGTGCTCAAGTCTCTGGAGCGAGACTTGAACCCACAACCTTCTGACTCAGAGGCGAGGGTGCGGCCCACTGAGGCACGGCTGCCACGGTTGAAGCACACACGCATACCCTGTGCCAACACGAGCAGTGAGATCACGTACCCAAACAACGGTATCTGTCGCTCCTGTTTTAGTTACCAATTGGAAAGGCAATTAGCCACATCAGGATTGCCAATGAGCCTCAGGTGGCTAGTGGCTAACGCACTGGATATCATTGTCTCTAGACTGCTGCATTGTTAGAGGCTGGGACGTTAAAGGGCGGGGGGGGGAGTTTTAACCCCCAAAAACAGGTGGGGTTTGGGTCGGCTGGGGGGTTAAAATTTTAATGATCTTCAACACGGAACCCAACCGGCCTTGAACCTGCCCACTTCCGGTTTTAACGGAGGCGGGACAGGTGGGGGGCGGCGGGGCGGGTGACCAAAATGTGACCAGGAGGCCGGGCCCTCCTTTAAATATTCGAATGAGGCTGTGTGCCTCAGAGTTTTATCTCGGTTCCAGCTTGAAGACTGGCCGGCCGGGTTTCCCGGGCTTTGGGAAACCCGGCAGCTAAAGGGAGGAGAGCACTGCTGTGTGGAAGAGGTATGTTATTTTCCAGCACTGCTTGTTGGCCAGGAGGAGCAGAAGTGCTTCCCACCCCCGGTACCCCTCAAGCTAACCTGTTAACCTCCCCAGCGATCGGAACCGCCTCCCATGATCCGAGACCCTCCCAGGTCCTCCACGGCCCCCCCTGCGATCTTCTCCTCTCCTCCCCCAATCTCGCTGGGCCGCCCTCCCCACCCCTCCTCTCCCAATCTCTCTGGGCCGCCCTCCCCATCGATGTCAACCCCCCCAGATCCCCAAACTCTCCTGTTCCCCCATCGATGACCCCTGCCCCCTACCCCCCGGATCCCCGATCTCTCCTGCTCCCCCATCAATGCTCTCCCCCCCCACTCCGAACCCCCCAGGCTCTCCCCGACAGCTGAACGCTGCCAGGAAACGGAGTTCAAAAATGGAATCAGGCCCTGCCGTTAAATTGGCCCTGCCCGCTAAACCACCTCCTCCTCCCGCCCCCCTCGCACCCGCTCCCTCCCCGCCTCCGAGTTACTATCATGGCCCCGCTCGTCTGTGTGTGGGATCTGGCTGTGCGTACCTGTCTCTCACAGCGAGAGCAACAGTTCAGGATGCGCGTCGAGACCTCTCGAGGGATGGGACGAGCCACGCACAACGCCTTATCTATCGGTCGGCCGCTCGCTCGAGCGCTGCCGCCATCCTCCACGGGCGAATTAAGGCAGCACGCCGACGGCGTCTGCCCTCGCACAGCTTGCCGCGCCCTCTCACAATGCCCGCAGTGTCTGCAAGCTCGGTGCCTGTGGCTTTCGGCGGCTGCTTGCTGGAAGAGCCGCAGAATAAACGCTGATGGAGTGGGACCCGGCAGACATGTTACCCTCATTAATAAAATATCAGCTTTAAAGGTCAGAAAATAATCAATTAGTCTCGCTGCCATCAAGATTTTTGGCCGCGGGCAAATCATCCTTCTGTGTATGTACACGCTGTCAATATGTACATTCACACATACACACACGCACACACACGTGTGCCTGCAGGCAGAACTGCACCATATACACGCGCACAAGCATGAGACGTGCGTGCGTTTAGCGTGCAGGAGATTTAATTGAGGTTTTTGTTTCAACAGCAACAACAACTTGTATTTATATAGCGCCTTTAACGTAGTACAACGTCCCAAGGCACTTCACAGGAGCATTTTAAGACAAAAAATTTGACACCGAGTCACATAAGGATAAATTGGGACAGGTGACGAAAAGCTTGGTCAGAGAGGTCGGTTTTAAGGAGCGTCTTAAAGGAGGAGAGAGAGGCGGAGAGGTTTAGGGAGGGAATTCCAGAGCTTGGGGCCCAGGCAGCTGAAGGCATGGCCGCCAATGGTGGAGCGATTATAATCATAATCATAAGCCTCAGGCTACAGGACGATATAGACGGGTTGGTCAGATGGGCAGAACAGTGGCAAATGGAATTTAACCCTGAAAAGTGTGAGGTGATGCATTTTGGGAGGACTAACAAGGCAAGGGAATACACAATGAATGGTAAGACCCTAGGAAGGACAGAGGATCAGAGGGACCTTGGTGTGCCTGTACATAGATCCCTGAAGGCAGCAGGACAGCTAGATAAGGTGGTTAAAAAGGCATATGGGATACTTGCCTTCATTAGCCGAGGCATAGAATATAAGAGCAGGGAGGTTATGATGGAGCTGTACAAAACGCTAGTTAGGCCACAGCTGGAATACTGTGTGCAGTTCTGGTCGCCACACTATAGGAGGGATGTGATTGCATTGGAGAGGGTGCAGAGGAGATTTACCAGGATGTTACCTGGGCTGGAGCGCTTCAGCTATGAGGAGAGACTGGACAGGCTGGGGTTGTTTTCCTTAGAGCAGAGAAGGCTGAGGGGGGGCCTGATTGAGGTGTAAAAATTTATGAGGGGCATAGATAGGGTGGATAGAAAGGAACTTTTCCCCTTAGTAGAGGGATCAATAACCAGGGGGCATAGTTTCAAGGTAAGGGGCAGGAGGTTTAGAGGGGATTTGAGGAAAAACCGTTTTCACCCAGAGGGCGGTTGGAATCTGGAACTCACTGCCTGAAAGGGTGGTAGAGGCAGGAACCCTCACAACATTCAAGAAGCATTTAGATGAGCACTTGAAACGCCATAGCATACAAGGCTACGGACCAAGTGCTGGAAAATGGGATTAGAATGGACAGGGCTTGATGGCCGGCATGGACACGATGGGCCGAAGGGCCTCTTTCTGTGCTGTATAACTCTGTGACTAATCAGGGATGTTCAAGAGGGCCGAATTAGAGGAGCGCAGATGTCTCGGGGGGTCGTGGGGCTGAAGGAGATTAGAGATAGAGAGGGGCGAGATGGTCAGATGACTAGGGGAGGACTAATTCTGCTGGTCGAGGAGTCAGTGATGAGGGACCGTCAATTTAAAATGATTAGTCAGAGAACGAGGAAACAAGTGCCAAGTACTACACGTGAGATGGAAATATTGACGTGGAGGTAGCCCAGGAAAAGGTGATGAAAGAGCTCGGGATAAGGCTGAAAGAGGACGAGGAGCCTGGTAGACATGGCGCTAAAAATGTCCAACCAACGCGAAGCAGCAGTCAACAAAACCAATCGGATGTTGAACTACGTTGGACTGCTTTGAGTAGACTCGGCCTATATTCTCTAGAGTTTAGAAGAATGAGAGGTGATCTCATTGAAACATACAAAATTCTTACAGGGCTTGACAGGGTAGATGCAGGGAGGATGTTTCCCCCTGGCTGGGGAGTCTAGAACCAGGGGTCACAGTCTCAGAATAAGGGGGTCGGCCATTTAAGACTGAGATGAGGAGAAATTTCTTCACTCAGAGGGTGGTGAATCTTTGGAATTCTCTACCCCAGAGGGCTGTGGAGGCTCAGTCGTTGAGTATATTCACGGCTGAGATCGATAGATTTTTGGATATTAAGGGAATCAAGGGTATGGGGATAGTGCAGGAAAGTGGAGATGAGGTAGAAGATCAGCCATGATCTTATTGAATGGCGGAGTAGGCTCGAGGGGCCGAATGGCCGACTCCTGCTCCTGTTTCTTATGTTCTTATACTTGACCCGGCTGACTGTTGCGGCCCTATACTCCGTGGCCTAGTTCAAGGCATCATCTCAGCAGCGCTCCGCACCTTCTCAATGGCTAGTGAAGCCTCGGAAGGTAGTTTTGTTGCTTTTAGGTGTTCCCACTGGCCTCCTCCCGCCCTCCATTCGCTATAAGTCAAAAAGTGAGACGGGGGAGGGTGTCAGCAGGAGGCTCCTGAAAGCACTGGCTGCCTGGAAGGTGAGCTGCAGCCAGATTGATTGTGGGCGGGATAAACTGCGAGACTCCTGTGGGAGGTGGGCTGCCACTGGTGTCAGTCACAGGGGAGAGCCGGGCGTTGGCCTAGTGGCATAGATGGCTGGGGCACATTGGATGCCGGTGGCGTACCGGAGGGGTGGGGGAGCAGTGGAGTTGCAGTTTCCATGGCTGCTGTCCGGAAGACTGTGGAGAATGTCAGTAGAGGAGGGCGACAGGCTCGGCCACTGGGGATGTGGGCAGCGGCTGCTAAACAGCCATGGCTCAGTGGGTATTTCTCTCTCTCTCTCTCTCTCTCTCGCTCGCCTCTGAGTCAGAAGGTCCTGGCTTCGAGTCCCGCTCCAGGGACTTGAGCCCATCATCCAGGCTGACACTCCAGTGCAGTACTGAGGGAGCGCCGCACTGTCGGAGCTGCCGTCTTTCGGATGAGGTGTTAAACCGAGGCCCCGTCTGCCCTCTCAGGTGGGTGTAAAAGATCCTACGGCCACTATTGGAAGAAGAGCAGGGGGAGTTCTCCCCGGTGTCCTGGGGCCCAATATTTATCCCTCAATCAACATCACTAAAACAGATGATCCAGTCATTATCACATTGCTGTTTGTGGGAGCTTGCTGTGCGCAAATTGGCTGCCGCGTTTCCTACATTACAACAATGATCACACTTCAAAAAGTACTTCATTAGCTGTAAAGCGCTTTGGGACATCCGGTGGTCGTGAAAGGTGCTATAGAAATGCTTACTATAACCCTTAACATTATATCTACAACCCAGTCCACGAAACACTGCAAGAACAACCAAATTAAGACGGTATTCAGTGACAGACAAGCCTCTCACCCACCGAGCGCCTTTCAGCGTTGAAGGCCCCGTATTGTTTTTAATCTTTGCTTTTTCTCCCCCAGAAAACAGGCAGCATTCCGCACAAAAGAACGTCAATTGTCAGTGTCCAACTTGTACCGCACAGCGATACCATATATGGGATGCAGGAGGTCACAAATATCCCGGTTGGAATAGGTACGCTTTGCCTCGAATGCGCAAGCACTCCCTTAACAGCTTACCATAGCGATCGGGCTGATTTTTTATAATTCGTTTTTATGCGATGTGGGCGTCGCTGGCAAGACCCAGCATTTATTGCCCATCCCTAATTGCCCCTTGAGAAGGTGGTGGTGAGCCGCCTTCTTGAACCGCTGCAGTCCGTGTGGTGAACGTGCTCCCACAGTGCTGTTAGGGAGGGAGTTCCAGGATTTTGACCCAGCAACGATGAAGGATCGGCCGATATATTTCCATGGTGTGGAGATGCCGAAGTTGGGCTTGGGTGGACAAATGTAAGAAGTCACACAACACCAGGTTATAGTCCAACAGCTTTATTTGAAATCACAAGCTTTCGGAGCGCTGCTCCTTCGTCAGGTGAAGTGGAGAGATGCATAAAAACACAGCTTATATAGTCAGAGAATAATGTCAGATGTTTACAGGTAATCTTTCTAACTGCCATTTATCACACCTCGGCAGAGAGATAATCACAGCAAACAAAGGTGTGAATGGTGTCCAAACAGGTCAGTCAGGAAAACATTACATCAAAGAACAATGAGGTGGGGTCACAAGGGGTCAAATGTTGCAGATGCTGGGGTCTGTATGAAAAACAAAAAACAGACCAAAAACCTTTTTTTTGCTGGAAATCACAGCAGGTCCGGCCGCATCTGTGTAGAGAGAACAAGCCAACGACGACTCGAGTCTGGATGACCCTACGTCAGGTGGGGTTACATGTAGCGTGACAGATGCGGCCGGACCTGCTGTGATTTCCAGCAAAAAATATGTTTTTGGCCTGTTTTTTTGTTTTTCATACAGACCCCAGCATCTGCAACATTTGACCCCTTGTGACCCCACCTCATTGTTCTTTGATGTAATGTTTTCCTGACTGACCTGTTTGGACACCATTCACACCTTTGTTTGCTGTGATTATCTCTCTGCCGAAGTGTGATAAATGGCAGTTAGAAAGATTACCTGTAAACATCTGACATTATTCTCTGACTATATAAGCTGTGTTTTTATGCATCTCTCCACTTCACCTGATGAAGGAGCAGCGCTCCGAAAGCTTGTGATTTCAAATAAAGCTGTTGGACTGTAACCTGGTGTTGTGTGATATATTTCCAAGTCAGGATGGTGTGTGACTTGGAGGGGAACTTGGAGGTGGTGGTGTTCCCATGCGCCTGCTGCCCTTGTCCTTCTAGGTGGAAGAGGTCGTGGGTTTGGGAGGTGCTGCTGAAGAAGCCTTGGCGAGTTGCTGCAGTGCATCTTGTAGATGGTACACACTGCAGCCACGGTGCGCCGGTGGTGGGGGGAGTGAATGTTTAAGGTGGCGGATGGGGTGCCAATCAAGCGGGCTGCTTTGTCCTGGATGGTGTCGAGCTTCTTGAGTGTTGTTGGAGCTGCACTCATCCAGGCAAGTGGAGAGTATTCCATCACACTCCTGACTTGTGCCTTGTAGATGGTGGAGAGGCTTTGTGGAGTCAGGAGGTGAGACACTCGCCGCAGAATACCCAACCTCTGACCTGCTCTTGTTGCCACAGTATTTATGTGGCTGGTCCAGTTAAGTTTCTGGTCAGTGGTGACCACCCAGGATGTTGACGGTGGGGGATTTGGCGATGGTAATGTCAAGGGACGCTGGTTAGACTCTCGCTTGTTGGAGATAGTCATTGCCTGGCACTTGTGTGGCGCGGATGTTAGCTAGTGCAAGTTCAAATGTGTAAGCTCAGAGATGAGGTAAAATAAAATCCCTACTTGCTGTCAGGAACCGATGAATTCAGATTGTCTCTTTTTCTGGAATTGCAGTGCAGCAGGAACCTGTCATCTACTCAAGCTGTGCATTACAGTGACTGACAGGCACCGTACACAGAGTGCAGACTGATTCATGGATAAAACCTGAAAATGAGAAAAATGTTCCCGCACTCCTTATAATTCTACAATTATACTCCAGGCAACACCTTAGGACTGAATCAGCCCTGGATACGGTGGCTGCGTATCATAGCATGACAAAACAGTATGCTCCAATAATCATTGGAGATGTGAAAGACAGACTTGCATTTCTCCAGCGCATTTCACAACCTCAGGACGTCTCAAAGGGCTTTACAGCCAATGAAGTACTTTTTGAAGCACTGTTGTAATGTAGGAAACGCGGCAGCCAATTTGCGCACAGCAAGCTCCCGCAAACAGCAATGTGACAATGATCAGATCATTCAGATCATCTATCTTTGGTGATGTTGATTGAGGGATAAATATTGGCCCCAGAACACCGGGGAGAACTCCCCCTGCTCTTCTTCCAATAGCGGCCGTGGGATCTTTTACATCCACCTGAGAGAGCAGACGGGACCTCGGTTTAATGTCTCATCCGAAAGATGGCACCTCTGACAGTGCGGCGCTCCCTCAGTACTGCCCCTCCAACAGTGCAGCAGTCCCTCAGTACTGCCCCTCCGACAGTGCGGCGCTCCCTCAGCACTGCCCCTCCGACAGTGCAGCACTCCCTCAGCACTGCCCCTCCGACAGTGCAGCGCTCCCTCAGTGCTGCCCCTACGACAGTGCGGCGCTCCCTCAGTACTGCCCCTCCAACAGTGCGGCACTCCCTCAGTACTGCCCCTCCGACAGAGCGGCGCTCCCTCAGTTCTGCCCCTCCGACTGCGCGGCGCTCCCTCAGTACTGCCCCTCCGACAGTGCGGCGCTCCCTCAGTACTGCCCCCCCCCGACAGTGCGACGCTCCCTCAGTACTGCCCCTCCGACAGTGCAGCGCTCCCTCAGTACTGCCCCTCCGACAGAGCGGCGCTCCCTCAGTTCTGCCCCTCCGACAGCGCGGCGCTCCCTCAGTACTGCCCCTCCGACAGTGCGACGCTCCCTCAGTACTGCCCCTCCGACAGTGCGACGCTCCCTCAGTACTGCCCCTTCGACAGTGCGGCGCTCCCTCAGTACTGCCCCTCCGACAGTGCGGCGCTCCCTCAGGTCTGCCCCTCCGACAGTGCAGCGCTCCCTCAGTACTGCCCCTACGACAGTGCGGCGCTCCCTCAGTACTGCCCCTCCGACAGTGCGGCACTCCCTCAGTACTGCCCCTCCAACAGTGCGGTGCTCCCTCAGTACTGCCCCTCCGACAGTGCGGCGCTCCCTCAGCACTGCCCCTCCGACAGTGCAGCGCTCCCTCAGTACTGCCCCTCTGACAGTGCAACGCTCCCTCAGTACTGCCCCTACGACAGTGCGACGCTCCCTCAGTACTGCCCCTACGACAGTGCAGTACTCCCTCAGTTCTGCCCCTCCGACAGTGCGACGCTCCCTCAGTACTGCCCCTACGACAGTGCAGTACTCCCTCAGTACTGCCCCTCTGATAGTGCAGCGCTCCCTCAGTACTGCCACGGCTGGGGTACCTGAGCTCCGGACAGCCTCCCAATCTAAGACTGCTCAATTTGGTACAGCAATTGTTTCAGAAGTATATCAAATTCATGCGCTCAGTGGCATTCCTTCGCATTCCATAGCTCCGTACTTCAAAAGGGTCACCGTAGCTTACGGATGGAAACCGGTTTTAGCACAAACATGGGACGGGAGCGAGAGCCAAACATTTCCCGATGGCCCCTACCTCCCTGGGAGCCAGAATATCTGCAAGCTCTTACAATTTTCTGTTGTCACTTGATTGATTCCACGAGTTCAAATGCGCCTACAATTACCCGTTTAGACCTTTCTACAGGGAATATTTGAACAGGGGTCTTAAACAACAACAACTTGTATTTGTACAGCGCCTTTAATGTAGTAAAACATCCCAAGGCGCGTCACAGGAGCGATTATCAGGCAAAATTTGACACCGTGTCACATAAAGAGATATTAGGGCAGGTGACCAAAAGGTTGGTCAAAGACGTCGGTTTTAAGGAGCATCTTAAAGGAGGAGAGAGAGGCGGAGAAGTTTAGGGAGGGAATTCCAGAGCTTGGGGCCCCAGGCAGCTGAAGGCGCGGCCGCCAATGGTGGAACGATGGAAATCGGGAGGATGCGCAAGAGGCCGGCAGCTCCATTTTGGGTAACTCGCAGTCCGGATGGGAGGAGGGGAGCCGGGCATGGTGGCCAGAGCGGGAGAAGCAGGTCACCACGCGTGGAGCCGGCAACAGTGAGGAGGAGGCCGCGGTGAAGAGGAGGACGGAGCGGCTGAGGGACATCGTGCTCCCAGTGCCACGGGAAGCCATTGTATTGACTCTGAACGCGGCGCTGTGTGCATAGCTGACGCGTCCCCACAGGGAACAAGCATTCCATTGTACTTGTTACTTATGGCAAATAAATCTAAACTGAATCTGAATCTGAATCTGAATTGGAGGAGGGCAGAGATCTCGCCAGTAGCTATGCAGTCGGACGGGACTCGAGACCCCAGCCTAGCTACAAGCAAGGTCCACGAGGGGGGGTCTGCCGGTCGGAGTGCACTGGACGTCACCCGCGCGCACGTCAAGCATCGCCTGACCTTCCGTGGCGCCTCTCGCTGGCAGCATGGGGATCGGGAACTCAAATTCCGTGGCGGGAGGTTCCGCTGGTTATTTCGGTGCAATTCGGCCAAAACCGGCCCAATAGATGGCGGAATTTAAGGCACCAGTTACGGCCGGCGCGACTCCATGTTCCGCCATCTTTCGCGCTGGTTTAAAATAAAAAATCGCGCTGGGAGGTGGCTCCTCCCACAAAACTGGCAGAGCGAATGAGTCACCGCGACAATGTTCCCGCTAATTGCGTCCGCTTGCGAGCATTCGAGAAGGCTCTTAAAATTAAGCTGGTTCTTTTGGGCGCAAGGACACTAATAGGCACCTTTTAAAAGCTTGTGAATATATATATATTGACATGAATCAACTGAGCGGCCTGCGGGTGGCGCTGTCCAGGGAGAGTATAAATACTCGGGCACGGGCCCAGCTTATGCAGGACATTCTTAACAGGAACTAGTGAAGGACACAACTAGACCTCCATGTTGTAAAACAGTTGATGAAAGCTTGGTTTAACGCTTCGACCAAGTGCCTAGTAGTTTTCTTACGTCATATATCTTTTAATTTACGGAGAAACTGAGGACTGTGCCCCAGTATAACTAGCAAATGGTTCTGCGTAGTTTCTTCAAGTCGTTATCAGTTAAAAGTCGGGTTGCTCGCAGGAGGTGAACCAGGCACTGCGGTTATTTTTGTGATCAACCCATTTTCAGCTGTTTTAATCAAACTGCACCCCAGTTACCGCTTAAATAGATCAAGGAATATTTTTTAGAAAGCAAAAAAAAATGGTCTTTCAACAAAATTGGGTTCTATCACGCTGCCCGATCGCGCTGGTTCGGGGCAGATTTTCCAGGTGGGTTTGAGCGGAACGGTCCTGTTGCCGGCACTGTTAAAGAGCTGTCCAGTTTAGTCCCACTCCCCCAGCTTTTTCCCCCATAGCCCTGTAAATGAGTCCTCTTCAGGCACATCCCAAATGCCTTTTAAACGTATCTATACTATCTGCTTCCACCGCCCTTTCAGGAAATGCGATCCAGATCACAACAGTGTGAAGAAAATTCTCCGCATTTCCCCTCCAGTTCGTTCGCCAATTATTTAAAATCTACGAGCTCTGGTCACCGGCCTGCCTGCTCTGTCAAAACCCCTTGTAATTTTGAACGCCTCTATTAAATCTCCCCTTAACCTTCGCTGCTCTAAGGACAACAATCCCAGCTTCTCCAGTCTCTACACATAACTGAAGTCCCTTACAGGGGAGTTCTCCCCGGTGTCCTGGGCCAATATTTATCCCTCAATCAACATCGCAGAAACAGATTATCTGGTCATTATCAGATTAGAAAAATAGGAGCAGGAGTCGGCCATTCGGCCCTTTGAGCCTGCTCCGCCATTCAATATGATCATGGCTGATCCTCTATCTCAATACCATATTCCCGCTCTCTCCCCATACCCCTTGATGCCTTTTGTGTCTAGAAATCCATCTATCTCCTTCTTAAATATTTTCAGTGACTTGGCCTCCACAGCCTTCTGTGGTAGAGAATTCCACAGGTTCACCACCCTCTGAGTGAGGAAATTTCTCCTCATCTCAGTCCTCAATGTCCTACCCCGTATCCTGAGACTGTGACCCCTCGTTCTAGACCCCCCCAGCCAGGGGAAACATCCTCCCTGCATCCAGTCTGTCTAGCCCTGTCAGAATTTTATACGTTTCAATGGGATCCCCTCTCATTCTTCTAAACTCTAGTGAACACAGGCCTAGTCGACCCAATCTCTCCTCATACGACAGGCCTGCCATCCCGGCAATCAGTCTGGTGAACCTTCGCTGCACTCCCTCTATGGCAAGTATATCTTTACTTAGGTGGGAGCTTGCTGTGCGCAAATTGGCTGCCGCGTTTCCCACATTACAACAGTGACTACACTCCAAAAAGTACTTCATTGGCTGTAAAGCGCTTTGGGACATCCTGAGGTTGCGAAAGGCGCTATATAAATGCAAGTCTTTTTTTATAGGAACATTGGAACAGGAGGAGGCCATTCAGCCCCTTGAGCCTGTTCCGTCATTCAATGAGACCATGGCTGATCTGCGACCTAACTCCATCTACCCGCCTTTGCCCCGTATCCCTTAATACCTTTGGTTAACAAAAGCCTATCAATCTCAGAGTTACAATAGACGATTGATCTGACATAGATTGCCGTTTGCGGAAGAGAGTTCCAAACTTCTACCGCCCTTTGTGTGTAGAAGTGTTTCCTAACATCACTCCCTGGTGCCGTATTGGTGAACCTCATGTGCACCCGCTTCAAGGCCTTCACATCCTTCCTAAAGTGTGTGATGCTCAGAATTGGACACAATACTCCAGCAGAGGCCTCACCAATGATTTGTAAAGGTTTAGCATGACTTCCTTGCTTTTGTATTCAATGCCGCTGTTTACAAAGCCATGTATCCCATACACTTTCTTAACTGCCTTATCAACTTGCCCTACCACCTTCAAACATTTCTGAATATGCACCTGCAGGTCCCTCTGTTCTTGCAATCCCCTCAAAATAATACCACTTAGATTATACTCTCTACCTGCCTGAATGAGTGCAGCTCCAACAACACTCAATTTGCCCGAAAACTTAAACTGGACCAGCCACAAAGCCTCTCCATCATCTACAAGGCACAAGTCAGGAGTGTGATGGAATACTCTCCACTTGCCTGGGTGAGTGCAGCTCCAACAACACTCAAGAAGCTCGACACCATCCAGGACAAAGCAGCCCGCTTGATTGGCACCCCATCCACCACCTTAAACATTCACTCCCTCCACCACCGGCGCACTGTGGCTGCAGTGTGGACCATCTACAAGATGCACTGCAGCAACTCGCCAAGGCTTCTTCGGCAGCACCTCCCAAACCCGCGACCTCTTCCACCTAGAAGGACAAGGGCAGCAGGCGCACGGGAACACCACCACCTCCAAGTTCCCCTCCAAGTCACACACACCATCCTGACTTGGAAATATATCGGCCGTTCCTTCATCGTCGCTGGGTCAAAATCCTGGAACTCCCTCCCTAACAGCGCTGTGGGAGCACCTTCACCACACGGACTGCAGCGGTTCAAGAAGGCGGCTCACCACCACCTTCTCAAGGGGCAACTAGGGATGGGCAATAAATGCTGGGCCTTGCCAGCGACGCCCACATCCCGTGAATGAATAAATCTCCTCTTCATGTTGTTTCTCCCAGAGTGCATCACCTCACACTTATCCGCATTAAATTGCATCTGTTTCACTTATGCTAGGGAGGATCCGACAGTTACTTGCCCTAAAAACACAAATTAAAATGCGTTGAGGATTTGAAATCTCCGAGTAACAAAGCAGTCAAGTGCGTAAGGGATGAATGGTATCAAACGAGCGAGTCAAAGTAGATTTTTGTCTGTGAGTGACCTCAGGTTAATCATGGGAGATGCAGGCAGCATGCCTGAGGGTAATTCACAGCTACCTGAAGCATGATTGAATGGCGAAGCAATCTACGGCCCCACGCTATCAGATTCAGTGGGCGCTGTTTCTAAACACTGCTCTCTACAGTTGTTTCGAGGTAGAAAATCTGTCTTCTGCAGATGCCAGACAAGCGCTCAGTGCTCACTGGGGGAAACCAGCCCTTGAGATTATTCCACATTTTGCCTTGGGATTCGCAAAGCTTTAAGTTCAAGCTCTCACAATGCCCGTTGCCAAAGAGAGTGTCATCTCATCGACCGATCAAAGATACCCAAGGAAGGATATACTTGCCATAGAGGGAGTGCAACGAAGGTTCACCAGACTGGTTCCTGGGATGGGGGGATTGTCCTATGAGGAGAGATTGAGTAGACGAGGCCTATATTCTCTAGAGTTTAGAAGAATGAGAGGTGATCTCATTGAAACATACAAAATTCTTACAGGGCTTGACAGGGTAGATACAGAGAGATTGTTTCCCCCTGGCTGGGGAGTCTAGAACCGAGGGTCACAGTCTCGGGATAAGGAGTCGGCCATTTAGGACTGAGATGAGGAGAAATTTCTTCACTCAGAGGGTGGTGAATCTTTGGAATTCTCTCCCCCAGAGGGCTGTGGAGGCTCAGTCGTTGAGTATATTCAAGACAGAGATCGATAGATTTTTGAATATTAAGGGAATCAAGGGATATGGGGATCGGGCGGGAAAGTGGAGTTGAGGTCGAAGATCAGCCGTGATCTCATTGAATGGCGGAGCAGGCTCGAGGGGCCGAATGGCCGACTCCTGCCTCTATATCTTATGTTCTTGTTCAAGCTGCATGCCTCCGCTTATTCCTCCTTCTTTCCTTTCCTCCTTCATAGAACCTTACTTAGAGTACTGCGTGCAGTTCTGGTCACCACATTACAGGAAGGATGTGATCGCACTAGAGGGGGTGCAGAGGAGATTTACGAGGATGTTGCGAGGACTGGAGAATTTTAGCTATGAGGAAAGATTGGACAGGCTGGGGTTGTTCTCTTTGGAACAGAGGAGGCTGAGGGGAGATTTAATTGAGGTGTATAAAATTATGAGGGGGCCCAGATAGAGTGGATAGGAAGGAACTATTTCCCTTAGCAGAGAAGGTCAATAACCAGGGGGCAGAGATTTAAAGTAATTGGTAGAAGGATTAGAGGGGAGTTGAGGAGAACTTTCTTCACCCAGAGGGTGGTGGGGGTCTGGAACTCACTGCCTGAAAGGGTGGTAGAGGCAGAAACCCTCATCACATTAAAAAAGAACTTGGATGTGTACTTGTAACCTACAGGGCTACGGACCAAGAGCTGGGAAGTGGGATTAGGCTGGAGAGCTCTTTGTCGGCCAGCGCGGACATGATGGGCCGAATGGCCTCCTTCTGTGCCGTAAATTTCTATGATTCTATGGTCCATAGCCCTGTATGATTCTATGGTCCATAGCCCTGTATGATTCTATGGTCCATAGACTGTCAGTTGAGTGAGATAGCTCGTCAAGCCCTTGCCTTCACTCGCTGTCCTCTCCTTCACTGAAGCAGTGTGGGATGCTGGGGATTGGCGACAGCTTTCAAACTCTTTTTGATAGCGCGACGACACTTGATCATAAACAGCACTGAGATCTGAAGAGTTGGCAGCCTGAAGTTACTACAGGCGCGTGACAAATATCAGATACTGGCACCCCTATAAATAGATCACTACAGGAGCTGTAAATCTGCAAATTATTTGTCTTCCCCGAATGAAGAACTTCACACTTTCCAACAATATAGTTTAACGAGCACATTCTGTAACAAAGTTGATATAAAGAGCAACGAGTTTGATTCCAGACTCCAAAAATGGATGCAACAAAAATCCTCCAATTGTGTTCGACCAAGTACACGGTATTTTGTAACGGTAGACATAAAGAGAAAGAAAACGATTCTACTGCGTGATCTTTCCACGGGTAGACAGGTCCTTGCTGTTCCAGTGCTGCTTTTCTCTACGACTTGATCAGAAAAGCTTGAGAACTTGTGGTCTCTTTCTGACGGCATACTGCCAGTGTTGATTGATTATGGCCTGACGAGTGTGATGGTGAACAAGCCCCCCTAGAAAGGACGTATTTCCCTGCAATACAGCAGATGCCACTTGCTTTCACC
The DNA here is from genome assembly GCF_052327205.1 of Somniosus microcephalus. Classification (NCBI taxonomy): domain Eukaryota; kingdom Metazoa; phylum Chordata; class Chondrichthyes; order Squaliformes; family Somniosidae; genus Somniosus; species Somniosus microcephalus. The sequence continues at coordinate 76,540,527 of NW_028225180.1, forward strand.
CTGCCCGTCCGCTGTTCCACCTCGTGGCTCAAAGCAGCCGTAGGCGAGCAGCTTCCGAACGGGGCCGTGGAAACCAGTCAGATCCTGCACTTTCCGCAGGTCATTCGACCACAACGTCTGCTAAATAGTTCCCTGGCGCCTCAAACCCTACAGCACCCTGGGAATGAACCAATGTTTAACCATTTCATTCAGTAAAAAGAAGCAGAGGGCCTTAATCTCATATTAAACCAAATCCTAATCCTACCTATAAACGTGCACACAACTGGGGTGTCTGACAAAACGTGGTCGTGTTTGCCCAACATACCCGTCGTTTCAAAGTCACGCCGCCAAAATGGGCTCCAACCTCACGCCAATCGCGGAGAATAATTTGGTGGTGCAATCACCCAGGTCGCACGACCCAATTGGAGACCACCTCAAGGAGACAATCTCACCGGTCTCACACACACACGCTCACCGCGTCGCCTCCCAGCTGGCGTTGCACCGAACCCGGCAGGACCTCTTTTTCCCGGAGGAGCCCGGTGAAAGCTTGCCGAGGTGCCAAACTCTTGATGGTGCCAGCCACCCCAAGCTCAGCGCCCGAGGCGCGGGAGTGGCCCGACCCAGAGCTCCGACTGCATCTTCTGCCTTTGCGACAGTTCAACGTTCCGGACCTCAGAACAGCGGCGGATTGAGAGAATGCCCACCGAGAGAGAGAACAGTAGACAACTGTTGCCACCAGAATACAACCAAGAGAGTGTTTGAAGACCAGGACCTCAAACCCGGCACCAAGCTCATGGTCTACAGAGCAGCAGTGATACCCGCCCTCCTGTATGCTTCATAGACATGGACCATGTACAGCAGGCACCTCAAAGCACTGGAGAGGTACCACCAACGCTGCCTCCGCAAGATCCTGCAAATCCATTGGCAGGATAGGTGCACCAACGTCAGTGTTCTCGCTCAGGCCAACATCCCCAGCATCGAAGCTTTGACCACGCTCGATCAGCTCCGATGGACGGGTCACATTGTCCGCATGCCCGATACGAGACTCCCAAAACAAGCGCTCTACTCGGAGCTCCGACACGGCAAGAGAGCCCCAGGTGGGCAGAGGAAACGCTTCAAGGACACCCTCAAAGCCTCCTTGAAAAAGTGTAACATCCCCACCGACACCTGGGAATCCCTGGCCCAAGGCCGCACAAAGTGGAGGAGAAGCATCCGGGAAGACACCGAACACCTCGAGTCTCTTCGCCGGGAGCAAGCGGAAGCCAAGCGCAAACAGCGGAAGGAGCGCACGTCAACCCAAGCACCCCACCCACCCTCCCCCTTCAACCACCGTCTGCCCCACCTGTGACAGAGACTGTAGGTCCGGCATTGGACTCATCAGTCACCTGAGAACTCATTTTTAGTGCGGAAGCAAGTCATCCTCGGTTCCGAGGGACTGCCTGAGAAGAAGACGACAACCAATACCAGAATATACGGTAGCTGGCCCAAGTCCCATGGCACAGTTCGACCCCATTGCTTTGCAGATCCAACATTCGACCAATTATTTGAAGGAGGGTAGGCGGGGGGGGGGGGTCAATCCTTACTGCCTAGTCTTCAGATGGAGATATCTATCCTCTGCCTGGGGTAACATCTCTCATGGGCAACATACGCGTCTGACACAGGCTTGCTTTGTGCCAACGGGAAGGGTGGCGATAGCGATGGCCAACTATTGCAGATACTTCGCAGCAATAAAGCCAGCTTATACTTTTATTTTTTAACATCGCTCCATGCAGAGCTGTAACCTTACCCGAATGAGATGGGTCTCCAGCTGCCCGGCAGTCAAGGTCGCTTCTTTCCGAGCAACGACAGGTCGCGGACGATGCAGCGCTTCATGCCATTTCCCCCCCCACCCCACACTTATAATGGGGCCTGGGGTCGCACTCGGGGTGTGTGTGTGTGCAGCCCGTGTCCCGTCCCGCCCCGGGGGGTTTTTATTTAATTTTTTGTGACAAGATTCTCTCCTCCTGGTTCTTGGCCAAGGGGCCCGCGCACGCGCCCTGCTGCCCTGCCCGAGCCCCTCAAGATGGCGCGCTTCCCGCCGTTCACTCTCGCCCAGCGCATTCAAAAAAAAGAGCCGAACCGCGCACGCGCGCCCGCTTGTCATTTTTTTTATATATGCGCCTCGTGACCGGATTGGCCGCCGCGCGCGTGCGTGAGAGAGACCACCTGATCGCCCGCCCGCACACACACGCACGCACATGCGCACACACGACCCCGTTCCCCGGTCGTGGGAGGCGGCGCCAGGCGTCGCGCTCGAGAGAGAGAGAGAGAGAGAGCGGGTCCCGCTCGCCGGTCCAGCGCCGACGTAAAGGTCCGGCGGCCAAACCAAAAGTGGAAGCCATTCCTCCGGCCGGCTGCCAAAAATGGGGAAAAGACCGTTCCGAGCCTGGCTCGACCGCAACACGGCCAGCCCAGCCCTACCTCCCCAGTTTCCCCCCCCCCCTTTCCTTTTTTTCCTCTCTCCCACATGGCAGCTGTCTCTCATCCTGCCAGTACACTTCACACCTAATCTTAGCCGTCTTTTGTCTCCACTTGTCCTATCACCATCTCGTCTGGTTTTGAATACCTCTTAATGTCTCTTTACTTCTTTTGTTCTATCGCAGCCCTGCCTTCGATCTATTTCATTTCCTTTCCAGTTTGAAAAAGGGGTTCGACCCGAAACGGCGACTCTAATTTCTCTCCATGGATGTTGCCTGGCCTGCTGAGTTTTTCCAGCATTTTCTGTTGTTATTTCGGATTTCCAGCATCTGCAGTATTTTGCTATCGTGCCAGCCCTACCTCTGCCGTGTGCAGCTCCCTTGCCACACCCGGAGCACCAGCGTGCCTATACAATATAAGCCTCAACCGGTTCTGTGTCTGTACCCCCCTCCCGCCTCTTGTGCCCACGTGCATGTACTGGGTCCATGGGGGCCTGGTTTGTTATCTGCTTTTGAGCTTGTGTGTGGGAAGGCTGTCTTGCTGCGCAGGCTACATCCACATTTCTTTCCGAGGCACCAAAATGCCTGGCCCGCGCGGGAGGCTGGAACCTTCGATTTCCAGTTTGCCAGGGGGGGCGGGCGAAGCGACAGCAATTTGGGGCAGAATTATTCCCCGGGTATGCAAGATCCTGCCCCTGTTCCCACTGCCCCTTTAATTCTGGCAAGGATGTGGGGAGGGGATGGGGGGAGGTCCATGGCGGATCTTCTGCCCACTCCACCCTACGTCTGACGGGGTGAGGTGGGGGGAGTTCCTGGACTGGTCTTGGGAATTCTGCCCTTTACGTCCTGAGAAGCTGAAGTGCAGAATGCTTGCCGGCCGACGCGACCCCGTGGAGCGCCTTAAGAAGCCCCCCAAAACCCGTATGGCGGAGCAGCCTCGAGAGGCCATTCGGCCCACTCCTGTTCCTAAGTCTTATGTTCTTACGAGGGAATGGGAATCGATCCCAGAGGACTGCTGGCCTAAAGAGGCCGGCTTACTCCCAACGGGCGCAGAAGACAAGAGGGCGCTACTTTTACCCCTCCGCCGTCAGGACAGCATGGCGCCCACTCTGGCCTTCCAGCCAGCGGTTTCACCTCGCTGAAGTGCCCTTGCAGGCACGCTGCGCCCACCCAATGCCACGCACATTGGGACGGAGCCGGCGGGTGCGGGCGTGGGTGGAGGTGGGGTGGGGGGGTGCGTTCTGCTTCATTACACTTGACGGATTCCCCCGCTTGAGCCACACGCGTACCGTAAAGAAGGACCCCGCTGGCTCCGGGCGCGCGTCCCCCTTGCCGCCCGCTCAGGAGAGCGCGGTGTTAAAACTAGCAGGCCTTGCAGTCGCGGCGGCTCCCGGGTGGGTACGAGCCGGGGGGGCGATCGTAACTGTCCGCCTGCCTGGTTTCTGTTGAGCGAGGCGGAGTTAAAATCGCGCCCCCCTCCCCTGCACGTTATCTCGCCGTGTGTGTGTCTGTGTGCGGCAGAGAGATTGTCATTCTGTACAACACTGTGCCTGGACCGACTATGTGGCTTTGTGTGTCCGTGTACGGATAAGCACGACCGCTCCATGTCCAGAGTGGCTTGAAAGTCAATTAACTGGCTGACTCGCAATCAATTAAAACATCAGATTGATTATAATGAACTCCACAAGGAAACAGCGCGGCCTTGTAACCATCTCTCAAGCAAATGAATACTGATGGGGTCCCGCCATTCACGCAGCAACCCCTTGCTCCAGCAGCACGAGCAGCGACATAAAGCAACGCTTCCGACAACCTCGCAGCTCGGAACAGGGTTGCTCAACTTGGAGCCAAACAAACAAAAACCCGTCGGAAATCCTCCTGGTCGGTCGCTCAGATTCTTTTCCACCAAGTCCCGCGTAAAGCGCGAGGACAGCAAAGAACCCGAGGACGTGTGACTGCAACGGAACCCGCGTTACCCGCCATGATGGAGGGGAATGTGTCGTCCTCCCCCTTCACGTCCCCTGGGCAAAAGAATAAAAGCCGATCGTTATGACTACTGCGGGGGGGGAGGGGGGAGCGAAGACTTGGAACGATGAAAAACAGAAGCATCGCGTGGCTCCGTCCACCAAGAAAAAGGGGAGGAAGTATAATAATTGACGCTGTGCCTTGAGGGGACATCCCACAAAGGGTTTGGCACTGTGAGAAGATTGGGGGACTTCTCTTAGGAAGATGCACGTGCGTGAATTCTTTGAACGTGGGGTGGCCGTTGCACACCAGCTAACACACGGGCGTGACAGAGCAAGGTCCTGGTCCAATGGCAAGGGGATCCAAGACGATTGGAGACCAGGCTCTGCTACATCGGCCTAGCACTGGTGGGGGGGGACTTAGAGGGCAGCAGATAACGGAGGTTCCATTGCACATAGAAATAACGTTCTTTCAATCCATCAAAGCCCACTGAATCTTGCCCAAAGTCACACCGTCGCCCCCCCTTGCTCCCGAGATAAGGTTGTGCACTAATCCAGACGCCCCGCCTCCCCTTCCCAGGCATCTCTTGAGCCAACATTAGCAGAGAAAGGTGAAGGGTCGGTACTCACGGTAGTTGCAGATGGTGCCCGCAAAAGATGTCATGGTGCAGTCGCAGGCGTAGCCGTCCCACTGCTGGATGCAGGCGCCCTGATTGGCACAGGAGTCCTCTTGGCACGTGGTGCTGGGGCCTAGGACGACAACACAGAAGCACAGCTGGAGATCAGTGGCCATTGCACACAGGAGAGTCCCACCAGGGCATCGGAAGTTCTTCAACTACGTCTGAAAATGGTGCCTTGCCACTGGGCACGTGCAAGTCTGAAAAGTGTGAGGTGATGCATTTTGGGAGGACTAACAAGGCAAGGGAATACACAATGAATGGTAGGGCCCTAGGAAGGACAGAGGATCAGAGGGACCTTGGTGTGCATGTACATAGATCCCTGAAGGCAGCAGGACAGGTGGATAAGGTGGTTAAAAAGGCATCTGGGATACTTGCCTTCATTAGCTGAGGCATAGAATATAAGAGCAGGGAGGTTATGATGGAGCTGTACAAAACGCTAGTTAGGCCACAGCTGGAATACTGTGTGCAGTTCTGGTCGCCACACTATAGGAGGGATGTGATTGCATTGGAGAGGGTGCAGAGGAGATTCACCAGGATGTTACCTGGGCTGGAGCGCTTCAGCTATGAAGAGAGACTGGACAGGCTGGGGATGTTTTCCTTGGAGCAGAGAAGGCTGAGGGGGGACCTGATTGAGGTGTACAAAATTATGATGGGGCATAGATAGGGTAGATAGAAAAGAACTTTTCCCCTTAGTAGAGGGGTCAATAACCAGGGGGCATAGTTTCAAGGTAAGGGGCAGGAGGTTTAGAGGGGATTTGAGGGAAAACTTTTTCACCCAGAGGGTGGTTGGAATCTGGAACTCACTGCCTGAAAGGGTGGTCGAGGCAGGAACCCTCACAACATTCAAGAAGCATTTAGATGAGCACTTGAAACGCCATAGCATACAAGGCTACGGACCGAGTGCTGGAAAATGGGATTAGAATAGACAGGGCTTGATGGCCGGCGTGGACACGATGGGCCGAAGGGCCTCTTTCTGTGCTGTGTAACTCTATGACTCTAAGAACGCGCCTCACCTCACCTGCTGCTGAAACCTTCATTCCGTGCCTTTGTTACCTCCAGACCCGACTCTTCCGACGCTCTCCCGGCCGGCCTCCCCCCTACCACCCTCCGTAAACCTGAGCTCATCCGAAACTCTGTTGCCCCGTGTCCTAACTCGCACCAAGTCTGCATGCAGGTGCAGCAAGTAATCGAAAAGGCAAATGGAATGTTGGCCTTTATTTCAAGGGGGTTGGAGTGTAAAAGCAGGAAAGTCCTGCTACAACTGTACAGGGTATTGGTGAGACCGCACCTGGAGTACTGCGTACAGTTTTGGTCTCCTTATTTAAGCAAGGATATACTTGCATTGGAGGCAGTTCAGTAGAAGGTTCACCAGGTTAATTGCAGAGATGATGGGTTGATTTATGAGGAAAGGTTGGGCCTACACTCATTGGAATTTAGAAGAATGAGAGGTGATCTTATTGAAATATATAAGATACCGAGGGGGTTCGACAAGGTAGATGCAGAGAGGATGTTTCTCCTCGTGGGGAAATCTAGAACTCGGGGGCACAGATTTAGAATAAAGGGTCGCCCTTTTAGAACTGAGATGAGGAGGAATTTCTTCTCTCAGAGGGTCGTAAATCTGTGGAATTCTCTGCCCCAGAGAGCCGTGGAGGAGGGTTAATAAATACATTTAAGGTGGAGATAGACAGATTTTTGCAAGATGAGGGAGGTCATGGGGAGCGGGCAGGGAACCCAAGATCAGCCATGATCTTATTGAATGGCGGAGCAGGCTCGAGGAGCCAAGTGGCCTATTCCTACTTCTTATGATCCGTTCACCCATCACCCACTTGCTGCGACACCCTCCTACTGTGCTGCAACCATTCTATGAAGTGGTTTCAGTACAACTGAGGGGCTCACTGGGCCATTTCAAAGAGGCAGTTAAGTGTCAACCACATTGCCATGGGTCTGGAGTCACATACCGGCCAGACACAGCAGATTTCCTTCTTTAAAGGGCACTAGTGAACTAGATGGGTTTTTACAACAATCTGATAGTTTCATGGTCGCCATTACTAACACTAACTTCTTATTCCGGGTTTATTTAATTAACTGAATTTAAATTCCCCAACTACCGTTGGGGGATTTGAACTCACGTTTCACGGATTATTAAGTCCAGGCCTCTGAATTGCTGGTCCAGTAATATAACCACTGTGCTATTGCTCCCACTATGCTGATGTCACCAGGGGTGCATCAATTAGACCGTAAACACCTTTGGGCTTAAGGAGGGGGTAAAAAAGGTAGCACGGAAATAATTTGTTAACTTGATTGCAGGAGACTGCGTACGTCGAATCATAGAATGACACTGCACAGAAGGAAGCCATTCGGCCCATCGTGCCTTTGAAAGAGCTCTCCAATTAATCCCATTCCCCCCTGCTCTTTCCCCAAAGCTCTGCACATTTCTCCCCTTCAAGTATATATCCAATTCCCCTTTTGAAAGTTACTATTGAATCTGCTTCTACCGCCCTTTCAGGCAGCGCGTTCCAGATCACAACAACTCGCTGCGGAAAAAAATGATCTCATCTCCCCCTCTGTTTTTTTTGCCAATTATCTTAAATCTGTGTCCTCTGGTTACCGACCCATCTGCCACTGAAAACAGTTTCTCCTTATTTACTCCATCAAAACCCTTCATGAACACCTCTATTAAATCTCCCCTTAACCTTCTCTGCTCTCAGGAGAACAATCCCAGTTTCTCCAGTCCAAGCACGGATCTGTAATCCCTCATCCCTGGTACCATTCTAGTAAATCTCCTCCGCACCCTCGCCAAGGCCTCGGCATCCTTCCTGAAGTGCGGTGCCCAGAATTGAACACAATACTCCAGCTGGGGCCTAACCAGTAGTTCAGCATAAACATATGTGGCCATCTGGTGCAGACTAGGATCAGACTTGGCTCCAGACTCAAGTGGTCCCTTGTCGCTTAGTATCATGAAGAACGATCAGGCGGGGGAGATTCCAGGGCCCATGGAGCTGTACATTAGCATAAGTGTGGAAAGGGAGGAATAAAAATTGGAAAATCTATCCTTTCAATATAACTAGTAAAAGAAAAATTGGATAAACACTGGAAGGAGAATAAATTGCAGGGATATGGGGAAAGAGCGGGGGAGTGGGAGTAACTAAATCGCTCTTTGAGAGAGTCGGCGCAGACTCGAAGGGCCGAATGGCCTCCTTCTGTGCTGTATCATTCTATGATTCTATGATTCTATGAAAGTAAGGTTTTCTTCTGAAAACGGGGAACCCATCATTTGGTGACAGATCGCTAGCCTGGATAGCGAGAGTCATATTTCGAAGCTTCCTTTCCAAACTCTACTTTTGCGGGTCGCGCTATTTCTGAGTGTAGCTCCCAAGACTGGCACGACCCGCGCCCTCTCAGATACTGACTCAGAATCACTGAAGCTCACTGATCCAGGGATAGGCTCGTCCTCAGACCATTTCAGACTCGCCTTCAAACTTTGGGGACCCGCGATACGGGAGATACTTCCCTTTATTAGCTGGGGCACAGAATACAAGAGCAGGGGGGTTATGCTTGAACTGTATAAAACTCTAGTTAGGCCGCAGCTAGAGTACTGCGTGTAGTTCTGGTCACCACATTACAGGAAGGATGTGATCGCACTAGAGAGGGTGCAGAGGAGATTTACGAGGATGTTGCCGGGAGTAGAGAATTTTAGCTGTGAGGAAAGACTGGACAGGCTGGGGTTGTTTTCTTTGGAACAGAGGAGGCTGAGGGGAGATTTAATTGAGGCGTATAAAATTATGAGGGGCCTAGATAGAGTGGATAGGAAGGCCCTATTTCCCTTAGCAGAGAGGTCAATAACCAGGGGGCATGGATTTGAAGTAATTGGTAGAAGGATTAGAGGGGAGTTGACGGGAATTTTTTTCACCCGGAGGGTGGTGGGGTCTGGAACTCACTGCCTGAAAGGGTGATCGAGGCAGAAACCCTCACATTTTAAAAGTACAGGAAACTTTTTTTTATCCGGCAGGGACGGGACCGACGTGGTGCCGGTTCATCAAAAATTCCAGATAACCGAACGCTATCGTAAAAGATACAGAGCTGAGAGCGCCGTATAAAGCAACAAACCCTGTTGCTTAGCAACAGCTTCAGAACAATGGGCACAAGTTGCAAGCGTCTCTGTAGCTTAGCAACAGCTGCAGCCACACCCTTGCACAGCAACAAATGGAGTAAAAAAAGTCATAAAAGTTACCTGAACCTACTCCTGAATTTTGCTGGTTAACCGAGATTTCCGGTTATTTAGGTGCCAGTAAATCGAAAGTTATGGATATGCACTTGAAGTGCCGTAACCTACAGGGCTATGGACCAAGAGCTGGAAAGTGGGATTAGGCTGGGGAACTCTTTGTCGGCTGGCTCGGACACGATGGGCCGAATGGCCTCCTTCCGTGCCGTAAACTTCTACGATTCTGTGATCCAATGACCCCAGTGGGAGCCGAGCTGCAGAGGGCCCGATCACGGGACGAAGGCCACCCCAACCCTAGGTAGGAATTTTAAAAAGGCCGTACCTCCGCATCCTCGCTCGATCAGCCCCACGCGGTGTAGGGCGTCAGCTATCAGGTCCGGCAGCCGCCCGTTCAGGTCGATCGACGCCAGGCAGCCCTGGAAGCCCTCTCGAGACGCCACCAGCTTGGGGAGGTTATTGAACATCCCCTTGTTGAGTCCACCAACGTACAGCTCCCCTGGTTGACAAGAGAAATTGAGCCGCTTTTAGCACAGGATCAAGCAAAGTGCGAATCCAACTTACTCAATCAAGCTGACTCTAATGCTGCCTCTCCGTTAGCGCTGCTGGGTCTGCAGGTGCAACCTTGGCACCATCGCGCTGGTACAGATAAAATGACTCACATTCATATAGCGCCTTCGTGACCACCGGACGTCCCAAAGCGCTTTACAGCCAATGAAGTACTTTTTGAAGTGTAATCACTGTTGTAATGTAGGAAACGCAGCAGTCAATTTGCGCACAGCAAGCTCCCACAAACAGCAATGTGATAATGACCAGATCATCTGTTTTAGTGATGTTGGTTGAGGGATAAGTATTGGCCCCAGGACACCAGGGAGAACTCCCCTGCTCTTCTTCCAATAGTGGCCGTTAGATCCTTTACGACCACCTGAGAGGGCAGACGGGGCCTTGGTTTAACGTCTCATCCGAAACACTGCGCCTCCGACAGTGCAGCACTCCCTCAGTAATGACCCTCCGACAGTGCGGTGCTCCCTCAGCACTGCCCCTCCGACAGTGCGGCGCTCCCTCAGTACTGCCTCTCCGACAGTGCAGCGCTCCCTCAGTACTGCCCCTCCGACAGTGCGGCGCTCCCTCAGTACTGCCCCTCCGACAGTGCGGCGCTCCCTCAGTACTGCCCCTCCGAGAGTACGGCGCTCCCTCAGTACTGCCCCTCCGACAGTGAGGCGCTCCCTCAGTACTGCCCCTCCGACAGTGCGGCGCTCCCTCACTACTGCCCCTCCGACAGTGAGGTGCTCCCTCAGTACTGCCCCTCCGACAGTGAGGCGCTCCCTCAGTACTGCCCCTCCAACAGTGAGGTGCTTCCTCAGTACTGCCCCTCCGACAGTGCGGGCTTAGCAGGCCAATTAAGGGGAAGCCGGTTACAGAGAACGTCAGTGCAGGACGTTTCATCTGTCAAAAATTTTTGACAGATCAATTGTCACCATTTTACAGCTCTGTGAAGCTGTCAAACACTGACATTCTCTGTTGTTTGATGAGTCCTTGTATTCAAGGCTCATCAAACCTCTTTTGTGAGCAGAAATTAGATGATTGTTGCATCGGAGAATGCAGCAGCCATCTGTCATCTCTGCCGGTGAGATGCGGGACTGTCCGCAAACCCACCGATTGAAGCCTGCAGGAAGAAACAAAGGTAAGGAAACATTTTCTATCACTTTTCACCCACCTCACATACTCACCTCTCCACACTTGCACCCATCACTTACCTCCGCAGCGCCCTTTTGCACCCCTCCGACCCCCACAGACCCACTGCTCGCCTCGGTGATCCTAACGGGGTTTCCCGACGTCGAGAAGCCCGCGCCTCTGTTGGTACAATGGGGATAATCCTCTTAACTGCCTGTTAACTATTGTTCACAGGCAGCTAAGTGGCTGTAATCCCCTAACTGTCTCCAGGAGACGGGACCCGGCGCGAGTGGGGGACCCGCCTCATGGGAGATGGCACTGAGGTGGGATGGGCACCCGCCCCCAGATTCTGCCATTTTCCCGGCAGTCTCGCCTCCAAACTCGCCTCCCCAGGGCTGGCAAGATCGCTCCCATGCTCTCTGTATCCACTCGAACAAAATTTTTCATAATTTTAAAGACCTCTATTCGGTCACCCCCTCAACCTTCTTTTTTCAAAAGAGAAGAGACCCAGCCTGTCCATCCTTTCCTGATAGGTATACCCTCACATTTCTGGTGTCATCCTTGTAAATCTTCTTTGCAAAAAGAAAATACGGCAGATGATGGAAATCTGAAATATAAACAGAAAATGCTGGAGATACTCCGGGTCAGGCAGCATCTGTGAAGAGAGAAACAGAGTTAACGTTTCAGGTCGATGACCTTTCGTCTGACGAAAGTGTAATGATCAGTAACATGTCATTCTAGAATGGTACACTAGGTGGGGCTGTATGTTTAGTAGGGGGCCACCCACAAGGCAGTAGTCAAGATGGATGCCTGTACACTAGTCCACATGGCTGAATAAATGACCAGCTCAAGTTAGCTGTTCATAATGAAAACGTCTATTTATTTATGAACATAACAGAAAGGTCATCGACCTGAAACATTAACTCTGTTTCTCTCTTCATAAATCTCTGCGCCCTCTCCAGTGCCTCTATATCCTCTTTATAATATGGCGACCAGAACTGTGCGCAGTTACATGTGCCTCGCACGTTAACCAGCCTCAGAAAGACATCTCCAAAGCCGGCTTGTTGGCTCAGTTCTCCAAAGCCACAGCTATCTCGAGCAGCAGCGGAATGCAGGGGTCGGCATGTGTGCATCGTCCCGTTGATTGCACAATTACTATCGCTCTCGCCAGGACATCGACCTCTGCTACCTATCTCCCGCTGACACCTTTCCTATCACTCCGTTTCTCAGTACAATTTAAATGATCAATCACCGCGGTATTGTCCCACCGTCCCGCCAGCCAGGAGCAAGCCTGAGAACCCGCCTAAACCCTACAGCCCACGCAACAAGGAGATTTGGGGGGCATTCTGGGCAACAGCGAGGCAGGGCGGGCAATCTAAATGAGGCGCGCCTTTATTTGTCAGGAAACCCGGGCAAGCAGAGACCCGGGGGTCAGACACTCTGACCGCAGGCGCGCAATAGGGCACCGGCTGCCCTTTGCCCGACAGATTACCCTGACAGGCGATAGGTCGAGCGGCAGGCCTGCTATTGCCTAACCCACCGGTGGGGCTGAGGGCAGCAGAAGGCAGTTGAGGCCAATTCATTAAATATATTCAAGAAGGAGTTAGATAACTTTCTTAAGGCTAAAGGGATCAAGGGATATGGGGAGAAGGCAGGGACCGGGTACTGAATTTGGATGATCAGCCATGATCTCATTGAATGGTGGAGCAGGCTCGAGGGGCCGAATGGCCTACTCCTGCTGCTATCTTCTATGTTTCTATGATCTTATTGAAGATTCACCGGGCTGATACCTGGGATGGCAGGAATGACGTATGAAGAGAGATTGGGTCAATTCGGCTTATATTCGCTAGAGTTTAGAAGAATGTGAGGGGATCTCATTGAAACTTATAAAATTCTAACAGGAGTAGACAGACTAGATGTTCCTGATGGCGGGGGAGTCCAGAACCAGGAGACACAGTCTAAGGATAAGGGGTAAGCCATTTAGGACTGAGATGAGGAGGAATTTCTTCACCCAGAGAGTGGTGAACCTGTGGAATTCTCTACCACAGAAGACAGTTGAGGCCAATTCATTAAATATATTCAAGAAGGAGTTAGATATATTTCTTAAGGCTAAAGGGATCAAGGGATGTGGGGAGAAAGCAGGGACAGGGTACTGAATTTGGATGATATCTCATTAAATGGCGGAACAGGCTCGAGGGGCCAAATGGCCTATATTATATTATGGAATCTTCTGTTTCTATAATCTGTGGATCGAGCTTGTGGAGATGCAGAGAGGATGGATCACTGTACTTCTGCCGTTGCTGATTTAGTGGCCCATTAGATGCACAAGAGAAGGAAATGTTTTCTCAGCGGGCACCGGCACCTTTTTTTTGGCGGCGGGGTGGGGGGGAAATCAGATAGATGGGACCTGGGCGGGTGTCAGCTTGGGCATACAGGATGTCAACATTTGCCTGGGATGCCCCCTCCCTTCTCCCCCCCACCCCCCACTCCCCATCGCGGGAAAGTTTGCAAATCTTTGGAGTGGAACACGAACCAGCCACTGAATCAGCCACTGGGGACTCATGATTCTTGATGTTCACGCTTGGCCTCAATTTGCTGCCTTAAATGGCCTTGCAGCGTGAAAGCCATCATTAGGGAAATTTATAGCGTCCAGTGGCCCCTTCGTGCTTTCAATAAATGCATCTTGGCCGCTGATTCCCTTAAACACTGGCAGCAGCGTTCCGATTAGTTCCAATTATGGCCGGAATACAATTCATTACCCTCGCTCACAGCTCCCCTAATTAGCGCTGATTTTATTAGAGATACTCTGCCTACGCGCTCCTGCCGAGACGTCAATTCAATTAATCACGTGAAATAATACGGCCCGGCATCGATTGCGCCGCACAGGACTTTGGAGCCTGCGAGCTGTTCTGAGATCCGCGGGAGAAAAAAAACCCGGAAGGAGCCATTTAGGCCTAGAAATTGGCCTGAGGCGCCCAAGCGACGCAAAGTTCGCCTGGGCGCTGGAATTTGCGCCGTGATCGCCGCATTAGCGATCACCGCAAATTCAGTTGAAGTGCCCCTAGAGGGAGACGGGGCGTGGCTCTAGGCGCTCCGCACCCCTCTTAGGGCGCTGAAAATGAATTTTGCAGCGTTACGTGGCGCAGCGCCACACGCTGCGGCATGGCACGCTGCGGTACTGCAGGCCTTCCTCCCACTGTTAAGGGGGATGGGCCTGCAACAGCGCGAGCCCCGATCGCGAGTGCCGGCAAAAGAGCCCGGCACCAAGGAGAAATGCCGGGCTCTCGGGAAACAGCTGGCAATGCCGCGGGGGGGGGGGGGCGGTGACCAGGAGGCCGGGGACGGAGGTGCTGGCAGGCGGCTGCCGAAAAAGCGGCCGCCCCGTACCTCCACCTTAAATTGCGCCTCTGCCAGCACAGCAAGGCCCCGTGAACCGGGCGCGGGTAGCGAACAGCGCTACAGCGGTGTTCGCTACCAAATATCGCGATCGGGGCACGAATGGGGCGCTGCGCACACCGATGACGTCATCGGTGGCAGCACAGCGCAAAAGGCTAACGCCACCATTAGCGCCCCTGCTGAATATCGCACTGACTGCCTCTTTAGGCGCTAACAGGTGGCGCTACTCACCCAATTTTTCCCCCTTAGTCTACGAAGCCCCAAGAAGTGTCGGCACCAGGCAGTGGCCGGAAACAAATAGCGGCCTCGTCCAGGCTGTCTCACGTTCCGGCTCCAACCCGGGTGAGCACAGCCAGCAAGACCCTGCATTTATATACAGCGCCTTTAACGTCGTGAAACGTCCCACGGACCTTCACAGGAGCGTAAGTCAGACAAGGTTTGACCCCGAGCCGCATAAGGAGATGTTAGGGGCAGGTGACCCCCAAAGCTGGGTCGAAGGGGTGTTGGTCATAAAGGAGGAGAGAGAGAGGCGGAGAGGTTTAGGGAGGGAATTCCAGAGCTTAGGGGCCCAGGCAGCTGAAGGCATGGCCGCCAATGGTGGAGCGATTAAAAAGAGGGCCACGCAAGATGCCAGAATTGGAGGAGCGCAGAGATCTCAGAGGGTTGTGGGGCTGGAGGAGGTCACAGAGATAGTGAGGGGGGCGAGGTCCATGGAGAGGGTTGAACACAAGGATGAGAATTTTAAAGAAAGACTCCCATTTCTACAGCGCCTTTCACGACCACCGGACTTCTCATAAGCGCTTTACAGCCAATGAAGTACTTTTTGGAGTGTAGTCACTGTTGTAATGTGGGAAACCCGGCAGCTAATTTGCGCACAGCAAGCTCCCACAAACAGCAATGTGATAATGATGAGATCATCTGTTTTAGTGATGTTGGTTGAGGGATAAATATTAGCCCAGGACACCAGGGAGACCTCCCCCTGCTCTTCTTCCAATAGTGGCCGTGGGATCATTTACGTCCACCTGAGAGGGCGGCTGGGGCCTCGGTTTAACGTCTCGTCCGAAAGACGGCACCTCTGACAGTGCAGCACTCCCTCAGTACTGCCCCTCCGACAGTGCAGCCCTCCCTCAGTACTGCCCCTCCGACAGTGCAACCCTCCCTCAGTACTGCCCCTCCGATAGTGTGGCGCTCCCTCAGTACTGCCCCTCCAACAGTGCGGCGCTCACTCAGGACCGCCCCTCCGACAGTGCGGCGCTCCCTCAGCATTGCCCCTCCAACAGTGTGGCGCTCCCTCAGCATTGCCCCTTCGACAGTGCGGCGCTTCCTCAGTACCACCCCTCCGACAGTGCGGCGCTCCCTCAGTATGCCCCTCCGACAGTGCGGAGCTCCCTCAGTACTGCCCCTCCCACAGTGCGGCGCTCCCTCAGTACTGCCCCTCCCACAGTGCGGCGCTCCCTCAGTACTGCCCCTCCGACAGTGAGGCGCGCCCTCAGTACTGCCCCTCCCACAGTGTGGCGCTCCCTCAGTACTGCCCCTCCCACAGTGCGGCGCTCCCTCAGTACTGCCCCTCCGACAATGCGGCGCTCCCTCAGTACTGCCCCTCCCACAGTGCGGCGCTCCCTCAGTACTGCCCCTCCGACAGTGAGGCGCTCCCTCAGTACTGCCCCTCCCACAGTGTGGCGCTCCCTCAGTACTGCCCCTCCCACAGTGCGGCGCTCCCTCAGTACTGCCCCTCCGACAATGCGGCGCTCCCTCAGTACTGCCCCTCCCACAGTGTGGCGCTCCCTCAGTACTGCCCCTCCCACAGTGCGGCGCTCCCTCAGTACTGCCCCTCCCACAGTGTGGCGCTCCCTCAGTACTGCCCCTCCCACAGTGCGGCGCTCCCTCAGTACTGCCCCTCCCACAGTGCGGTGCTCCCTCAGTGCTGCCCCTCCGACAATGCGGCGCTCCCTCAGTACTGCCCCTCCGACAGTGTGGCGCTCCCTCAGTACTGCCCCTCCCACAGTGCGGCGCTCCCTCAGTACTGCCCCTCCCACAGTGTGGCACTCCCTCAGTACTGCCCCTCCGACAGTGCAGCGCTCCCTCAGCACTGCACTGGAGTGTCAGCCTAGCTTTAAATGCTCAAGTCTCATGGAGTGGGACTTGAACCTACAACCTTCTGATTCAGAGGCGAGAGTGCTACCCACTGAGCCACAGCTGACACTTTAAATCTGAGGCGTTGCCGGACCGGGAGCCAATGTAGGTCAGCGAGCTCAGGGGGGTGATGGGTGAACGGGACTTGGTGCGAGTTAGAACACGGGGCAGCAGAATCTGGAAGAGCTTGTAGTGTATGTAACCTGTACCACCTTAAGAGACTACCTTAAGGTGATGGACTACTTTCTGATGGCTCCTGTATATTGTAGTACCGGTGGTGACCACACCGGTATATAAACCCTGTGGAGCAAAGTGTATTTCAGTTCAGCCCTGACCCTCAGTTACTAAAGACCTGTTTAAGTATTCTGTTGTCTGTGTCCAGTAATTCAGCATAACTACATTTGAAAACACAGACTCAACAGTGGCGACGAGTCTGATCGTACCTAGCGGCAGTTTTGCATCCAAGGAAGCTTCGTCCTCAGAACGGGCGTCAAAAAGGGGCATCCGCCCTCAACATCCTGCTGAGCACTGCATCACACGAGAGGCCATCGGGAACCCGGGTTGGTTTGCTGGCCACGAAGTCCACCATCAGCAACAGGCAGTGATCATCCCTTCTACGGCAGCGGCGGGTAAGCCCGATCGAGCGGCACGGAGGGGAAGTCGGCCGAGTTGTCAGTGGGAGATGGGGAGGGAAAACGAAGAAAAGGGCGGAGAACACGACCGCAGCCGGTGTCAGGGGCCGGACTGCAATCGGGGCAGAGACGCGCAGCAGCCAGAAAAGCGTTGATGTCCACGAGGACCGCGGGAGCGGCGGGGAACAAGAGCAGCAGCGTCGGGGGAAATAAAGGACCACTGGGAGGGGAGAATGGCAACAGCGCGGTAATCGCCATTTTAGTCGGCGGGGGAAGAAGACAAGCGCGGGAAAAGCCGCCATTTTGAAAAATAAAATAAAATAAAGGAAACTCAACAAGGATGCCAAAAATGGGTAACATCACTGCTTTTGATAGCGATGTAGAAGATTGGGCCACTTATGTGGAACACGTTGAAGTTTACTGTACAGCGAATGAGGTACCGGTGGATAAGAAAGCACTAACCCTATTAAACTCGATGGGTGCGAAGACGTACGGGTTATTAAGGCACCTTGTAACACCAGATAAACCGGTAGGAAAGAGTTTCGCGGATATTGTTACTATCCTGCAAGAGCATTTAAACCCCACGCCGCTGCTGATAGCGGAACGATTTAAATTTTACAAAAGAATTCAGCTTAAAGAGGAAAGCAACGCTGAATTCTTAATCGAACTGCGCAAGTTATCAAAGTACTGTCAGTTCGGTACAGGACTAGCAGACGCTCTGAGAGATAAGTTTGTGTGTGGGCTACTAAAGGAAGGAACCCAGAAGCGACTGCTAGAGGAAAAGGATCTTACGCTGGACAAAGCTTTCAGCATTGCAGCATCGCACGAGGCAGCAGCACGAGGCACTGCAGAAATGCAGCAAAGGCCATCGGAATTCAGCACCAATGAAATGGCATTGGGCGCAGTAAAGTGCTATTGTTGCGGAAGGACAACGCATGACCAGAACCAGTGCTTTTTCAAAGATAAAGAATGCAGGCAATGTGGCAAACTTGGTCACATAGCGAGAATATGCCGGTCAGGAAAGAAGACCAGCAACAAAAAGTCGCCGCAGGAGAAGTACAAAAAAGTACACAAGGTGACAGAGAACAGTTCGGATGAACAGAAGACGGATTCAGACTCCAGCAGTAAGGAACTGGGTTGTCTAAAAATACATAATGTGGGTAACACAGCAGACCACCAAACTATCTGGGTCATGCTTCGGATAGCAGGAGTCCAAGTGAAGATGGAATTGGACACTGGATCGGCATTGATGGTCATGAATAAGCAAGATTACAAAAGGTTATTCTTACACATTCCCCTGAGGGATACGGAGATTGTATTGAAAACATACACGGGGCAAAGAGTATACCCCATCGGAAAGATAAAGGTAAAGGTGGTCTACAATGGTAAAGAAAGTCAGGGAATGGACTTGTATGTGTTACCTGAGGGAGGTCCGCCACTACTGGGACGGGAATGGATCCGGAGAATAAATGTGGACTGGCATTCCTTAAAAGCACTAACTGTAGATTCCTGTAAAGAGGACGACGTCAAACCTAAACGACTGTCCAAAATATTGGACGATGCTAAGGAGGTGTTCCAACAGGGACTGGGAACACTGAAAGGAATTACGGCAAACATCAAGGTTGAAGAACATGCAAACCCAAAATTTTTCAAAGCCAGACCGGTACCTTATGCGATACGGCCTGCTGTGGAAACAGAGCTGGAAGGGCTAGAACGTTCAGGAGTACTGTCAAAGGTGGACTGGAGCAAATGGGCCACACCCATTGTTCCCGTCATGAAGCGTTCGTTGAGCAACAAGCCGGGGGAACCTGGGAAGGTTCGCATCTGTGGCGATTTCAAGATCACTGTTAATCCGGTTCTTCACACGGTGCAATATCCGCTTCCGCGGATTGAGGATATCTTCGCTTCACTGTCTGGCGGGAAACACTTCACCAAGATAGACCTGGCGCAGGCGTACCTACAGATGGAAGTTGATGAAGCGTCACGCCAGTATCTCACAATCAACACACATAAGGGCTTATATCGGTATAATAGACTGGTTTTTGGAGTGGCATCGGCTCCAGCGATTTGGCAAAGGGCCATGGAGCAGGTATTACAGGGAATTCCAGGCACACAATGCTACCTGGACGACATTCTGATTACAGGAGATGATGATAAGGAACACCTCGCGAATTTGGAGCAGGTGCTCACCAGATTGAAAGAATATGGACTCAGAGTTAATCGCCAGAAATGTGAGTTCTTTCAGAAGCGAATCTCGTACTGCGGCCACGTCATTGACCAGGAGGGGCTTCATAAGTCACCTGACAAGATCGAAGCTGTTGTGAAAGCTCCCGCTCCGGAAAATGTATCCCAGTTGAGGTCATTCCTTGGGTTGATTAACTATTACCATAAGTTTCTTCCAAATTTATCCACGGTGTTACACCCGCTGAACACTCTTTTGCAAATGGGAGTACCATGGAAGAGGAGCGAGGACTGTAAGCAGGCTTTTCAAAAAAGCAAGGCACTGATCACCTCTAAGGAAGTGTTGGCTCACTTTAACCCAACGCTGCCTATTCGTTTAGCTTGTGATGCTTCTCCATATGGTATCGGGGCAGTGCTCTCACATAAGTTGCCAAATGGCTTGGAAAGGCCAGTCGCGTTCGCATCCAGATCATTGACCTCCGCAGAGCGCAACTATGCTCAGATAGATAGGGAGGCTCTCAGCCTCGTGTGGGGAGTTAAGAAATTTAACCATTACCTGCAAGGCCAAAAGTTTACGCTGCTGACAGATCACCAGCCGTTGGTTTCCATTTTTAACCCTAAGAAGGGTGTTCCGGTTATGACGGCGCAGAGGCTTCAGAGATGGTCCCTTTTCCTAGGGGCACATCAATATGATATCGAATTCAAAGGTACAAAGCAACATGGTAATGCTGATGGGCTGTCGCGCCTGCCACTACCTACAGCGGAAGAGGCACTGGCAGTTGACCCTGTCGAGATATTTCACTCGACCATCATCGAATGCTTACCAGTCACCAATGCGAGTATTGAGAGAGAGACCCGAAACGACCCGACACTGTCTCGGGTCTACGATTTGACAGTGAAGGGATGGCCAGCACATGGCGAACCACTGTTACCTGCATTCTCAGCCAGACGAGAACAGTTGTCCGTCTGTCAAGGAACATTGATGTATGGAACAAGGGTGATTATTCCTCCTAAATTAAGGGAGAGAGTTCTGAAGGAACTGCATGAAGGTCATCTGGGGGGAGTCAAGATGAAAGGCCTTGCTAGGGCTTATGTGTGGTGGCCAGGTATCGACAAACAAATAGAGGATCTGACTAAAAGCTGCTCAGGGTGCCAAAAAGTTCAAAATGCACCTCCAATTGCACCGCTGCATCCGTGGGAATGGCCTTCAACCCCATGGCAACGTGTGCATATCGACTTTGCAGGTCCATTCATGGATTCCATGTTTTTGATAGCGGTAGACACACATTCTAAATGGCCAGAAGTGATTAAGATGTCGACCACTACCTCTGAAAAGACGATCGCAGTTCTAAGAACCATATTTGCAAGGAATGGGTTGCCGGAACAAATATGTTCAGACAACGGACCACAGTTCGTGTCAGAAGAATTCCAGAAATTCATGAAAAAGAATGGGGTGAAGCACTATACATCTGCCCCATATCATCCGGCTACCAATGGGTTGGCCGAGAGATTTGTACAAACGTTCAAAAAGGCGATAAAGGCCATGAGCGAAGACCATATTCCACTACAACACAAGGTGGACAATTTCCTGATGGCATATCGAAACGCCACGCATGCAGTGACAAATCAAAGCCCTGCCATAATGTTCTATAACAGGAGGTTGCGGTCCCGGTTGGATTTGTTAAAACCCAATGTGCGTAGGGAAGTCGAAAACAAACAATTCCAGCACGTAAATAACAAGGCCACTCGGAGTTTCGAAATAGGACAACCAGTGTTGGCCAGGGACTATAGGAATGATAAATGGCAATCCGGAACAATTCGTGCCCGACAAGGACCCTTGATGTACATGGTAGACGTTGGTGAGAACGTAATACGCCGTCATGCTGACCAACTTGTGGAATCGAGAACAAGGGTCGACCCCATGTCTATGGCAGAGACACCAGTTGAAGAAGTTATTGAGCCTGTAGCATCTACCTCAGACTCGAACGTACATGATGATGTTCAATCCATAGGAGATCAAATGGATGAGTCGCCCCAGCAACGAGAACCAGAGGCCCCTGAAAGGCGTTATCCGGCCCGGATCAGGAGGCCTCCTTAGAGACTGAATCTTTGAACAGTTTTGTATGAAAGTTGTACATATGTTATCCATGTTATGTTTAAATTGGGGTGTACACTGTTAAGCTAAAAGGGGAGGAATTGTAGTGTATGTAACCTGTACCACCTTAAGAGACTACCTTAAGGTGATGGACTACTTTCTGATGGCTCCTGTATATTGTA
Organism: Somniosus microcephalus; assembly: GCF_052327205.1. Lineage (NCBI taxonomy): Eukaryota > Metazoa > Chordata > Chondrichthyes > Squaliformes > Somniosidae > Somniosus > Somniosus microcephalus. The sequence continues at coordinate 76,562,115 of NW_028225180.1, forward strand.
GTACCGGTGGTGACCACACCGGTATATAAACCCTGTGGAGCAGTGTATTTCAGTTCAGCCCTGACCCTCAGTTACTAAAGACCTGTTTAAGTATTCTGTTGTCTGTGTCCAGTTATTCAGCATAACTACATTTGAAAGCACAGACTCAACAGAGCTCAAGTCTATGGAGGGTGGAAGACGTGATGCCCGCCAGTTGAACCTTGGCTGTCCCAGGTCCAGCTCTGACGGGTAAAAGGTGCTGACATCCCAAAGCCAGGCTGTCCCTTAGGGCAATGTAGTCAGGGCGGCCCGGTTCATGAACAACGGGCTGCCACCAGACTCAGCACTCGCGCCGACGGTCATCAACGTCCACACGCGAGGCGCGCCACCAACGGAGATGCGCAGGTTTGCATACGCAGATGACCTTGCCCGGCAACACAAGTACCCGCCCTCAACAACATCAAGTCCACCTTGATCGGGGGCCGAAACACCGGCGCACCCTGAAAGTGGCCCTGTGCGACATGACCCCCCACTCCGACCTATCTCGGAGTGAAGCTTGCACCGCTCGCTAACCTGCCACAACCCCCTGAAGAAGGGAGGGGCCAAGACGAAGTCAAGGGCCAAGCTAGTCCAGAAACTGAACAAACACAAGCTGGGGAGCATCAGTGCTCTGGACGTCAGCGATGGCCCTTGTGCACTCTGTAGCTTAGCACAGTCAGGAGTGTGATGGAATACTCTCCACTTGCCTGGATGAGCGCAGCTCCAACAACACTCAACAAGCTCAACACCATCCAGGACAAAGCAGCCCGCCTGATCGGCACCCCATCCACCACCTTAAACATTCACTCCCTCCACCACAGGCGCACCGTGGCTGCAGTGTGTACCATCTACAAGATGCACTGCAGCAACTCGCCAAGGCTTCTTCGGCAGCACCTCCCAAACCCGCGACCTCTTCCACCTAGAAGGACAAGGGCAGCGGGCGCATGGGAGCACCACCACCTCCAAGTTCCCCTCCAAGTCACACACCATCCTGACTTGGAAGTATATCGCCAATCCTTCATCGTCGCTGGGTCAAAATCCTGGAACTCCCTCCCTAACAGCGCTGTGGGAGCACCTTCACCACACGGACTGCAGCGGTTCAAGAAGGCGGCTCACCACCACCTTCTCAAGCGGCAATTAGGGATGGGCAATAAATGCTGGGCCTTACCAGCGACTCCGCTATCCCATGAACGATTAAAAAAAAGTTATTATCCCAATTCCTGACGGCCGTTTGAGCAGATAGGGTACAAGCTGCCCCATGCCCACTACTGAGCAGATCGACCACAGGTAGGCCACGTTCCACTCTAAAGGAATCAACACGGGTCACCCCAACTCCCGCTCAGAAGAGAGGGGCAAAAGTGGTTGCTGAGACTGAATGAGATGCCAGGAATATTGGAACAGGAGGAGGCCATTCAGCCCCTCGAGCCTGTTCCGCCATTCAATGAGATCATGACTGATCTATGACCTAACTCCATCTACCCGCCTTTGCCCCACATCCCTTAATACCTTTGGTTAACAGAAAGCTATCAATCTCAGATTTAAAATTAACAATTGATCTAGCATCAATTGCCGTATGCGGAAGAGAGTTCCAAACTTCTAGAAGTGTTTCCTAACTTCACTCCTGAAAGGTCTGGCTCTAATTTTTAGACTGTGCCCCCTAGTCCTAGAATCCCCAACCAGCAGAAATAGTTTCTCTCTCTCTGCCCTGTCAGTTCCCCTTAATATCCTGTAAACTTCAATCAGATCACCCCTTAACCTTCTACATTCCAGGGAATACAACTCTAGTTTGTGTAATCTCTCCTCGTAACTTAACCCTGGGAGTCCGAGTATCATTCTGGTAAACCTACGCTGGACTCCCTCCAAGTGTCAGCCGTGGCTCAGTGGGTAGCACTCTCTAAGTGGGAGGGGCTAGGAGTGAGCAGGTGTTACTGGTTGCCTGATTGCTGCAGGGAGTTGGAGTGAGTTTGTAAAAAGTTGGTGGTGGTTTTTTTTCAGGTTTTAGGGCCTTTTTGGCCCATAAACAACAGCCAGAAGACTGCTGCGGGGTCCGGAGTGCCGGGCCCCTCAGAGGACAGTGTTCCCAAGATGAATTTAATCAGAGGAGAGACTATGGTTGGAAGGGAAAGAAATAGGCCCGAAGATTTGGGCCGGGACCCCAGGAGGTTTGGAAAAGAAAACACGGTGGTGGTTCAGTGCGAGGATAAGGAGATACGAGCTTGGGATATTATCCAGGCGGTACATGAGGACTGCGGTGAGGGAAGCTGCTTTGCCTGTCGACCAAAGCCGAATGTTGGGTTCGAGGTGACGGTCAGTGGCCGAGAGGAGGTGGAAAGACTTTTACTCAGTTTGAAAGTTGGCGATAAGTTCTTGGAGGTATTTCTGCTATATTCGGAAGAGGTGGTGGTCTCATTCTTAAACTTGCCAGTTTATATTGAGGACGATGTGCTAATTAAGAAGTTGGCGTCTTGGGACATTAAAATTTGCTCAGCAATAAAGAGGAGATACTATCCAGGAACACGTAGCAGATGGAACCCGTTACTAAAAGATGCGGTTCCCAGAGGAGGGGAAATCATTACCATACAGCATGAAATTTGAGACAATGGAAGGAGTGCAGTACTTCCGAGTACTTCATGATAACCAAGTGAAGGTTTGTTATTATTGTCTTGGATACGACCATCTTGTAAGAAACTGTCCAGACTTGTACTGTTATAATTGCGGCGAGTCTGGTCACATCGCTCGGAGCTGCAAGGCGGAGAGCTGTGGGGTGTGTCACAAAGGCCCCACCCGCTGTGCGTGTGAGGCAGAAGGAAGCTCTATGAGTGATGAGGTGATGGGAGAAGGAGCAGGAGGTGTGAGTGGAACGGCCGGAGGAGCAGAGCAGTCGGAGGACACAGCTGGTAAATTGAAGGAGAAAAGAGCACAGGAAGATGTAGAAAATTGCGGAGCAGAGAACAGGATGGAGATGGTGGAAAATACACCAAGTACAGTGGAAAAGAACAAAGACAGCAGAGGGCAGCAAGGGTCGAGTGCAGACTCGAGCCTTAATAAGGTTCAGCTCTCCCTAAAGAATCTGGTGTCTGCGGGGGGAGAGGAGGCGGGAGCGGGGTGCGTGGTAAATGTAAGTACTCGAAAGAAAGACGAGGAGTCGGAAATCTTGGGGAGCAGGAGGGGGCAAGACAAGGAGAGGGTGCAAGAGGCAGGAGCCTTAAAGGGGCAGCAGGACGGGAGCGGCAAGACAAAGGCGGCAGAAGGGAGCAATATAGGTGCGCCATTGTCCCAGAGAGAGAAGGATCAGGGAGCAAGGGTCAGAGGTGGAGATGAGGTCGAAGGGAGAGGCACTGTTGGAGAAACCGCGATAGCAGGAAGACCCTCTATGGGAGATGATGTATCTGACAGGGAGCAGGATTATGTATCTGATGGGGAGCAGGCACAGAGAGTTACAGAAGAGCTTGAGAGTGAGGAATTAGAGGGGGACAGAGACAAGTCGGGGGTGGGGTGGCATGATGTGGAAAGGGAAAGGTTAGTGAGGGGCAGAAGGAGGGAGAAAGGGCCACTCCTTGGCCCAAACTTAATGCAAGGAAGAGGCTGAACCAGCAGGGAAGGTTCAAACAGGAGGTGAAAAAGAGTCGGAGGCTGCAGGAAAAAGCAACAGCTGGCCGAAAAGTTGGGAAGGAGCATGAGAGGAGGGAAGGGCCAGAGATTAAATGATGGGGAGATTATCAGGCATACTTCCCTTCTTCGGAGCCATGATTACATTGGTCTCGATTAATGTGAACGGACTGAGGGGTGAGAAGAAATTGCGGCAGTTGTTGCAGGGTTTTAAAGGCATGGACCTGTTGTGTCTGCAAGAAACCTTTTGGGATGAGTATATCCTCGAAAGAGTTCAGAAGGTTTGGAAGGGAGAGGTGTTTGCAAGTTGTGCAAACAATAACCGTAGAGGGGTGGCTGTCTTGGTGAGTCCGTCCATAAAAGAGAACGTTGCCTTGGTGGACAAGGACACTGAGGGGAGATTTTTACGGCTAAGGGTAAAAATGGAGGAATTTAATTACGATCTCTTTAATATCTAGGCACCGAACGACCATTGCAAGCGTCGCAAGTTTTTTCGGGGGTTATTCACTGAAGTATAGTGGGGGATTTTCATGTATTTTTATCTCGGATGGACATTTCAGCCCAGATGACCTTTAAGGATGATAACTCCAGAGGGATGATTGTAAAAATGATGGCAAATTTAAATTTGAGAGACTTATTGAGGGACCGGAACCCTATAAAAAAGGAGTTCTCCAGAACAGGTTGGGTGGGTGATGTTTTAAAACAGAGCCGAATAGATTTTGTGTTAATGCGGGAAGGGTTAAGTTCGGAGGTGATGGAGATTTATTATAAAAAAGTATTTTTTAGTGACCACTCGGCTTTGGTTCTTAGAATTAGGAACAGCAGAGTTAAGATCGGTTCAGGCTGTGGATTTTAAACAATCAATACCTGAAAGAAATTGCTTATAAAGAAGGGATTTTAAATATAATAAAAAATGCTCAGAAGGAACCTTTGTTCTTGAAAGAAAGAAGAGTTTGGTGGGACAATTTCAAATATGAGGTAAAAGATTTTTCGGTACGTTATGGGAAAAAGAGGGCGGCAGCTAACTGGCGTCGAGAAGAGAATATAAACAAAAGGTTTACGGATGTCTGTAAAGCAGTTGACGGAGAGGATAAGGGAGCGGAGACTAAGTTCCGGGTGCTAAAGGAAGAGTGAGAATTATTGCAAGCTGAAAAATGCAAGGGGGCCATTCTCCGTGCAAAGGCTAAAGATGCATTGGAGGGCGAAAGATGCACTAGATATTTTCTAGAGCAAGAGAAGCTGCGACAGAGATTATCATTAATTGGAGAGTTAAAGGTTGAAATTTTAGAGGTGGCTAGCAGCTTTTATCAAGAGTTATATACAAAAGAAGACATTTCCAATTTGGCGATGGAGAAGGTTTCTGCTTTTATTGAAAAGGGTTTAAAGGAGGATGAGAGAAGCATGTGTGACAAAGAAGTAGGATTAGCGGAAATAAAAGTAGCAATAAGTGGAATGAAGGGGGGAAAAGCCCAGAGTCCGATGGACTAAGTGCAGAATTTTATAAAGAATTTTTTTGAGATTTTAAGTCCATTGCTCTTAGGAGTTTTTAAGGAAATTAAAATTGAGGGAAGCATGGCCCCATCTATGAGGAGAGGTGTCATAAGCTTAACTTATAAAAATAATAAAGGGGATAGACGGGATCTGAAGAATTGGAGGCCCATCACATTATTAAATGTGGATTATAAGATCTTGGCGAGGGTTATGGCAAATCATATGAAGGAGGTGTTGCCGCAGATAGTTTTGCCCTCTCAGTCCTATGGTGTGATAGGCCAGGACATCGCAGACTCTGTGGTCTCAATCCGAGATGCGATAGAGCTCATGGAAGAGAGTGGGAGGGAGGCTTATGTATTAAAGAGAGATCAACAGAAAGCCTTTGATAGAGTCTCTCATGAGTTTTTAGTGAAGGTTTTGGAAGCATTTGGTTTCGGGGAAAATTTCATTGAGTGGATAAGGATTTTTTATTCAAACATATTTAGCTGTGTTAAATGTAATGGTTTTTTATCCAGGTATTTTCCGATACAGAGATCAGTGAGACAGGGTTGTCCCCTGTCCCCATTGTTGTACATATTGGTAGCAGAACTATTAGGTTACATGATGCGAAAGAAACAAGGTGTAATTGGGACTGTGGTCCCCAGTTCTGGGCTGGTGTCGGTGATACACCAATTTGCAGATGACACAACCTTAACATTGAGAAATGGGGAGTCAGTGAGGAAAGCTATGGATGTAGTGGAGGAATATTGTAGAGCTTCAGGAGCCAGAGTGAATTATAGTAAGTCCCAATGCCTGGTTGCAGGAAGGGGTAGGGGGGAATGGTTGGGGGAAAGTCCCTTTAAGGTGGTGAAGGTTTTGGAAGTTCTGGGGGTGCATATGGGGTGCAAGAAAGACAGGGATGAAGTGGATCGATTAAATTGGGAACCAAAGGTTATGAAAATTAAAAAGATTTTGGGAAGATGGGAAAGAAGGTGGTTGAAAGTACAAGGAAGAGCGACAGTGGTGTCTGCTCTCCTGCTATCTAAGCTATGGTACTTATTGACAGTGGAAGATATTCCTGAGTGGGCGGAAAAGTCCATCCGAGAGGCTTGTGTGAGGTTTTTATGGGCAGGGAAACCAGCCTTGGTGGCTTACAATACCATCATTGGACGGAGAAATCAGGGAGGACTCAATTTCCCAGATATTGATTTGAAGAAAAAATCCGTTAGAATCAAATGGGTGAAAAGATTTCTTCAGAAGTCAAATACAAGTTTTTGGAAGAGTTGTTTTGAGCATTTTTTAAAATGCAGTGGGATAGGAGGGCAGGGGATATTATATATGGAATACAATAATAGGTTTTTGAAATCGATTAAGCTTCTCCTGAGGTTTTATAAGGGGGTTGTAGAGACTTGGGCCCAATTTTTAAAAAGTGTGCAGTTTATGCCCAAGGGGGCTGAGGAATTTTTAGAACAGCCCTTATTTTTGAACAGGTGGGTCGACATCGAAGGAGAGGTTTTATTTAATCAAGCTTTTATAAAAGCTGGTATTATATGTGTGAAAGATGTATTGTATGAGGTAATTCCAGGTTGGTTGCCGGAAGCGATAGTGAGGGACATGGTGTGGGAGGAGGATCAGGAGGTAGAGGAAAAAGCAAAAGGGATCATGTATGAGAAGATTGTGAGGGCAATGCCACAGGATTGGATGGAAGAAATAAATGCGGAAATCTCCAAAGGAAGTAAAATACGTCCTGCTTTTCCAAGCTTTCTGCAACTGTAATACTCGAGATTTCTATGAGGTATTTAGAGAATTGAGATTCAAGACACCTGCTGGTCAGGAGTTTTGGCGGAGTATATACCCACAGCTGTACTTCAACAGGATTTGGAAGGGAGTGTGGGCGAATTTTAAATGTCCAGAGTGGATTGAACTGGATTTCAAATTGGCTCATAACTGGATTTTTATCATGATGGTCTTGTGCAAGATTGGACGAGTGGAGGGGGCAACTTGCCCAGTGTGTGGGACATGGGATGAGACTCTGTCCCATTTACTGGTGTTATGTCCGCAGTTAAATGACTTTAAGTACTATGTTCAACAATTGTGTAAAGTTTTTTTGCTGGGTGGGGACCGAAGAGCGAGAATGGGAATCCCGTGGGACCTAATTTTGAGATGGGGATTGCAGGAGAGTCTGCCAGAGTCTAGCGGAGCGGCAATTCATTTAATGTTCAGTTTGGCTAGATTCGTGATTGTGCAAAGAAGGAATGCTCTGTTTTTTAAGGGGAGGAGAATCAATCTAAAAGAGTATTTTAAATATAAGCTAAAAGATCATTATAAGGCTCTGTGGATGTTTTATTCAGAAAGGAATTTAAAGATAGTATTTTACAATCAATTTTTAAAGCACAATCAATTAATATATGTTACAAGAGACAAATTAAACTGCAGGTTTTGATGTTAATATGTGGTGGCGGAATGGCTGTGCAGAGCGGCGGAATTGATTTGTATGATACAATGAAATGATCATGATGTTGTAAATGTTCTTAATGTTCAATAAAGTATATTAAAAAAAAAGTGGGTAGCACGCTCACCTCTAAGTCAGAGGATTGTGGGTTCAGATCCCACTCCATGGGACTTGAGCACATAAAACTAAGCTGACACTCCCAGCGGAGTGCCGCACTGTCGGAGGTGCCGTCTTTCGGATGAGACGTTAAATTGAGGCCCCGTCTGCCCTCTCAGGTGGACTTAAAAGATCCCTCGGCCACTATTTCGAAAAAGAGCAGGGGGGAAGTTCTCCCCGGTGTCTTGGGGCCAATATTTATCCCTCAATCAACATCACTAAAAACAGATGATCTGGTCATTATCACATTGCTGTTTTGTGGGATCTTGCTGTGCGCAAATTGGCTGCCGCGTTTCCCACATTACGACGGCGACTCCACCTCAAAAAGTACTTCATTGGGTGTGAAGTGCTTTGAGACATCTGGTGGTCATGAAAGGCGTTGTAGAAATGGGAGTCTTTCTTTCAAGGCCAGTATATCCTTCCAGAACTGCTTACAAGTACTGGCAGTCCAACATGCAGTTTTGACTGGTGAAAATGGCAAGCTACTCCCACCTCTGAACAGCTCGGGCACCGACAGTCCATGTTTCGTTGAAGGACATGGAGATGCGGGGGGGGTGGGGGGGGGGCAGGTTGACAGACACTTGTGAACGGTTGGGACATCAGCAGAACCCATGCCTGGTCCTGAACTCTGAATGGACGCTGCACGCGCGGTTCAAATGAACCATGGGCGGCGTCACATCCAGCTCCGAACTGCACAGCGCATGTAGCCTCAATGACTGGGCTGGGGGAGCAGGGGAGCAAAGGACATATCTAGCCCATGTGTTGCAGCTCAAAGGTATTGCAGATCTTGTTACTTCAGATGCGCCATCAACATCCTGGGGGTCACCATTGACCAGAAACATAACTGGACCAGCCACATAAATACTGTGGCAACAAGAGCAGGTCAGAGGCTGGGTATTCTGCGGCGAGTGTCTCACCTCCTGACTCCCCAAAGCCTTTCCACCATCTACAAGGCACAAGTCTGGAGTGTGATGGAATACTCTCCACTTGCCTGGATGAGTGCAGCTCCAACAACACTCAAGAAGCTCGACACCATCCAGGACAAAGCAGCCCGCTTGATCGGCCCCCCATTCCACCACCTTAAACATTCACTCCCTCCACCACCGGCGCACCGTGGCTGCAGTGTGTACCATCTACAAGATGCACTGCAGCAACTCGCCAAGGCTTCTTCGGCAGCACCTCCCAAACCCGTGACCTCTTCCACCTAGAAGGACAAGGGCAGCAGGCGCATGGGAACACCACCACCTCCAAGCTCCCCTCCCAGTCACACACCATCCTGACTTGGAAATATATCGGCCGATCCTTCATCGTCGCTGGGTCAAAATCCTGGAACTCCCTCCCTGACAGCACTGTGGGAGCACCTTCACCACACGGACTGCAGCGGTTCAAGAAGGCGGCTCACCACCACCTTCTCAAGGGGCAACTAGGGATGGGCAATAAATGCTGGGCCTTGCCAGCGACGCCCACATCCCGTAAGCAAATTTTAAAAATAATTCCTCGGTTCATTTTACACCCCCATATCTTAGCAATAATGTGAACTATATGTACATTGTGGAAATGTAAGTTGTGTGCAGGATGCAAGGAGACTTCAAGGGGATATAGACAGGCTAAGTGAGTGGGCAAGAACATGGCAAATGGAATATAATGTGGAGAAATGTGAAGTTATCCACTTTGGTCGGAAAAATAGAAAAACAGAGTATTTTTTCAGATGGTGAGAGATTGGGAAATGTTGGTGTTCAGAGGGACCTGGGTGTCCTTGTACACGAATCACTGAAAGTTAACATGCAGGTACAGCAAGCAATTAGGAAAGCAAATGGTCCATTGGCCTTTATTACAAGAGGATTTGAGTATAAGAGTAAAGACGTCTTACTGCAAATATATAGGGCCCTGGTGAGACCACACCTGGAGTATTGTGCACAGTTTTGGTCTCCTTACCTAAGGAAGGATATACTTGCCATAGAGGGAGTGCAACGAAGGTTCACCAGACTGGTTCCCGGGATGGGGGGATTGTCCTATGAGGACAGATTGAGGAGACTAGGCCTATATTCTCTAGAGTTTGGAAGAATGAGCGGTGATCTCATTGAAACAGACAAAATTCTTACAGGGCTTGACAGGGTAGATGCAGGGAGGGTGTTTCCCCCTGGCTGAGGAGTCTAGAACCAGGGGGCACAGTCTCAGGATAAGGGGTTGACCATTTAGGACTGAGATGAGGAGAAATTTCTTCACTCAGAGGGTGGTGAATCTTTGGAATTCTCTACCCCAGAGGGCTGTGGAGGCTCAGTCGTTGAGTAGATTCAAGGCTGAGATCGATAGATTTTTGGATATTAACGGAATCAAGGGATATGGGGATAGTGCAGGAAAGTGGAGATGAGGTAGAAGATCAGCCATGATCTTATTGAATGGCGGAGCAGGCTCGAGGGGCCGAATGGCCGACTCCTGCTCCTATTTCTTATGTTCTTATGTACTAGTGCATGTATGTATATGAGCGTGTGTGTGTGTGTATGTATATGTATCCCCAGTGTCCTGGGCCAATATTTATCCCTCAACCAGCATCACTAAAAACAGATGATCTGGTCATTATCACATTGCTGTTTGTGGGAGCTTGCTGTGCGCAAATTGGCTGCCGCGTTTCCTACATTATAACAGTGACTATGCTCAAAAAGTATTTCACTTGTTGTGAAATGCTTTGGGACGTCTGGTGGTCGTGAAAGCCGCTGTAGAAATGTCATAAGTCTTTCCTTATTAACATAACCCGGATGTGCTACGTCAGTGGCGAACACCCCGATTGTATCAGTGCGTTAACATAGAAACATAGAAGATAGGAGCAGGAGTAGGCCATTTGGCCCCTCGAGCCTGTTCCACCATTTAATGAGATCCTGGGTGATCCTCCAAATTCAGTACCCTGTCCCTGCTTTCTCCCCATATCCCTTGATCCCTTTAGCCTTAAGAAATATATCTAACTCCTTCTTGAATATATTTAATGAATTGGCCTCAACTGCCTTCTGTGGTAGAGAATTCCACAGGTTCACCACTCTCTGGGTGAAGAAATTCCTCCTCATCTCTGTCCTAAATGGCTTACCCCTTATCTTTAGACTGTGACCCCTGGTTCTGGACTCCCCGACCATCGGGAACATCCTTCCTGCATCTCGTCTGTCCAGGCCTGTCAGAACTTTATAAGTTTCAATGAGATCCCCTCTCATTCTTCTAAACTCCAGTGAGTACAAGCCTAGTCGACCCAGTCTCTCCTCATACGTCATTCCTGCCATCCCAGGTATCAGTCTGGTGAACCTTCGCTGCACTCCCTCTATGACAAGTGTCGGAGGGGCACTACTGAGGGAGCGCCGCACTGTCAGAGGGGCAGTACTGAGGGAGCGCCGCACTGTCGGAGGGGCAGTACTGAGGGAGCGCCGCACTGTCGGAGGGGCAGTACTGAGGGAGCGCCGCACTGTCAGAGGGGCAGTACTGAGGGAGCGCTGCACTGTCGGAGAGGCAGTACTGAGGGAGCGCTGCACTGTCGGAGGGGCAGTACTGAGGGAGCGCCGCACTGTCGGAGGGGCAGTACTGAGGGAGCGCCGCACTGTCAGAGGGGCAGTACTGAGGGAGCGCTGCACTGTCGGAGGGGCAGTACTGAGGGAGCGCCGCACTGTCAGAGGGGCAGTACTGAGGGAGCACCGCACTGTCGGAGGGGCAGTGCTGAGGGAGCGCCGCTCTGTCGGAGGGGCAGTACTGAGGGAGCGCCGCACTGTCAGAGGAGCAGTACTGAGGGAGCGCCACACTGTCGAAGGGGCGGTACTGAGGGAGCGCCGCACTGTCAGAGGGGCAGTACTGAGGGAGCGCCGCATTGTCGGAGGGGCAGTACTGAGGGAGCGCCGCACTGTCGGAGGGGCAGTGCTAAGGGAGCACCGCACGTCATTCCTGCTATCCCAGGTTAAGTCCAGAATCTGTTGAACACTTCCATACAGGGTCTCCAAGTCAGATCTCTGAATCATGGGCAGTGCTGTGCTGGCAATGTAGACTGAGGAATGGAACTGGTTCGAGACTGGTGGTCACAGGAACTGATTTTTGACAAAAGGTCATCGACCTGAAACGCTAACTCCTGTTTCTCTCTCCACAGATGCTTCCCCCTGACCTGCTGAGTGTTGCCAGCGTTTTCTGTGGGTATTTAATAACTGATGTTTGACCCTTTTTCTGAACCTAATGGAGGCCGCTCCTCCCTGTTCCTACACACCTTTTACGCACAGCAAGATCTCACAAACAGCAATGTGATAATGACCAGATCATCTGTTTTTAGTGATGTTGGTTGAGGGATAAATACTGGCCCCACTGGGGGAGAACTCCCCCTGCATTTCTTCCAGTAGTGGCCATGGGATCTTTTATGGTCACCTGAGAGGGCAGTACGGTGCCTCGCTTTAACGTCTCAACCGAAAGTCGGCACTCCCTCAGTACTGCCCCTCCGACAGTGCGATGCTCCCTCAGTACTGACCCTGTGACAGTGCGCCACTCCCTCAGTACTGCCCCTCCGACAGTGCGGCGCTCCCTCAGTGCTGCCCCTCCGACAGTGCGGCGCTCCCTCAGTAATGCCCCTCCGACAGTGCGGCGCTCCCTCAGTACTGCTCCTCCAACAGTGCGGCGCTCCATCAGTACTGCCCCTCCGACAGTGCGGCGCTCCCTCTGTACTGCCCCTCCAACAGTGCGGCGCTCCCTCAGTACTGCCCCTCCGACAGTGCGGTGCTCCCTCAGTACTTCCCCTCCGACAGTGTGGTGCTCCCTCAGTACTGCCCCTCCGACAGTGTGGCGCTCCCTCAGTACTGCCGCTCCGACAGTGCGGCACTCCCTCAGTACTTCCCCTCCGACAGTGCAGCGCTCCCTCAGTACTTCCCTTCCGACAGTGCAGCGCTCCCTCAGTACTTCCCTTCCGACAGTGCGGCATTCCCTCAGTACTTCCCCTCCGACAGTGCAGCACTCCCTCAGTACTTCCCTTCCGACAGTGCGGCGCTCCCTCGGTACTGCACTGGGAGTGTCGACCTGGATTATGGGCTCAAGTCTCTGGACTGGGACTTGAACCCATGACCTGTCGGTCTCAGAGGCGAGTGTGCTACCTACTGAGCCACAGTTGACATTGACAATGTATTTAATGATAGCCTCATTAAGATTGAGGACAAAGGAACTACACACAAAGGCCTAGAAATTGGGTTTTGGCTTAGCCAGGGCTTTAGCGCCGGAAATTAGTGCCGGCACTAAGTCCCCTGCGCGCGCCAAAAATTCAGTGGCGCCGCGCCCAAACGGCTGCCGGCGCTACTGAAGGGTCTTAGCGCCTGGAAAAGGGCGCTAACTGCCGTTTCGCGCCGCAATTCCGGCGCTGCGGCACCCGATGCGGTGCGGCAGGCTGGGGAAGTGCAGGCCTCCACCTTCCGTTAAGGAGGAGCTGCCTGCACCCGGCCGCGGCCCGCGCAAATCTGCTTAAAAATGAGCCCGGCACCTCGGACAAGTGCCGGGCTTGCATCTGTTCCGGGGGGGCGGGGGGAGAGAAGTCCGGGGAGGGAGCTGCGGGCAGGCGGCCGGCGGGAAAGCGGCCGGCCGCCGCGGGGCCTTTAATGCGCCGGCGCTAACTGCAGTAAGGCACCTCTGACAAAACGCTGGTTGCGGCTGCCACGGGCGAGGCGGCCGCAACTCAATTTTGGAGTTCGGGCGGGTTACCACGGCAACCGGGACGCTGCGCACACCGATGACGTCATCGGTGCCGGCGCAGCGCTACCGGAGCAACGCCGATTTAGGGCCCCAGGGAATTTCACTACTGGCCATAACTCCGGCGCAAGGCCCTCTAGCGCCTCAAATGGGGCGCTAAGGCTACTGAATTTTCAGCCGATTGACTTTACAAGACAGAGTGATTTCAGCACAGATATTTCCATCAGTCCTTATCTCGTCCAACAAAGGAATGTGTTGTACAACTATCCACTCAACCCTTGCCATCCTGCTCCAAGGGGCTCATTACAACAGTCCCACTTTCAAAGATAGCCCTTCCTCCATTGTGCTCTGCCACTCAATTTTGTATTCATAACTGTCATGTGTCGGGATTTTTTGATCTTTTTATCATGCACAGAACGGATTTCAGCATTGAGTTTTGCTTAAGTGTTGTGTTTTCCACCTCCGTAAGATTGCCCGTCTCCGCCCCTTGCCTCAGCTCGTCCGCTGCTGAAACCCTCATCCAAGCCTTTGTTACCTCTAGACCCGACTATTCCAACACACTCCTGTCCGGCCTCCCACATTCCACCCTCCGTAAACTTGAGCTCATCCAAAACTCTGCTGCCCCGTGTCCTAACTCGCACCGAGTCCCGTTCACCCATCACCCCCTGTGCTCACTGCCCCGTGTCCTAACTCGCACCGAGTCCCGTTCACCCATCACCCCCTGTGCTCACTGCCCCGTGTCCTAACTCGCACTGAGTCCCGTTCACCCATCACCCCCTGTGCTCGTTGACCTACATTAGCTCCTGGCCTGGCAACACCTCGATTTCAAAATTCTCATCCTCGTTTTCAAATCCCTCCATGGCCTCGCTCCCTCCCTATCTCTGTAATCTCCTCCAGCTCTACAACCCCCCCGAGGCATAGAATATAAGAGCAGGGAGGTTATGATGGAGCTGTACAAAACGCTAGTTAGGCCACAGCTGGAATACTGTGTGCAGTTCTGGTCGCCACACTATAGGAAGGATGTGATTGCATTGGAGAGGGTGCAGAGGAGATTCACCGGGATGTTACCTGGGCTGGAGCGCTTCAGCTATGAAGAGAGACTGGACAGGCTGGGGTTGTTTTCCTTAGAGGAGAGAAGGCTGAGGGGGGACCTGATTGAGGTGTACAAAATTATGAGGGGCATAGATAGGGTAGATAGAAAGGAACTTTTCCCCTTAGTAGAGGGGTCAATAACCAGGGGGCATTGTTTCAAGGTAAGGGGCAGGAGGTTTAATGGGGATTTGAGGAAAAACTTTTTCACCCAGAGGGTGGTGGGAATCTGGAACTCACTGCCTGAAAGGGTGGTAGAGGCAGGAACCCTCACAACATTTAAGAGGCATTTAGATGAGCACTTGAAATGCCATAGCATACAAGGCTACGGACCAAGTGCTGGAAAATGGGATTAGAATAGACAGGGCTTGATGGCCAGCGCGGACACGATGGGCCGAAGGGCCTCTTTCTGTGCAGTATAAATCTATGACTCTATCTCTGCGCTCCCCCAATTCTGGCCTCTTGTCCATCCCCTGATTTTAATCGCTCCACCATTGGCGGCCGTGCCTTCAGCTGCCTGGGCCCTAAGCTCTGGAATTCCCCCGCTAAATCTCTCTACTTCTCTAACTCTCGCTCCTTAAGACGCTGCATAAAACCTACCTCCTTGACCAAGCTTTGGCCATCTGTCCTAATATCTCCTTACGTGGTTCAGTCACAAATTTTGTTTGATAACACTCCTGTGAAGCACCTTGGGATGTTTCACTACGCTATATAAATGCATGTCGGTTGAGGAATATCACAGCTCACAATCTATTTCAAACTGATAGCATGAGCATCTGTGATCCCAAGCTCATTAGCTCGGGTGACCCAGCTAAGCGATGTTAAGCGATTCATTATCTCATCCCAGATGGCCAAGAGGTCTTGGAGTGAGGACAATTCTACACATGCTGACACCTCCCCAATGCTTCCCCTTCCTCAGCTTAACGTCCGTCAATGTTAACACTGCCTTGCTGTGTTCCCGGGTTTCTCAGCGACTCAGTCCAATCTGTCTGACACGTCGGAAAACAGGTTCGTCAATGCGAAATATTTCATCTTGCCTCGAGAGGTTAATGGATCATCATCAGGTCCTAGGCTGGGTTGTCCACCTGTCCCCTTGCACTCATTCAGGCTCACCGTCACTGATGTATCACATCCGTGTGTGAAATTAACTTGACACTGGCAACACCAACTAGCGGAGAAATCTTCTAATCGCCCCATCAGGACCATTCCAAACCTGTCACATCATCGGAATGCAAGTGCCTTACAAGATCCTGGAACATGCCCAGTGACTCAAAGCGCCACTCACTGTAATATTAAGCCGTACAGGTCATAAAATGATACAGCACAGAAGATGGCCATTCATAAGAACATAAGGAATAGGAGCAGGAGTCGGCCACTCGAGCCTGCCCCGCCATTCAATAAGATCATGGCTGACCTTGGGCTCAAAGCCACTTCCCCACCCGCTCCCCATAACCTTTCACTCCCTTATCTTGAAAAAATCTGTCTATCTCCACCTTAAATGTATTTAATGACCCAGCCTCCACAGCTCTCTGGGGCAGAGAATTCCACAGATTTACGACCCTCTGAGAGAAGAAATTCCTCCTCATCTCAGTTCTAAAAGGGCGACCCTTTATTCTGAGACTGTGCCCCCGAGTTCTAGATTTCCCCACGAGGGGAAACATCCTCTCTGCATCTACCTTGTCGAAGCCCCCTCAGTATCTTATATGTTTCAATAAGATCACCTCTCATTCTTCTAAACTCCAATGAGTGTAGGCCCAACCTGCTCAACCTTTCCCCATAAGTCAACCCCTCATCTCAGGAATCAACCGAGTGAATCGTCCCTGAACTGCCTCCAATACGCCCATCATGCCTGTGCCGGCTCTTTGAAAGAGCTCTCCAATTAGTCTCACATCTCCCCTACTCCGCTCTTTCCCCATTGCCCTGTAAATATTTTTCTTTTCTAATATTTATCCAATTCCCTTTTGAAAGCTACTATTGAATCTGCTTCCACCGCCCTTTCAGGCAGCGCGTTCCAGATCACAACAACTCAGGTCAGGTCAGATAGCCGATCGGGTCACAGGATTGAAGGATCACAAGTTTGCAGCTTCTGATTTATATAGGAACAGGAGGAGGCCATTTAGCCTTACTACAATTGCCTGGATGAGTGCAGCTCCAACAACACTCAAGAAGCTCGACACCATCCAGGACAAAGCAGCCCACTTGCTCGGCACCCCATCCACCACCTTAAACATTCACTCCCTCCACCACCGGCGCACCGTGGCTGCAGTGTGTACCATCTACAAGATGCACTGCAGCAACTCACCAAGGCTTCTTCAGCACCACCTCCCAAACCCGCGACCTCCACCACCTAGAAGGACGAGGGCAGCAGGCACACGGGAACACCACCACCTCCAAGTTCCCCTCCGAGTCACACACCACCCTGACTTAGAAGTATATGACTGATCCTTCATCGTCGCTGGGTCAAAATCCTGGAACACCCTCCCTAACAGCACTGTGGGAGAACCTTCACCACACGGACTGCAGCGGTTCAAGAAGGTGGCTCACCACCACCTTCTCAAGGGGCAATTAGGGATGGGCAATAAATGCTGGGCCTTGCCAGCAATGCCCACATCCCATAAACGATTAAAAAAAAACAGGGCTTTAGTGAGACCACACCTGGAGTACTGTGCACGGTTTTGGTCTCCAGGAAGGACATACTTGCCTGAGAGACGGTGAAACTAAGGTTCACTAGATTGATTCCTGGGATGAGAGGGTTGTCCTATGAGGAGAGATTGTGTAGAATGGGCCGATACTCTCTGGAGTTTAGAAGAATGAGAGGTGATCTCATTGAAACATACAAGATTCTGAGGGGGATTGGCAGGGTAGATGCTGAGAGGCTTTTTCCCCCTGGCTGGAGTGTCTAGGACTAGGGGGCATAGTATCAGGATAAGGGGCCGGCCATTTAGGACTGAGATGAGGAGGAATTTCTTCACTCAGAGGGTGGTGAATCTTTGGAATTCTCTACCCCAGAGGGCTGTGGATGCTGAGTCAATATTGGCCCAGAAATTCGGGTCGGGGGCTTCCCGCGGGTGTAAGCCCCTGATCTGCACTTACCTAGCATGCCGGCCGTTGTGCTGTGGGCCCGCGTGGAATTCCGATCCGGGGCCTGGTCCAGCTGCCGGCGCGCAGTGTTTGTGTATCCCAGGGGTGCAGTTAGTTCGATGCGTCCCCTGGGATCACGTGGGCCATGGGGAGCCAATCGGAGCAGGGAATGCTCCATTCATAAGTCTGACAGGAAGTGCTGTCAAGACTTATAAATACTACGGCCCCAAAATAGCACGAAATCTTCAAATAAATTTTTAAAAAACATCACATTTTTTAAATAAACTATAAGTTACATGAAATAACTATTTTAAACAATAATTTAAATTTTTGAAAAAAATAATTTTATATTCTAACGGGGCTAAAAATAAACTTACCTTGCTTTAAAGTATTTAAAAATAATAAACCTGTAGAAAAAATGTTTTAATTTTAATTAATTCACCACTTACCTTGTAAAAAGCAGGCCTTACGCCTGCTTTTTATATTTCTAAATTCTGCAGGTTTACCTTCCCGGGAAAACCTGTAAAAAAAAACGAAGTTCGATGCGCACGCGCTGCCTCTCTGACGCACGCGTTCGACCTCTGAACCTCTTTGTTCAGGGGAACGGAAGAGCCGGTTTCCCCGCGCATGCGCAGTGCATGCAGGAAACCGGCGCTTCCATCGGGCCTACGGGTGATTACCCCGTGCGTACTCACCCATGGAGACCCGAATTTCTGGGCCGTTGAGTATATTCAAGGCTGAAATCGATAGATTTTTGAACTCTAGGGGAATCAAGGGATCTGGGGATCGGGCGGGAAAGTGTGTTCTAACCAGGGCTTTGTACAGCTGCAGCGTAACTTCTACCCCCTTGTATTCTAGTCCTCTGGATATAAAGGCCAGCATTCCATTAGCCTTTTTGATTATTTTCTAGAACTGTTCATGACATTTTAATGATCTATGTACCTGGACCCCCTAAGTCTCTTTGGACAGCCGCTGTTTTTAGCGTTTCACCATTTACTTTAGAAAGTACCCTGTTCTCGGTCCAAAGTGGATGACCTCACATTTGCTTGTATTGAAATCCATTTGCCACAGTTTTGCCCACTCACTTAATCTATCGATATCCCTTTGTAATTTTATGCTTTCATCTACACTGCCTAGCTTTGTGTCATCGGCAAACTTGGATATGTGGCTCTCTATCTCATCATCTAAGTCGTTTAATAAATAGTTGAGGCCCCAACACAGATCCCTGCGGGACACCACTAGTCACAGCCTGCCAAATTGAGTACCTGCCCATTATCCTTACTCTCTGTCTCCTGCCGCTCAGCCAAGTCCTAACCAGGTCAATAATTTGCCTTCAAATCCACGAGCTTCAACTTTAGCCAGCAGTCTCTTATGTGGGACTTTATCGAATGCCTTCTGGAAGTCAATATAAATAACATCCATAGCCATTCCCCTGTCCACTATATTAGTCACCTCTTCAAAACATTCAATCAGGTTCGTCAGGCATGACCTGCCTTTCACAAATCCATGCTGGCTCTCTCTGATCAGCTGAAAATTTTCACGGTGTTCAGTCACCCTATCCTTAATTATAGACTCTGGTAATTTCCTCACAACAGATTTTAGGCTAACTGGTCTATAATTCCCTCGTCTATATTAAGTGATCCCTGCTGGAATCTGAGCTTGAGCTTGAGCGGTGCTTTCAAACCATTCCCCCTTTCAAATCAATTGCCAAGTCTCACTGTCTGCGGCCACGCATGAATAAATGTCCACTTGGGTGAGCTAGTGATAGACAAGGATCAGCACCATCAGGAGAAGTGGAGGAAATTGTGCGGACAGCAAGGAATACATCACCAAGGAAGCATGGTAGCCCCTTCAAGGAGGGAGGTCAATGCAACTCATCCATCTCTCCAACCAGCCCCTGGGATGTGCACCAGCAATGGGCCGGGAGCAGGCTGCCTCCCTTCCCCCACCGGCTGCTCCCCAGCCCTGCCTTAGTGTCAGCCAGTTGCACAGTGGGTAGCACTCTTGCCTCTGAGTCTGAAGTTTGTGGGTTCAAAACCCACTCCAGAGACTTGAGCACGAAAATCTAGGCTGGTGCTGCTAGTGCGGTGCTGAGGGAGCGCCGCACTGTCGGAGGGGCAGTACTGAGGGAGTACCGCACTGGCGGAGGGGCAGTACTGAGGGAGCACCACACTGATGGAGAGGCAGTACTGAGGGAGTGCTGCACTGGCAGAGGGGCAGTACTGAGGGAGCGCCGCACTGTCGGAGGGGCAGTACTGAGGGAGCGCCGCACTGTCGGAGGGGCAGTACTGAGGGAGTGCTGCACTGTCGGAGGGGCAGTACTGAGGGGAGCGCCGCACTGTCGGAGGGGCAATACTGAGGGAGCGCCGCACTGTCGGAGGGGCAGTACTGAGGGAGTGCTGCACTGTCGGAGGGGCAGTACTGAGGGAGCGCCGCACTGTCGGAGGGACAGTACTGAGGGAGTGTCGCACTGTCGGAGGGGCAGTACTGAGGGAGCGCCGCACTGTCGGAGGGGCAGTACTAAGGGAGTGCCGCACTGTCGGAGGGGCAGTACTGAGGGAGCGCCGCACTGTCGGAGGGGCAGTACTGAGGGAGTGCTGCACTGTCGGAGGGGCAGTACTGGGGGAGCGCCACACTGTCAGAGGGTCAGTACTGAGGGAGCGCTGCACTGTCGGAGAGACAGTACTGAGGGAGTGCTGCACTGTCGGGGGGGCAGTACTGAGGGAGCGCCGCACTGTCGGAGGGGCAGTACTGAGGGAGCGCCGCACTGTCGGAGGGGCAGT
Organism: Somniosus microcephalus; assembly: GCF_052327205.1. NCBI lineage: Eukaryota > Metazoa > Chordata > Chondrichthyes > Squaliformes > Somniosidae > Somniosus > Somniosus microcephalus. Next base: position 76,582,458 of record NW_028225180.1, read on the forward strand.
ACTGAGGGAGCGCCGCACTGTCAGAGGGGCAGTACTGTGGGAGTGCCGCACTGTCGGTGGCGCCCGTCTTGCAGATTAGACATTAAACCTCGTCTGCCCTGATGTAAAAGATCCCACGGCTCTTTTTTGAAGAAGAGCAGGGGGGAGTTCTCCTCAGCTTCCTGGGCCAATATTTGTCACTAAAACAGATGATCTGGTCATTATCGCATTGCTGTTTGTGCGAGCTTGCTGTGCGCAAATTGGCTGCCGGGTTTCCTACATTACAACAGTGACTACACTTCAAAAGTACTTCATTGGCTGTAAAGCACTTTGGGATGTCCTGAGATCGTGAAAGGCGCCGTAGAAATGCAAGTCTTTCTTTCTTTTATCCGCTCCTGGTTGGGCATGGTACAGGGCAAGGCAGAGGTCTAAGAGCTGGTCTCTACCTACCGATCCTCCATTCAGGGAAAGGGTCACGCTCAGGGCTTGCCATGTTTGACCAAGTCCCGACCCAGACGTAGAATGGGATCATCAGCCGAGTGATGATATTCATCTTCCTGCTCCTGAGAACTTACTGAAAACCTTTATGTTGGGGTGGAGGGAGGGGAGAGAAAGAGGAGCTGAGTGGAATGAGTTCTCTCCGAGATATTCCTAGTACGTGTTTCTTCCCCCACTTCCCCCCTCTTGCCAAAAATAAGACACAGTGGATGGAACCCCTTGCTCAGGGATTCCCAGGTGCCGAGTTAGCCAGACTGCTCCAGCACCCTTCCCAGTTCTGGAGTTGCTCTTGAAGTTCTGTCTCTTACACGTGGCTGCACCTGTGTCTCCACTGGTGCTACGCACAAAACGTTGACTTCATTGCACTGGCGTTGCCCATGAATTGGTACCATGTGTGCAACAGTGGTTTCTGTGCACTGGTGCTGTGCATGCAATATTGCAGTCTATGCACTGGTGCCGTGCATGCAATACTGCAGCCTATACACTGATGCAGTGCATGCAATATTGCTGCCTATGCACTAGTGCCATGCATGCAATGTTGCTGTCTATGCACTGGTGCCGTGCATGCAATATTGCTGTCTATGCACTGCTGCCATGCATGCAATATTGCAGTCTATGGACGGGCGCAGTGCATGCAATACTGCAGCCTATGCACCGGCGCAGTGCATGCAATATTGCAGTCTATGGACGGGTGCTGTGCATGCAATATTGCAACCTGTGCACTGGTAAAGTGCATGCATTACTTCAGTCTATGGACGGGTGCTGTGCAAGCAATATTGCAGTCTAAGCACTGGTGCGGTGCATGCAGTATTGCAGTTAATACACTGCTGTTGTTATATTTTTGCAGCCTATGCACTGGTGCTGAGTAAATGCAACTGCAGTCTATGCACTGGTGCTGTGTATATACGAACTGCTGCTCACACACTTCCATTTTGAAAAAAGGCACGCATTGCTTCACAGTGAGGACATTTCTGCACTCCAAAAACCACACGGTCTGGTCCAAAGCAGGCAAGTGGCAGCTCTCCCAATGGTGTAGAATAAGGAATCCAAAATACCAGGGTGAAAAATGTATTATGAATAAAAGCGAACTGGAATGAGGCATATGGGCAACTCTCCTTCTTTTAACTCGATAAAATTCCGTGGCCCTCGCCCCCCTCACTATCTCTGTAATCTCCTCCAGCCCCACAAACCCCCCCGAGATCTCTGCACTCCTCCAATTCTGGCCTCTTGAGCATCCCCCGATTTCCATCGCTCCACCATTGGTGGCCGTGCCTTCAGCTGCCTGGGCCCTAAGCTCTGGAATTCCCTCCCTAAACCTCTCCGCCTCTCTCTCCTCCTTTAAGACGCTCCTGAAAACCGACCTCTTTGACCAAGCTTTTGGTCACCTGTCCTAATATCTCCTTATGTGGCTCGGTGTCAAATTTTGTCTGATAATCGCTCCTGTGAAGCGCCCTGGAGGTTAAAGGCGTTATATAAATGCAAGCTTGGTGCTGTTGTTTGAAAACCAGCACAACGATAATCAGTTCTCGGCCCCTCCCTTCTACATGTTGCGATTTTGCGATCTGATCAATGAAAAGTTGGGTGACAAAATACCCGATCTCCTCTGGTCAGTCCAGCTCATTAAGCTATTTGAGCAGTGATGTAAGAAAACTACTAGGCACTTGGTCTAAGCGTTAAACAAAGCTTTAATCAACTGTTTCACAACATGGAGATCTAGTTGTGCCTTCACGAGTTCCTGTTAAGGAATGTCCTGAGCAAGCTGGGCCCATGCTGGACAGCGCCACCAGCAGGCCGCCCAGTATTATTTTATAAGTCATTGCCACATAAATGACAAGATTCATGTCAAGCAGCAAGCTCTTGAGGGAATACCCTCGTGATAAATTCCACCATCTTGCCGTAGTCACAGCTCCTGCTTGTGGCATGACACCTGAGCTGTCGCCAGCGGACAAACCCGAGGCGTGAGATGGTCAGGCGTGAGGAGGATGTCGTGAAACTCCAGTACGATTTGGACAGGTTGGGTGATTGGGCAGAAAAATGGCAAATGCACTATAATGTGGATAAATGTGAGGTTATCCACTTTGGTGGCAAAAACAGGAAGGCAGATTATTATCTGAACGGCAATAGATTGGGAGAAGGGGAAGTGCAACGAGACCTGGGTGTCCTTGTGCACCAGTCGCTGAAGGTAAGCATGCAGGTGCAGCAGGCGGTTAAGAAGGCAAATGGTATGTTGGCCTTCGTAGCAAGAGGGTTCGAGTACAGGAACAAGGATGTCTTGCTACAGTTGTACAGGGCCTTGGTGAGACCGCACCTTGAGTACTGTGTGCAGTTTTGGTCGCCTTACCTGAGGAAGGACGTTCTTGCCATGGAAGGAGTGCAGCAAAGATTCACCAGGCTGATACCTGGGATGGCAGGAATGACGTATGAGGAGAGATTGTGTCGATTGGGCTTATACTCACTGGAGTTTAGAAGATTGAGAGGGGATCTCATCGAAACCTATAAAATTCTGTCAGGTCTGGACAGACTAGATGCAGGAAGGATGTTTCTGATGGCCGGGGAGTCCAGAACCAGGGGTCATCGTCTAAGGATAAGGGGTAAGCCATTTAGGACTGAAATGAGGAGGAATTTCTTCACCCAGAGAGTGGTGAACCTGTGGAATTCTCTGCCACAGAGGGCGGTGGAGGCCAGTTCATTAAATATATTCAAGAAGGAGTTAGATATATTTCTTAAGGCTAAAGGGATCAAGGGATATGGGGAGAAGGCAGGGACAGGGTACTGAATTTGGATGATCAGCCATGATCGCATTGAATGGCGGAGCAGGCTCGAAGGGCCGAATGGCCTACTCCTGCTCCTATCTTCTATGTTTCTATGTCATGTAGCTAAACACAGCGAGCCCCAGGGAATGATCGCATCACGTTTCCTTATTCTTTACTTCAGTTTTTTTTCTAACCTCTCTTCCCGTCTTCCTTGGCGCAGAGAAGGTTAAGAGGAGATTTGATAGAGGTTTTCAAAATCATCAGGGGGTCTTGGACAGAGTAGACGGAGAGAAACTGTTCCCATTGGCGGAAGGGTCGAGAAGCAGAGGGCACTGATTTAAGGTGATTGGCAGAAGATCCAAAGGCGACATAAGGAAAAACTTTTTTACGCAGCGAGTGGTTAGGATCTGGAATGCGCTGCCTGATAGGGTGGCGGAGACAGACTCAATCACGGCTTTCAAAAGGGAATTGGATAAATACCTGAAAGAAAGAACTTTGCAGGGCTACGGGGAAAGGGCGGGGGAGTGGGACTGGCTGAGAGTTGGCACGGGCTCAACGGGCCGAATGGCCTTCTTCCGTGCTGTAACCAGTCTATGATTCCTGTTTTCCTCTTCCACCCATCTTTTTGCTTCTCTTTCTCAGTCTGTTTCTTTTTGACTGAATTCTCATTGAAGCATATAAGATTCTGAGGGGGGATTGACAGGGTAGATGCAGGGAGGATGTTTCCCCCTGGCTGGGGAGTCTAGAACCCGGGGACACAGACTCAGGATAAGGGGTCGGCCATTTAGGACTGAGATGAGGAGAAATTTCTTCACTCAGAGGGTGGTGAATCTTTGGAATTCTCTACCCCAGAGGGCTGTGGAGGCTCAGTCGTTGAGTATATTCAAGATCAAGATCGATAGATTTTTGGACTCTAGGGGAATCGAGGGATATGGGGATCAGGCGGGAAAGGGGGAGTTGAGGTGGAAGATCATCCAGGATCTTATTGAATGGTGGAGCAGGCTCCTCTGACAGTGCAGCGCTCCCTCAGTACTGCCCCTCCGACAGTGTGGTGCTCCCTCAGTACTGCCCCTCCGACAGTGCAGCGCTCCCTCAGTACTGCCCCTCTGACACTGCGGCGCTCCCTCAGTACTGCCCCTCCGACAGTGCAGCGCTCCCTCAGTACTGCCCCTCTGACACTGCGGCGCTCCCTCAGTACTGCCCCTCTTACAGTGCGGCGCTCCCTCAGTACTGCCCTCCGACAGTGCGGCGCTCCCTCAGTACTGCCCCTCTGACAGTGCGGCATTCCCTCAGTACTGCCGCTCCGACAGTGCGGCGCTCCCTCAGTACTGCCCTCCGACAGTGCGGCGCTCCCTCAGTACTGCCCCTCCAACAGTGCGGCGCTCCCTCAGTACTGCCCCTCCGACAGTGCGGCGCTCCCTCAGTACTACACTGGGAGTGTCAGCTTAGATTTTTGTGCTCAAGTCTCAGGAGTGAGGCTCGAACCCACAACCTTCTGACTCAGAGAGCAAGAACGAGAGAGAGTGATACCCACTGACCCTCAACTGACACTATGACAAAAACTTCACCAGGACTGCAGCTGTTCAAGGAGGCGTCTCACCACCCCCTTAAAAAACATACACAAAAAACATGCAGATTTAGGCATTTCGGACAATCAACAGCAACTGCATTAAGACTCCACACCAGCCCCCTCCCCACCCCCCACTTTCCATTAAAAGTCGAAGGTAAGGATGAAATACGATGCTGTATAAATTATTCAACTGCAGTTGAAAGCAGGAATTCTATTCCATAAAACATGAGTTGTAGCATGTATCCGTGATACATGGCAAAGTCAACATGTCTCTGACTATACGGCTGATTAGACATCTATTGCGAGTCTCTGTCAGTTCAACGGTTCTTTCTCCAGGCTCTCACCTCCCTCCCCCAGGTTCCTGCTGCCTCCTTTACTGGGCTTGCTCAACACCTCCCTCACCCAAGTCTGTGTCAGCTCGTGGCTCAGTGGGTAGCACTCTCGCCTTTGAGTCAGAGGCTGTGGGTTCACGTCGCACTCCAGAGACCAGAGACACAAAAGTCCAGGCCGACACTCCCAGTGCCTGTACTGAGGCAACTGTCGGAGAGGCTGTACTGAGGGAGCGCTGCACTGTCGGAGGGGCAGTACTGAGGGAGGGGCGGTACTGAGGGATTGCTGCACTGTCGGAGGGGCAGTACTGAGGGAGTGTCGGAGGGGCAGTACTGAGGGAGTGCCGCACTGTCGGAGAGGCTGTACTGAGGGAGTGACGGAGGGGCGGTACTGAGGGAGTGCCGCACTGTCGGAGGGGCGGTACTGAGGGAGGGGCAGTACTGAGGGATCGCTGCACTGTCGGAGGGGCAGTACTGAGGGAGTGTCGGAGGGGCAGTACTGAGGGAGTGCCGCACTGTCGGAGAGGCTGTACTGAGGGAGTGACGGAGGGGCGGTACTGAGGGAGTGCCGCACTGTCGGAGGGGCGGTACTGAGGGAGGGGCAGTACTGAGGGATCGCTGCACTGTCGGAGGGGCAGTACTGAGGGAGTGTCGGAGGGGCGGTACTGAGGGAGTGCCGCACTGTCGGAGAGGCTGTACTGAGGGAGTGACGGAGGGGCGGTACTGAGGGAGTGCCGCACTGTCGGAGGGGCGGTACTGAGGGAGGGGCGGTACTGAGGGATTGCTGCACTGTCGGAGGGGCAGTACTGAGGGAGTGTCGGAGGGGCGGTACTGAGGGAGTGCCGCACTGTCGGAGAGGCTGTACTGAGGGAGTGACGGAGGGGCGGTACTGAGGGAGTGCCGCACTGTCGGAGGGGCGGTACTGAGGGAGGGGCAGTACTGAGGGATCGCTGCACTGTCGGAGGGGCAGTACTGAGGGAGTGCCGTCTTTCGGATGAGAAGTTCATATCAAGGCCCCGTCTGCCCTCGCAGGTGAACATAAAAGATCCCGTGGCTACTATTGGAAGAAAGAGCAGGGGGAGTTCTCCCCTGGGGCCAATATTTATCCCTCAATCAACATCACTAAAACAGATGATCTGGTCATTTTCATATTGCTGTTTGTGGGATCTTGCTGTGCGCAAATTGGCTACCACGTTTCCCACATTACAACAGTGACCACACTTCAAAAAGTACTTCATTGGCTGGGAAGTGCTTTGGGGTGTCCTGAGGTGGTGAAAGGCGCTGGAGAAATATAAGTCCTTTCTTTCTGCAAAAGCCCCTCTCCGAGATCCTGCTTCTGATTTAATCTCTTAAACTGGCTGTCCACGTCTCAAAATGGCCATCACACAGTATTTACAGCACAGAAACAGGCCATTCGGCCCAACTGCTCCGTGCCGGTGTTTATGCTCCACACGAGCCTCCTCCCACCCCTCTCCATCTCATCCTATCAATATATCCTTCTATTCCTTTCTCCCTCATGTGTTCATCCAGCTTCCCCTTAAACACATCGATACTATTCGCCTCAACCACTCCCTGTGGTGGCGAGTTCCACATTCTCACAACTCTCTGGGTAAAGAAGTTTCTCCTGAATTCCCTATTGGATTTATCAGTGGCTATCTTATATTGATGGCCCCTAGTTCTGGTCTCCCCCATAAGTGGAAACATCTTCTCTACGTCTACCCTATCGAACCCTTTCATAATCTTAAAGACCTCGATCAGGTCACCCCTCAGCCTTCTCTTTTCTAGAGAAAAGAGCCCCAGCCTGTTCAATCTTTTCCGATTAAGTAGAACCTCTCAGTTCTGGGATCATCCTTGTAAATCTGTTTTGCACCTTCCCCAGTGCCTTTATAATCCTTTTTATAATATGGAGACCAGAACTGTGCACAGTGCTCCAAGTGTGGTCTAACCGAGGTATATGGAGACCAGAACTGAGCACAGTGCTCCAAGTGTGGTCTAACCGAGGTATATGGAGACCAGAACTGTGCACAGTGCTCCAAGTGTGGTCTAACCAAGGTATATGGAGACCAGAACTGTGCACAGTGCTCCAAGTGTGGTCTAACCGAGGTATATGGAGACCAGAACTGTGCACAGTGCTCCAAGTGTGGTCTAACCGAGGTATATGGAGACCAGAACTGTGCACAGTGCTCCGAGTGTGGTCTAACCGACGTATATGGAGACCAGAACTGTGTACAATGCTCCAAGTGCGATCTAACCAAGGTATATGGAGACCAGGACTGTTCACAGTGCTCCGAGTGTGGTCTGACCAAGGTATATGGAGACCAGAACTGTGCACAGTGCTCCGAGTGTGGTCTAACCAAGGTATATGGAGACCAGGACTGTGCACAGTGCTCCAAGTGTGGTCTAACCAAGGTATATGGAGACCAGAACTGCGCACAGTGCTCCGAGTGTGGTCTAACCGACGTATATGGAGACCAGAACTGTGTACAATGCTCCAAGTGCGATCTAACCAAGGTATATGGAGACCAGGACTGTTCACAGTGCTCCGAGTGTGGTCTAACCAAGGTATATGGCGACCAGAACTGTGCACAGTGCTCCAAGTGTGGTCTAACCAAGGTATATGGAGACCAGGACTGTGCACAGTGCTCCAAGTGTGGTCTAACCAAGGTATATGGAGACCAGAACTGTGCACAGTGCTCCAAGTGTGGTCTAACCAAGGTATATGGAGACCAGAACTGTTCACAGTGCTCCGAGTGTGGTCTAACCAAGGTATATGGAGACCAGGACTGTTCACAGTGCTCCGAGTGTGGTCTAACCAAGGTATATGGAGACCAGAACTGTGCACAGTGCTCCGAGTGTGGTCTAACCAAGGTATATGGAGACCAGAACTGTTCACAGTGCTTCGAGTGTGGTCTAACCAAGGTATATGGCGACCAGAACTGTGCACAGTGCTCCCAAGTGTGGTCTAACCAAGGTATATGGAGACCAGAACTGTGTACAATGCTCCAAGTGTGGTCTAACCAAGGTATATGGAGACCAGGACTGTTCACAGTGCTCCAAGTGTGGTCTAACCAAGGTATATGGCGACCAGAACTGTGCACGGTGCTCCAAGTGTGGTCCAACCATGGTATATGGAGACCAGGACTGTGCACAGTGCTCCAAGTGTGGTCTAACCAAGGTATATGGAGACCAGGACTGTTCACAGTGCTACGAGTGTGGTCTAACTAAGGTATATGGAGACCAGAACTGTGTACAGTGCTCCAAGTGTGGTCCAACCATGGTATATGGAGACCAGAACTGTGCACGGTGCTCCAAGTGTGGTCTAACCAAGGTTCGAGACAAGTTTAACAGAACTTCACTACTTTTTAATTCTATCCCTCTAGAATTGAACCCCAGTGCTTGGTTTGCTTTTTTTAATGGCCATATTAACCTGCGTCGTTACTTCTAATGATCTGTGTATCTGTACTCTCAGATCCCTCTATTCCTCTACCCCATTTAACAACTTATTTTCCAAGCAGTAGGTGGCCTCTTTATTCCTCCTGCCAAAAATCTGCCACCTCACACCGATCTATATTGAAGTTCATTTGCCATTTTTCAAATCTCAGCTAATGAGAAGGGAAGACTGAGAGGAGACCTGATAGAGGTCTTTAAAATTATGAATGGGTTGGACAGGGTCGATGTGGAAAGAATGTTTCCACTTGTGGGAGAATCCGAAACTAGGGGCCATCAATATAAGATAGTCACTAATAAATCCAATCGGGAATTCAGGAGAAACTTCTTTACCCAGAGAGTGGTGAGAATGTGGAACTCGCTACCACAGGGAGTGGTTGATGCGAATAGCGTAGATGCTTTCAAAAGGAAACTAGACGAGTACATGAGAGCATAGGGAATAGAAAGATATGCTGACAGGCTGAGATGAGATTGATGCAATGGGAGGAGAGTCATAGGGGGAGAAATTCAGTATAGCCCCGTTTGGGGCGCCAGCCTCGCCAGGGCGCTAAAAGTAGCGCCCCGGAAGCAGTCACGACCGCCCGCCGGAAATTCAGTTTGCGCACCCCAGAGGGAAGCGCGGCGCTACTGGAGGCGCCCCGCATTCCTCTTGGGGCGCTACAGCCGAATATCGCTGTGCAACGTGCCGCAGCCTCACACGCTGTGGCACGGCGCGCTGCGGTACTGCAGGCCTTCCTCCCCTTCTTAAAGGGGAGGGGCCTTGTGCAGCGCGATCAAGGATCGCGAGTGCCGGCAAAAGAGCCCGGCACCGAGGAGAAGTGCCGGGCTCTTGGAACGCAGTCGGCAGTCCGCGGGTGGGGGGGCGGGGGTGCTCAGGAGGCCTGGGACGGCAGCGTGGAGAGGTGCTGGCAGGCGGCCAGCAAAAAATATGGCACCTCTCCTTTAATTAGCGCCTCTACCGCCGCAGGTAGGCCCCCCTGAACCGGTCGCAAATAGCGCAGGGGGCGCATCTAAATATCGCGATCGGGGCGTTAGCGGGGTGCTGCGCACACCGATGACGTCATCGGTAGCGGCGCAGCGCTAACGGCTAGTGCCACCATTAGCGTCCCGCTGAATTTAGTGGGAGGCGTGGCCAGTGGCTTCCGACCCACTTAGCGCCCTCTTAAGGCGCTAACGGGTGGCGCAGCCCACTGAATTTCTAGGCCAGAGTTATACCGCACAGAAAGAGGCCCTTCGGCCCATCGTGTCCGCGCCAGCCATCAAGCCCTGTCTATTCTAAGCCCATTTCCCAGCACTTGGTCCATAGCCTTGTATGCTATGGCGTTTCAAGTGCTCATCTAAATCTAAACGATGAGTCAGCCTACAGGGAGGAGGTCCAGCATCTCGTGAAGTGGTGCGCCGATAACAACCTGGCCCTCAACATCAAGAAAACCAAAGAAATCATTGTGGACTTCAGGAAGTCTAAAGGCGGAAGTCACACCCCCATCCACATCCATGGGGCTGTGGTGGAAAGGGTGGACAGCTTTAAGTTCGTCGGAGTCCACATCACGGAAGACCTCTCCTGGTCCCTCAATACCTCCTCTCTGGTGAAGAAGGCCCAGCAGCGCCTATATTTCCTAAGGGGGCTGAAGGGATGTAACCTGTCACCCCTGATCCTCTCTAACTTTTACCGCTGCACAATAGAGAGCATCCTGACGAACTGTATCACAGTCTGGTATGGCAGCTGTAGCTACTATGACCGGAAAGCCCTGCAGCGGGTAGTCAAAACTGCCCAACGCATTACCGGCACCCGGCTACCAACCATAGAGCACATATACCAGAAACGCTGTTTACGGAGGTCACGGACCATTATCAAAGACCCTACCCACCCCAGCCACAGTCTGTTCGCCCTCCTGCCATCTGGGAGACGCTACAGATGCATTCGCACCCGAACGACCAGATTTAGGAACAGCTTCTTTCCCAGGGCTGTCATCCTACTGAACTTCACAAATAAACTCTAAAGCCTGCACATCTGCCAATGCACTTTATTATGTTTATGTTAATGTATTACAAGCCAAATGAATGTTGAATGTTTAAATGTCTTAATCTAAATGTACACTCTCGGGAGCCGCAAGCCTACATTTCGTTGTACTGCACTTGTGCACTAACAATGACAATAAAGTTGATTATTATTATTATTATTATTCTTGAATGTTGTGAGTGTTCCTGCCTCTACCAGCCTTTCAGGCAGTGAGTTCCAGATTCCAACCACCCTCTGGGTGAAAAAGTTTTTCCTCAAATCCCCTCTAAACCGCCTGCCCCTTACCTTGTGGAGTATAAACACCGGCACAGACTAGTTGGGCCGAATGGCCTCTTTCTGTGCCGTATGTTCCAAGGAATCCTGAAATCTTACAAAATGGCTGCCTGAACCTTACAAAAGGACTTTGACTGTCGTGCCATCACGCCTATCACGCAGCGTCGATCTCCCGCAGGCAAACACGAGACGTAATGAAGACATTAAGGAGGTCATTTTAACCCCACCGCCCCCGCACCAGTGGGAAACTGCCGCCCGATGTTATTTTCCCGTTTTCCCGCCACGTGTATTTGGTTACAATTGTCCTCTTAAATGTCACGCTTTAAACCCTTCAATTATCTCCCCTTCTCACTTGGGTCCTGGGCTCCGCACCTCATGAAGGATACACTGGCCTCGGAGAGGGAGCAGCGCAGATTCACCGGAACGATAGCGGGGGCTAAAAAGGTTAAATTCCGAGGACAGGTTGTACAGACTGGGCTTGTATTCCCTCGAGTTTAGATGATTAAGGGGTCATCTAATGGATGAGGGACTTCAGTTACGTGGATAGACTGGAGAAGCTGGGCTTGTTCTCCTTGGAGCGGAGAAGGTTGAGAGGAGATTTGATCGAGGTGTTCAAAATCATGAGGGGTCTGGGCAGAGCAGATAGAGAGAAACTGTTCCCATTGGCGGAAGGGTCGAGAAGCAGAGGACACAGATTTAAGGTGATTGGCAAAAGATCCAAAAGCGACATGAGGAAAAACTTTTCTTACTCAGCGAGTGGTTAGGATCTGGAATGCGCTGCCTGAAAGGGCGGTGGAGGCAGATTCAATCACGGCTTACAAAAGGGAGTTGGATAATTACTTGTAGGAAAAAAATTCGCAGGGCTACGAGGAAAGGGCGGGAGAGCGGGACTAGCTGAGAGTCGGCACAGGCTCGACGGGCCGAATGGCCTTCTTCCATGCTGTAACCAGTCTATGATTCAATGAGGTGCTTAAGATGATTAAAGGAGTTGATAGGAGAGAAACTATTTCCTCTGGTGGTGGCGGGGAGACCAGAACGAGCAGTCATGACCTTAAAATTAGAGCCAGGCCGTTCAGGGGTGATGTCAGGAAGCAGATCTTCACACAAAAGGGGGTGCAAATCAGGAACTCTCTCCCCCTAAAAAGCTGTTGAGGCTGGGCGTCAATTGAAAATGTCAAAACTGAGGTTCTTAGGTTTTGGTTGGGTGAGGGTACAGAAAACTTTTTTTTATCCGGCACCGACGGGACCGACGTGGTGCCGGTTCATCAAAAATTCCGGATAACCGAACGCTATAGTAAAAGATACGGAGCTGAGAGCTCCGTATAAAGCAACAAACCCAACAGCTTCAGAACAATGGCCACAAGTTGCAAGCGTCTCTGTAGCTTAGCAACAGCTGCAGCCACACCCTTGCACAGCAACAAATGGAGGAAAGCAAGTCATAAAAGTTACCTGAACCTACTCCTGAATTTTGCCGGTTAACCGAGATTTCCGGTTATTTAGGTGCCGGTAAATCGAAAGTTTCCTGTATTAAGGTTTACGGAACCAAGGCGGGCAGATGGGGTTAAGATACAGATAAGCCGCGATCTCACTGAATGGCGCGGGACAGGCTTGAGGGGCTGAACGGCCTCCGCCTGTTCCTATGGTAACAGGCTCGAGGGGCTGAACGGCCCCCTCCTGTCGCTAAAAGAAGCAATCTCTGTACGAGTGAGGCTTGCAGGAGCAGCAATGATCTGGCAGCATTGTCTGTTCCCCCATGTGAGGACCATGGATCGGAGAAGTCAGCAAAGGGGGTAAGGCTGAGGCGTCTGCTCCTGTCCTGACCCAGATTTGTAGTTACTGCAAGCGCTGCCTTCTCGCTGTGTTTAGCAACTGTCTAGGACAGGAGATTCCAAGCCACTTACATCTGCAACATGCAGCCTCAGGGACCGCATTCGAGAGTTTGAAGGCATCTTCCCATTAATTTGCAGTGAATGCGAACAGATCGCGGTGTTCCGATGCATCCGTCAGCGAGGGAAACAGCGCTAAGTGCAAGCCCTTTCCAAACCTCCAGGCCCACTGAATTTCCACAGGAGTCACCAGGGAGGACGCGTTACAGGGGTAAAATAGGACAGGGTTGCCTGGGCCATGTCGGCCATGTTGCTGGGGCCCGCAGGCTGCACAGAGACCTGGGGGGTGGGGGGGGGGGTTCCAAACTACAGCACTTGGAGCAGTTTGGTCCTCCCAGAGATCTCTGCCCTCATCCAATTCTGGCCTCTTGAGCATCCCCCTGATTTTAATCGCTCCACCATTGGCGGCCGTGCCTTCAGCTGCCTGGGATCCTAAGCTGTGGAATTCCCTCCCTAAACCTCTCCGCCTCTCTCTCCTCCTTTAAGACGCTCCTTAAAACTGACCTCTTTAGCCAAGCTTTTGGTCACCTGGCCTAATATCTCCTCGTGTGGCTCGGTGTCAGGTTTTGTTTGATAATCGCTCCTGTGAAGCACCTTGGGATGTTTTACTATGTTAAAGGCGCTATATAAATGCAAGGTGTGATGAAATATATGCCGTCATCAGCCTATGTGTTTTACCTGTGTGTTTCACCTGCTTGTATTGTGTGAACCGCCCCCTTTTGTTCCTATTGTGTGTATTGGCTACGCCCCTGTCTTTTGCCATATAAAGGTCTCAGGAGCTGTATGAGTCATTCCTACCAGACGCCCGATGTGGGAAGACCTGTAATGCTGCTATGTTCTTAGTGATTAAAAGCCTTAGTTGAATCCTTTAAATTCCTTGTCTTTGAGTTATTGAAGGCACATCACAAGGTGTTTGGGACATTAGGAGAATTCTTTTCAGCAGCTCGGAGGCATAAAGTGATGCCATTGTATTTAGTTAATAAGTGACTCTGTTATAGAGCACATGAGGTTAAGCGCCCACTGGGTGTATTCAACGACCACCCATTCTTCTTCTTAGGCCCGATGTCTAAGTCGTCACAACCGTGTCGACCGTGGTTCAGTGGGTAGCACTCTCGCCTCTGAGTCAGAAGGTAGTGAGTTCGAGTCCCACTCCAGAGACTCAAGCACAAAAATCCAGGTTGACACTCCCAGTGCAATACTGAGGGAGCGTCGCACTGTCGGAGGGGCAGTACTGAGGGAGCGCTGCACTGTCGGAGGGGCAGTACTGAGGGAGCGCCACACTGTCGGAGGGGCAGTACTGAGGGAGTGCCACACTGTCGGAGGGGCAGTACTGAGGGAGCGCCGCACTGTCGGAGGGGCAGTACTGAGGGAGCGCCGCACTGTCGGAGGGGCAGTACTGAGGGAGTGCCACACTGTCGGAGGGGCAGTACTGAGGGAGTGCCACACTGTCGGAGGGGCAGTACTGAGGGAGCGCCGCACTGTCGGAGGGGCAGTACTGAGGGAGCGCCGCACTGTCGCAGGGGCAGTACTGAGGGAGCACCACACTGTCGGAGGTGCCGTCTTTCGGATGAGATGTTAAACCTCTCGGGTGGACGTAAAAGATCCCATGGCCACTATTGGAAGAAGAGCAGGGGGAGTTCTCCCCAGTGTCCTGGGGCCAATATTTATCCCTCAACCAACATCAGTAAAACAGATGATCTGGTCATTATCACATCGCTGTTTGTGGGAGCTTGCTGTGCACAAATTGGCTGCTGCGTTTCCTACATTACAACAGTTGTAACGTACTTCATTGGGTGTGAAGCGCTTTGGAACGTGGCGAAAGGCACTGTAGATCTTTTCCGTCTTTTTAACCGCGGCAGTGGTTGGCATCGGTCTTTGAGACAACGGGCGCGCTGCCCGGTTCCAAGCTGCGCCTCTGCGCTGGAGCACTGCTGCGGGCGGGTCTGTGTAGCGCCACATCGGCACAGAGGTGCCGCTGGCGGGACTGCCGCACAACGTGCCCCGTGGTCTAGAAGCACCCTGCCTGGAGCGTCGCTCCGCATTCACCCCTCTCGGTCCGGCAAGCCGAACCCCCTCCGCCAGCTAATCCCCATCCATCTCCCGCGCGGGCCCACGGTTTATATCGCTCGCCGTGCCCGGCAGACGTGCTGATCACGGCGCTGCTCCCAGCTGTGATTTATACCGCCTGTCCCTCCGAGTAATCCTGCTGTTCGCCCAGTGTATTTCACAGCCAGTGAGCAGATCTATCCCTATAATCCATAATGACCAGCACCAGAGCCATGATCCCAGTGACCGGAAAACAGCAAACACAGTGTTCTCTTCCTGCATTTGCCTCGGTGTGTGTCTCCATCTCTCTCCCTCTCTCGTTCGCTCTCTCTCTCTCTCTCTCGCTGTCTCTCTTTCATGTTCTCTCCCTCTCTTGTGTTCTGTCTCTCTCTTGCTCTCCCTCTCTCGTTCTCTCTCTCTCATGTTCCCTCCCTCTCTCCTGTTCTTTCTCTCTCTCTCGTTCTCTCTCCCTCTCGTGTTCTCTCTCTCTCTGTCTGTCTCTCGCTCATGTTCTCTCCCTCTCTCCTGTTCTTTCTCTCTTGTGTTCTCTCCCTCTCTCGTTCTCTCTCCCTCTCTCGTTCTCTCTCTCTTGTTCTCTCTCCTTCTCTCGTTCTCTCTCATTCTCTCTCCCGTTCCCTCTCCCTCTCTCGTTCTCTCCCTCTCTCATTCTCTCTCCCTCTCTCGTTCTCTCATGTTCTCTCCTCTCTCGTTCTCTCTCTCTCTCCTGTTCATTTTCTCTCCCTCTCTCATTCTCTCTCCCTCTCTCGCTCTCGTTCTCTCCCTCTCTCTCTCATGTACTCTCCCTCCCTCGTTCTCTCTCTCTCTCGTTCTCTCTCCCTCTCTCGTTCTCTCTCCCTCTCTCGCTCTCGTTCTCTCCCTCTCTCTCTCATGTCCTCTCCCTCCCTCGTTCTCTCTCTCTCTCGTTCTCTCTCCCTCTCTCATTCTCTCTCCCTCTCTCGTTCTCTCGTGTTCTCTCCCTCTCTCATTCTCTCTCTCTCCTGTTCTTTCTCTGTCTCTCGTTCTCTCTCTCTCTCTCTCGTTCTGTCTCCCTCTCTCGTGTCCACTCCCTCCCTCATTCTCTCTCCCTCCCTCGATCTCTCTCCCTCTCTCGTTTTCTCTCCCTCTCTCGTTATCTCCCCCTCTCTCTCTGTCTCTCTCTCTCTCTCTCGTTCTCTCCCTCTCTCTCTCTCTCCCTCTCTCGTTCTCTCCCTCTCTCTCCCTCTCTCGTTTTCTCTCTCTCTCTTGTTCTCTCTCCCTCTCTCGTTCTCTCCCTCTCTCTCTCTCTCTTCTCTCTCTCGTTCTCTCCCTCTCTCTCTCTCCCTCTCTCGTTCTCTCCCTCTCCCTCTCTCATTCTCTCTCCCTCTCTCGTTTTCTCCCTCTCTCGTTTTCTCTCTCTCTCTCTCTCTTGTTCTCTCTCCCTCTCTCGTTCTCTCCCTCTCTCTCTCTGTCTCTCTCTCTCTCTCTTGTTCTCTCCCTCTCTCTCTCTCCCTCTCTCGTTCTCTCCCTCTCACTCTCCCTCTCGTTTTCTCTCTCTCTCTCTCGTGTTCTCTCTCTCTCTCTCTCGTGTTCTCTCCCTCTCTCGTTCTCTCCACTCTCTCTCTGTCTCTCTCTCTCTGTCTCTCTCTCCCTCTCTCATTCTCTCCCACTCTTTCTCTCTCTCATATTCTCTCTCTCTCATGTTCTCTCCCTCTCTGTCTCTCTCTCTCTCGTGATCTTTCTCTCTCTCTCGTATTCTCTCTCTATCTCTCTGTCTGTCTCGCTCTCATGTTCTCGCCCTCTCTCGTTCCCTCTCTCTCGTGTTCTTTCTCCCTCTCTTTGTGCTTATGGGTCTGTCTCTGATTCTGTCTGTCTCTCCCTCTCTCCTGCTCTGTCTCTCTGTGACACTGCAAGCCTCGATCTTCTGCCCCCCTCTCCCTCTCTCCCCCTCACGGTTTATAAATCGACTGCTCCAGATATGGAGGAGAGATTTAAAGGCTGCCCAATAAAGGATATTGCCTCGCCGTTACTGCCTTTCACATAGAAGTGAAAGTGCTGCAGGCAGACAGAAAAGCTCATCCTTCAGCTTAATGGCGAGTGGAGGGTCACCAGCGTGTAGAACCTGGAGACAGCCCAAGATCCATTACAAAGCTGCACTCGCTTCTATATTTAACCAGGTCCTCACCTCCAATTCCTCAAATTTTCCTCCAACTCTCCCCGTGCTTGATCAAGAAGTCCTACCATTCAGAGGGGCAGTTGAGAAGCATTCATTATTCCTTACAATTCTTTTTTAATTCCTTCGCAGGGTGGGCATTGCTGGCAAGGCCCAGCATTTATTGCCCTTGAGTAGGTGGTATTGACCCGCCGAGTGTCTCGCTGGGCCATTTCAGAGGACAGTTCAGAGTCAACCGTGTCGCTGTGGGTTTGGAATCACATACCAGCCAGACCGGGGAAGGGCGGCAGATTTCCTTCCCTGCAGGACGTTAGTGAACCATGTGGGGCTTTTGCGACAATAGAAACATAGAAACATAGAAGATAGGAGCAGGTGTAGGCCATTCAGCCCCTCGAGCCTGCTCCGCCATTTAATAAGATCATGGCTGATCATCCAAATTCAGTACCCTGTCCCTGCCTTCTCCCCATATCCCTTGATCCCTTTAGCCTTAAGAAATATATCTAACTCCTTCTTGAATATATTTGATGAATTGGCCTCAACTGCCTAGTGTGGTAGAGAATTCCACAGGTTCACCACTCTCTGGGTGAAGAAATTCCTCCTCATCTCAGTCCTAAATGGCCGACCCCTTATCCTTAGACTGTGACCCCTGGTTCTGGACTCCCCCGCCATCGGGAACATCCTTCCTGCATCTAGTCTGTCTAGTCCTGTTAGAATTTTATAAGTTTCAATGAGATCCCCTCTCATTCTTCTAAACTCTAGTGAATATAAGCCCAATCGACCCAATCTCTCCTCATGCGTCATTCCTGCCATCCCAGGTATGGTAGTTTCACCATTAGTCACAGAGTCATAACGGCACAGAAGGAGGCCAATCGGCCCATCGAGTCCATGCCGGCTCTCTAGAGCAATCCAGTCAGTCCCATTCCCCCGCTCTATCCCCGTAGCCCTGCAAGTTTATTTCCCTCCAGTGCCTATCCAGTCTCCCCTTGAAAACATTGAGTGTCTCCGCTTCCACCACTTCCGTCGGCAGCGAGTTCCAGGTCCTCACCACTCGCTGCGTAAAAAAGTTTTTCCTGACGTCCACCCTGTATCTCTTGCCCAAAACACTTAAACCTATGTCCCCAACTGGTTACTGATACTAGCTTTTCATTCCAGATCTATTTAATTAACTGAATTTAAATTCCCCAGCTGCCGTGGTGGGATTTGAACTTGTGTCTCTGGATCATTAAGTCCAGGCCTCTGGATTACTAGTCCACTAACAGAACCACCATGTCCAGTGTGAATGTGGCTCGTGGATCGTAATGGTAAGCACCTACGCAACCCATGAAGACCGTAAGGATATTTTAAAGTGGTTTAAATGGTCGAGTATCTCAGCATGCTGTGCTCCAGCATGTTAGCCAGAAGGCAAAGGTGGAGAAAAAGACGGGGGAGTCAAGTCTTGCCTCTGCGTGTGAACAAAAAGACAGTTTGGAAGCTGCAAGACTACATCCTCTGGGATGAGGGGATTGTCCTTTGAGGAGAGATTGAGTAGACTATATTCCCTAGAGTTCAGAAGAATGAGAGGTGATCTCATTGAAATGTATACAATTCTTACAGGGCTTGACAGGGTAGATGTTGAGAGGATGTTTCCCCCTGGCTGGAGAGTCTAGAACCAGGGGTCACAGTCTCAGAAAAAGGGGTCCTGCTGATACGTCCATCCCATTCCACAGGTTACTTGATCATCTCTGTCCAGCCACACCCTTCCAATCTCTACCACCTAGAAGGACAAGGGCAGCAGGCGCACGGGAACACCTCCACCTCCAAGTTCCCCTCCAAGTCACACACCATCCTGACTTGGAAATATATCGGCCGTTCCTTCATCGTCGTTGGGTCAAAATCCTGGAACTCCCTCCCTAACAGCACTGTGGGAGCACCTTCACCACACGGACTGCAGCGGTTCAAGAAGGCGGCTCACCACCACCTTCTCAAGGGGCGACTAGGGATGGGCAATAAATGCTGGGCCTCGCCAGCGACGCCCACATCCCAGGAATGAATATAAAGAAAAACCTTTGCTCCCATTCCCAACGAGGTATTTATCCAACAATTTTGTGTTGGGGACATGAGAAGGGCCTTACGCCCGATACACTTGTTTATTTTCCCCAATCAGCCCATCTGCTCCACTTCCCACCTTCAATCTCACCTCCTTTCAGTCCTCTTCCTGAAAGGTAGTAAAATTGGTGCACAGTTAACTGCCTTGGCGAGGACGCTGCTCCACATATTCACAACTGTGTGAGTCTGGTGACACTGAATCAACACAGTAGACTGATCATCGGTGAAAGCCACTGCCATTCATGGGCAATGGAGCTGAAGAGCTGCTTAAGTGCCCTGATGCAAATGAAATCGTCCCATTTATCAAAGAGGCTCCATTAAACAGAACCGCTCTCCAACGCAACTCCCACACTGAAACAATGTCCCCTATACGGAAGGGGGGTGTGGTGTGGCGTGGGTGGGGGGGGCGGTGGAGGGATGGTAGAAGAACAAAGAAACAGCGAAAGTTAAAAGCAATTTTTTTTACAAGGTGCAATTAGAACAATTGGCTACTGAGGCAGAGACTATGATGTAACTTAAAAGGGAATTGGATGGTTATGTGAAAAGGAAAGTGTGGCTAGCACCAACTGAAGAGCCAACAGGGACAATGGGGTGTGTTCAAATCCATCAATGCCCTCGCCCCCTCCCTATCTCTGTAACCTCCTCCAGCTCCACAGCCCTCATCTAGAGCCGTCTTTTGTCTCTTGACTTGTCCTATTACCATCTCGTCTCGTCTTGAATGCCTCTTAATGTCTCTTCACTTCCCTTTTGTTCTTTCATCCCCTCCCCCATTTCCCGGCCCCCAAACTGGCCTTTTAATCTGTTTCATTTCCTGCATTTTTTCTCAGTCCTGACGAAGGGTTTCGACCTGAAACGTTGACTCTATTTCTCTCTCCACGGATGTTGCCTGGCCTGCTGAGTTTTTCCAGCATTTTCTGTTATTACCTCCGAGATCTCGGCACTCCTCCAACTCTGGCCTCTTCCGCATTTCGCCGATTTTAATCGCCCCACCATTGGCGGCTGCGACTTCAGCTGCCTCGGGCCCTGAGCTCTGGAATTCCCTCCCTAAAGCTTTCCACCTCTCTCTCTCCTCCTTTAAGACGCTCCTTAAAACCGACCTCTTTGACCAAGCTTTTGGTTGCCTGTCCTAATATCTCCTTATGTGGCTCGGTGTCAAATTTTTTCTACAGCGTTGCAAGAGTGGCGGCAATGAGAAGGGAAGACTTTGACAAGACCAGGTAAAATTATGAATGGGTCGGACAGGGTAGATGTGGAGAGAATGTTTCCACTTGCGGGGAAGAGCAAAACTAGGGGCCATAAATACAAGATAGTCGCTAATAAATCCAATCAGGAATTCAGGAGAGATTTCTTCATCCAGAGAGTGGAACTCGCTACCACGTGGAGTGGTTCAAGCGAATCGTTAAAAGGCTTTCAAAAGGAAACTATACGAGTACATGAGAGTAAACGGAATAGAAAGATATGCTGACAGGCTGAGATGAGGTGGATGGAACAGGAGGAGACTCGTGTGGAGTAGGCACAAGTCAGGAGTGTGATGGAATACTCTCCACTTGCCTGGGTGAGTGCAGCTCCAACAACACTCAAGAAGCTCGACACCATCCAGGACAAAGCAGCCCGTTTGATCGGCACCCCGTCCGCCACCTTAAACATTCACTCCCTCCACCACCGGCGCACCGTGGCTGCAGTGTGTACCATCTACAAGATGCACTGCAGCAACTCGCCAAGGCTTCTTCGGCAGCACCTCCCAAACCCGCGACCTCTTCCACCTCAAAGGACAAGGGCAGCAGGTGCAGGGGAACACCACCACCTCCAAGTTCCCCTCCAAGTCACCATCACTATCCCGACTTGGAAATATATCGGCCGTTCCTTCATCATCACTGGGTCAAAATCCTGGAACTCCCTCCCTAACAGCACTGTGGGAGCACCTTCACCACACGGACTGCAGCGCTTCAAGAAGGCGGCTCACCACCACCTTCTCAAGGGGCAATTAGGGATGGGCAATAAATGCTGGGCCTCGCCAGCGACACCCACATCCCATGAACAAATAAATAAAAAAATTAAAATAAAAAAATCGTTAGCCAGCTGAATCTTCTTAATCATCAGCCTCCAGATACAGGAAACCAATTTCAGGGGGAGCAGACCGCAGGCAACCGACAACCTGCCAATAACCCTCTCAATCATCAGCAAAGTGATGGAAGATGTCATCGACAGTGCTCTCAAGCGGCACTTACTCACCAATAACCTGCTCACTGATGCCCAGTTTGGGTTCCGTCAAGACCACTCAGCTCCCGACCTCATTACAGCCTTGGTCCAAACATGGACAAAGGAGCTGAATTCCAGAGGTGAGGTGAGGTGAGAGTGACTGCCCTTGACACTGAGTGTGGCATCAAGGAGCCCTAGTAAATCTGAAGCTAATGGGAATCGGGGGCAAAACTCTCCACTGGCTGGAGTCATACCTAGCACAAAGGAAGATGGTTGTGGTGATTGAAGGTCAATCATCACAGCCCCAGGACATCACTACAGGAGTTCCTCAGGGCAGTGTCCTAGGCACAGCCACCTTCAGCTGCTTCATCAATGACCTTCCCTCCAACATAAGGTTAGAAATGGGGATGTTCGCTGATGACTGCACAGTGTTCAGTGCCATTCACAACTCCTCAGAGAATGAAGCAGTCCATGCCCGCATGCAGCAAGACCTGGACGACATTCAGGCTTGGACTGATAAGTGGCTGGTAACATTCGCGCCACAGAAGTGCCAGGCAATGACTATCTCCAACAAGCGAGAGTCTAACCACCTCCCCTTGACATTCAATGGCATTACCATCGCCCAATCCCCCTCCATCAACATCCTGGGGGTCACCATTAACCAGAAACTTAACTGGACCAGCTACATAAATACTGTGGTAACAAGAGCAGGTCAGAGGCTCGGTATTCTGCGTCGAGTGTCTCACCTCGTGACTCCCCAAAGCCTTTCCACCATCTACAAGGCACAAGTCAGGAGTGTGATGGAATACTCTCCACTTGCCTGGGTGAGTGCAGCTCCAACAACACTCAAGAAGCTCGACACCATCCAGGACAAAGCAGCCCGCTTGATTGGCACCCCATCCACCACCTTAAACATTCACTCCCTCCACCACCGGCGTACCGTGGCTGCAGTGTGTACCATCTACAAGATGCACTGCAGCAACTCGCCAAAGCTTCTTCGGCAGCACCTCCCAAACCCGCGACCTCTTCCACCTAGAAGGACAAGGGCAGCAGGCGCACGGGAACACCACCACCTCCAAATTCCCCTCCAAGTCACACACCATCCTGACTTGGAAATATATCGGCCGATCCTTTATTGTGGCTGGGTCAAAATCCTGGAACTCCCTCCCTAACAGCACTGTGGGAGCACCTTCACTGTGGGAGTACCTTCACCACACGGACTGCAGCGGTTCAAGAAGGCAGCTCACCACCACCTTCTCAAGGGGCAAGTAGGGATGGGCAATAAATGCTGGCTCTGCCAGAGACGCCCACATCCCATGAACGAATTTAAAAAAAAGCTGAAGCAGAACCGGCCCGGACTCAATGGGCCAAACGGTGTCCTGTGCTCTGCTATTCTCTGATTCTAACTGCGATGTGAACAAGGTGGCTGTTCCGCTTTCGGAGGAAGGGGGAACATTTCACCGAACGTTTTCCGTCCCAGCTTCCCCCAAAGGGTCCCCCATCTTGCCCGCCCCTGCCACCCTCTCCATCCGTGGCCAATGTAAATGGCGGACACGAGAATTGTAGAATGATGCACCAACAACACCCTGCATTTATACAGCGCCTTTAACGTAGTAAAACATCCCAAGGCGCTTCACAGGAGCGATTATCAAACAAAATTTAACACCGAGCCACATAGAATCATAGATGTTTACGGCACAGAAGGCGGCCATTTGTCCCATCGTGTCTGTGCCGGCTGGCAAAGAGCTCTCCAGTCTAATCCCACTTTCCAGCTCTTGGTCCATAGCCTTGTAGGTTACAGCACTTCAAGTGCACATCCAGGTACATAAGGAGATATTAGGGCAGGTGACCAAAAGCTTGGTCAGAGAGCTAGGTTTTAAGGAGCATCTTAAAGGAGGAGAGAGAGGCGGAGAGGTTTAGGGAGGGAATTCCAGAGCTTAGGGCCCAGGCAGCTGAAGGCACGGCCGCCAATGGTGGAGTGATTAAAATCGGGGATGCTCAAGAGGCCAGAATTGGAGGAGCGCAGAGATCTCGGAGGGTTGTAGGGGCTGAAGGAGGTTACAGAGATAGGGAGGGGAGCGAGAGCCATGGAGGGATTTGAAAACAAGGAGGAGAATGTTGAAATACAGTGCAGGAGGAGGCCATTCGGCCCATCGTGCCTGTGCCAGCTTTTTGAAAGGCGACCCTTATTCTCAAGTCCAGGAATCTAGTGTTGCCCCAGGATTGTGGGGCTCTTGACACAGGTCAGGAACTCTTACGGGATGGCCCTGATCTTCAAGGTCCAACAGCAGGTTGAAGGAAATGCAAACAGGATAGGCGCAGTAGGGCTGGCCCCGCTTAATCCAGCTGGCAGTGTGAATGTGGCGGATCAGGCGCAATGGGTTCTCTGTTCACAGTTTTGGCCAGAATGGAGATGATTGGGTAATTCCCCCCCATCAATCATGCCCGGAGACCGCACTGCTGTAAGGGACTGGGATTGATTTCACGCACATCATTTTTATTGTGTAACTATCTCCCACTCTCTGCCTTTTGCTGGAGAAATAAGCCTGCTATTATCGGGAGACTTTGCTGTAGTTTCGGTTATGAGTTCTGTTTGCTTTAGTTTGGCAGGTAACATTCACGCTACACAAGTGCCAGGCAATGACTATCTCCAACAAGCGAGAGTCTAATCCCCCACCATGAACATCCTGGGGGTCATCATTGAATTAATACCAGAAACGTAACTGGACCAGCCACATAAATACTGTGGCAACAAGAGCAGGTCAGAGGCTGGGTATTCTACGGTGAGTGTCTCACCTTCTGACTCCCCAAAGTCTTTCCACCATCTACAAGGCACAAGTAAGGAGTGTGATGGCATACTCTCCACTTGCCTGGATGAGTGCAGCTCCAACAACACTCAAGAAGCTCAACACCATCCAGGACAAAGCAGCCCACTTGATCAGCACCCCATCCACCACCTTAAACATTCGCTCCCTCCACCACCGGCGTACTGTGGCTGCAGTGTGTACAATCTACAAGATGCACTGCAGCAACTCGCCAAGGCTTCTTCGGCAGCACCTCCCAAACCCACGACCTCTTCCACCTAGAAGGACAAGGGCAGCAGACGCATGGGAGCACCATCACCTCCAAGTTTCCCTCCCAGTCACACACCATCCTGACTTAGAAATATATCGGCTGTTCCTTCCTCGTCGCTGGGTCAAAATCCTGGAACTCCCTCCCTAACAGCACTGTGGGGGCACCTTCACCACACGGACTGCAGTGGTTCAAGAAGGCGGCACACCACCACCTTCTCAAGGGCAATGAGGGATGTGCAATAAATGCTGGGCCTTGCCAGCGACGCCCACATTCCATAAACTAATTTAAAAAACATACTTTTTTAAATAGACTCTGTAGACTGTTTGCTACAGTGCGCTGTTTAAATAGACTGTTTGCTGTGAGTCTTGCCACAACTCCCCGCCCCGCCTCCAGCTCATTGGCTGAAACAGTGGAATCAATAGTTACGAGCATCCTGAAATTCTCCAGCCTTGTGCGCAGCCCGCAGCCCGCAGCCTATCCGGGAGTTCAAGCTTCATCTCAAAACGGATGTTGCAGCATTCACAAAGATTGCACCCCCCCATTGCCACAACGCCAGCTTCTGCCACAAAGTCTCACTTGACAGGGGAGGGGGGCGTGAGTCAGAGGGTAGAGGTTGGAGGTCACGGCGCCCGGTTCGTTTAAGGACATCGATTTTGCATCCCATTCCGAAAACCAGAAGTCAAACGAAAGCACCTGCCAGATTTTCAACCACCCAAATCCCACAGACCGCCGGCCCTCCAACAAGTGTCCCAGAACCCAATTAGTGGTTCAGCTACGGGAATCATGCTCCATGATTGGCCAAATCGAGCTGCCATGATAGTTCCCCAAACCTCCCCATTGCAAATCACTAAAAAAAAATCATAGAGTCATAGGGCAGGATTTTCATTGTGCCGTGGAGGCAGGATTAGAGGCGTGTGGGGGGTTAAAATCCCGAAATCAGGGGTCCTGACCCCATCCCGCACCCAAACCCGCCTCCATGCCAGTTTCAAAGGAGGCGAGTACCCGCCCCGCACGGGGACCCGCCTACCCGAGGCGGGAAGGGATTAGTGCCAATTAACTGCCTGTTAACAGTTCGTTAACAGGCAGTTTTTAGCCTAATCCCTATTTTTATTGCTGAAGTGTGGGATTCCCGACGGCTCCAAACCACGCCAAGTTAGAGGAGGCGGGCCGTCGGGTTGAAGGACTTGGAGGGGTCGAGATGTCGGTGTTCAGGTGAGTGATGTGTGCATGAGTGCAAAGGTAAGTGTGTTTGGTGTGTCTAAAGTGTGTAAAGAAGTTTAAATGACCTTTTCTTACCTTTACAGCCTTCCTTCCTTTAGGTCTCGGGAGTCCCTCATCTCACCGGCACAGAAAGCAGAATGGCAGCGAACTGTCAAAAGTGACAGCCTTCAGCTTTCTGTGCAGGAGAGATTTCTAACTGAGTCTGTGGAGAAGGACTCAGGTTAGAAGTAAGACTGTCAGTGTTTGACAGCTTCAAACAGCTGTGAAACGCTGATATTTCATCTGTCAAAACCTCTTGACAGATGAAATTTCAGTCTGTGACATCTCCTGTTGCTGGGTGGCCCTTAATTGGCCTGCTGAGCCCACTGGATGGGCTCAACAAGGTCAATCAAGTTAAAATCGCGTGGATTGGCCGCATCTCGATGGAGGCGGGACTACAACCCCTAAAGTTGTAGTCCCGCCTCCTTCCCGACTTCTGAATGAAAATCCTGCCCGTAGAGTTATACAGCCGGCCATCAAACCCTGTCTATTCTAATCCCATTTTCCAGTATTTGGTCCGTAGCCTTGTATGCTATGGCGTTTCAAGTGCTCATCCAAATGCTTCTTGAATGTTGTGAGGGTTCCTGCCTCTACCACCCTTTCAGGCAGTGAGTTCCAGATTCCAACCACCCTCTGGGTGAAAAAGCTTTTCCTCAAATCCCCTCTAAACCTCCTGCCCCTTACCTTGAAACTATGCCCCCTGGTTATTGACCCCTCCACTAAGGGGAAAAGATCCTTTCTATCTACCCTATCTATGCCCCTCATCATTTTGTACACCTCAATCAGGTCCCCCCTCAGCCTTCTCTGCTCTAAGGAAAACAACCCCAGCCTGTCCAGTCTCTTTTCATAGCTGAAGTGTTCCAGCCCAGGTAACATCCTGGTGAATCTCCTCTGCACCCTCTCCAATGCAATCACATCCTTCCTATAGTGTGGCGACCAGAACTGCACACAGTATTCCAGCTGTGGCTTAATTAGTGTTTTGTGCAGCTCCATCATAACCTCCCTGCTCTTATATTCTATGCCTCGGCTAATGAAGGCAAGTATCCCATATGCCTTTTTAACCACCTTACTTACCTGTCCTGCTGCCTTCAGGGATCTATTGAACAATTCACAAAACAAGCTTACCTCTAAACGTTCCCATTTTGCCTTCCTCTCACTCCAATGTCCTCCTGGGGCCAATATTTATCCCTCAATCAACATGACTTAAAAACAGATGATCTGGTCATTATCACGTTGCTGTTTGTGGGAGCTTGCTGTGCGCAAATTGGCTGCCGCGTTTCCTACATTACAACAGTGACTGCACTTCAAATAAAGTACTCCATTGGCTGTAAAGCGCTTTGGAACGTCCTGAGGTGGTGAAAGGCGCTACAGAAATGCAAATCTGCCTTTCTTTGACGAGAGATGCTCCCATCAGTCACAATCCTATACTCCAGTCGCCAGTTCAATTAAAACCTGGGGCGGGGGGGGTTAATTATAACACATCGCGCCTGTTGGGGGATCCCATGGAATCGGCTGGAACGTCGGTTTTATGCCCCGCTCGATATTGACTTAAATAGAGAGTTAAAATCAGGCGGGACGCAACGCCAGACCTGCACCTGGTCCCGTCAAGCTACCCTGGCGACGGGTGCGGTTACAATTGATCCCCTCACATCGCAGCCAACGTGAAAACCAGCCCGAAAGATGTCCGCGTGCTTGCGACTTTATGTCCCAATCACCCTCTAGTTGCTCCCTGCTCATTCCCTCAGTGTCCCGGCACCACCTCCCCGTCGCCCCCCGAGCAGTCTCCGGCCACGGGTTCAGCTCGCTCGGGATTCCTCCTGCTGCTGCTTCCTCTGCAACACCACAGCAGCCCCAACCTCAGGAATTTCAGCCCAGCTTCCGAGACCGACCTGAAGCTCGACAGACCACACACCCTTCCTCCCTTCCTCCCTCCCCGACTCTTGCCCATCGCTGAACTCTGCAATGCTAAAGAACATCAGAGTACTGCGTATGTTCCTGCTCACCACATTACGGGAAAGATGCGATCGCACTAGAGGGAGTACAGAGGAGATTTACAGGGATGTTGCCAGGACTGGGGAATTTTAGCTATGAGGAAAGATTGGACAGGCTGGGGTTTGTTTTCTTTGGAACAGAGGAGGCTGAGTGGCGATTTAATTGAGGTGTATAAAATTGAGGGGCCGAGATAGAGTGGACAGGAAGGACCTATTTCCCTTAGCAGAGAGGTCAATAACCAGGGGGCACAGATTTAAAGTAATTGGTAGAAGGATTAGAGGGGAGTTGAGGAGAACTTTTCTCACCCAGAGGGTGGTGGGGGTCTGGAACTCACTGCCTGAAAGGCAGAGACGCTCATCGCATTTAAAAAGTACTTGGATATGCACTTGTAACCTACAGGGCCACGGACCAACAGCTGGAAAGCGGGATTAGGCTGGAGAGCTCTTTGTCGGCCGGCACGGACACGATGGGCCGAACGGCCTCCTTCTGTGCCGTCAATTTCTATGATTCTAAGATCAGCTGTGAAGTTATGCTAAACCTATATCGAACCTTGGTTAGACCACACTTGGAGCACTGCGCACAGTTCTGGTCGCCATATTATAAAAAGGATATAGAGGCACTGGAGAGGGTGCAGAGAAGATTTACAAGGATGATACCAGAAATGCGAGGGTCTACCTATCAGGAAAGGATGAACAGGCTGGGCCTCTTTTCCCTTGAAAAGAGAAGGCTGAGGGGTGACCTAATAGGGGTCTTTAAAATGATGAAAGGTTTTGATAGAGTGGATACAGAGAGAATGTTTCCACTTGTGGGGAAGAGGATAACTAGAGGCCATCAATATAAGATAGTCACCAAGAAATCCAATAGGGAATTCAGGAGAAACTTCTTTCCCCAGCGAGTGGTGAGAATGTGGAACTCGCTACCACAGGGAGTGGTTGAGGCGAATAGTATCGAGGCATTTAAGGGGAGGCTGGATAAACACATGAGGGAGAAGGGAATAGAGGGTTACACTGATAGAGTGAGATGAGGAAAGACGGGAGGAGGATCGAGTGGAGCATAAACACCGGCATGGACTGGTTGGGCCGAATGGCCTCTTTCTGTGTAACTGATGAAGCGACACTCAGAAGCCTAAATATTAAATATGGGTCCAATTAACTGTAAACTGCTCCAGTGAACTAAAAGTCGTTAGCACGGCCTGGTTGCAGAGCTGGAGGCTCAGGTGGCAAGGGGGAACTTAAAAACATTTTTTAACCTTCATTAAATTCATCCAAGCAAATGGCCACACAACGAAAGGGTAATTTCCACTCGTAGCACACTGGCTAACATCTGGCGTAAAATTCCTCTCCGTGCTGTTATAACTCAGCGGTTAGCAGGGTAGCGTCGATTAAACTCGCACAGAAAGGGATTGTAAGCGAATGTGTTAACCACCGCACTGCCAGCAGAAATTAAAAACCCTTGAAAGTCTTTAGATACCAAAGGAAAATAAACACGAGCAGAGGGGGGGAAATTCCGACCCGCGCGTGATTCTGTAGCAGGCAGGAAGAGCAAGGTGACAGCGACAACCGAAACACGTAGAATACACTCACCCGCTCACTCACACTCAACAGAAATAGTTGTGGAAAGAGACCGTTACCTCTGACTTAATATATCATCTATCAGGAACACAGGAACCAGTAGGAGGCCATTGAGCCCCTCGAGCCTGTTCCGCCATTCAATGAGATCATGGCTGATCTGTGGCCTTTCAGGAGTGAAGTTAGGAAACACTTCTACACACAAAGGGCGGTAGAAGTTTGGAACTCTCTTCCGCAAACGGCAATCGATGCTCGATCAATTGTTAATTTTAAATCAGAGGTTGATAGACCTCTGTTAACCAAAGGGTATTAAGGGATATGGGCCAAAGGCGGGTAGATGGAGTTAGGTCACAGATCAGCCATGATCTCATTGAATGGCTAAATGGCCACCTCCTGTTCCTAAGAAAATAAGGACATAAAAAATAGGAGCAGGAGTCGGCCATTCGGCCCCGTCAAGCCTGCTCCACCATTCAATAAGATCATGGCTGATCTTCTACCTCATCTCCACTTTCCTGCACTATCCCCATATCCCTTGATTCCCTTAATATTCAAAGATTTATCGATCTCTGTCTTGAATATACTCAACGACTGAGCCTCCACAGCCCTCTGGGGTAGAGAATTCCAAAGATTCACCACCCTCTGAGTGAAGAAATTTCTCCTCATCTCAGTCCTAAATGGCCGACCCCTTATTCTGAGACTGTGACCCCTGGTTCTAGACTCCCCAGCCAGGGGAAACATCCTCCCTGCATCTACCCTGTCAAGTCCTGTAAGAATTTTGTATGTTTCAATGAGATCACCTCTCATTCTTCTAAACTCTAGAGAATATAGGCCTAGTCTTCTCAATCTCTCCTCCTAGGACAATCCCCCCATCCCAGGAACCAGTCTGGTGAACCTTCGCTGCACCCCCTCGAAGGCAAGTACAGGAAACTTTGTGCTATCCGGCACCGACGGGACCGAGCTGTTGCTGTTCCCTCAAAACTGCCGGACACACCAGCGCTAATGTTGAAACATACGGAGATTTTGATCTCCGTATCTGGCAACAAACCCTGTTGCTTAGCAACAGCTTCTAAACAGTCGGCCGTACTCTCTGTAGCGTCTCTGTAGCTTAGCAACAGCTTCAGCGAGACCTTGCAGAGCTTGACTGTTGAGAAAAAAGCAACGAAAAGAAAAAAAACCTAACGAAACGGCTCCTGATTTTTGCCGGTGGCTCGAGCTTGCCGGACATTTAGCCTCCGGATAACACAAAGTTTCCTGTATATCGTTCCTTTGGTAAGGAGACCAAAACTGTACACAATACTCCAGGTGTGGTCTCACCAGGGCCTCATGTAATTCCTGTGGGAGCGAGGAGGGGGGGGACGCACAGCAGCTCCCGAGATCCCCATCTCTGGATTTCCCAAAGGAAAGGCTTCCATCGGCCAGCTTAGCAATTTCTCCTCAGCGCTGGTTCAGTATCATTTACAGATGTCTGCGGCTGTTTTTATTTTTCTCGTGGCAAACGGGCATTACCGGGGCTGGACGAGGGCTTTTGCTGTGCATCCCGGCCGCTGTTCGTACGGGGAGGGGGAGGGGGGGGGATTGGTCGGTTTTAGTTAAGCATCGACAAGAGAGTGAAAAATCAATGCTGCGTTACAGAAACACCAGCCTCCAACCCTGACACTGCAGGCAGCTCGCATGAAAGCACAGGAGCCACTCAAACACCTTCCGATCCACGCTTAAAAGGTCAGGTCCATATTATTTATTGGAAAAAGGCTCGACTAAATCAGCTCTAAAGTGCAGCGGCTCAAGTTGCGTGGCTCTCGAGTACCTTTCTGCCTCTATTCATTTATCAAGTGCCTCGCTCGCCCTGTCTCTGCGCCTAATAAGCTCCACTGTCTGAATTAGAGACAAATTGCTAGGCTGCCGGCGGGAACAGTTAACCCTTGCGCTCTCGCGCTGGCTGATCCCAGCTGCAGCCCAGACCGGCGTTTGAAATGCCACGCGCGCCGAACAAGCCCGCTTGGAGTCTGAACGCTAAAGGGGCGGCGACTGCGAATCGGACATTGGCTGCTGATTTTTCGGTGATCTAAATTAGCCGTCCGCTGGGCCTGGTGTTGTACCGATCAGGAAAGGGAGAACAGGCTGGGTCTCTTTCTCTTCAAAAGAGGAGGCTGAGTCGCGACCTAATAGAGGTCTTTAAAATTATGAAACGTTTTGAGAGAGTAGCTTGAGGGAGCGCCGCACTGTCGGAGGGGCGGTACTGAGGGGACATCGCACTGTCAGAGGGGCAGTACTGAGGGAGCACCGCACTGTCGAAGGGGCTGTACTGAGGGAGCACCACACTGTCGGAGGGGCTGTACTGAGGGAGCACCGCACTGTCGGAGGGGCTGTACTGAGGGAGCACCACACTGTCGGAGGGGCAGTACTGAGGGAGCGCCGCACTGTCGGAGGGGCTGTACTGAGGGAGCGCCGCACTGTCGGAGGGGCAGTACTGAGGGAGCGCGGCGCTGTCGGAGGGGCAGTACTGAGGGAGCGCCGCATTGTCAGAGGGGCAGTACTGAGGGAGCGCCGCACTGTCGGACCGGCAGTACTGAGGGAGCGCCGCACTGTCGGAGGGGCAGTACTGAGGGAGCGCCGCACTGTCGGAGGGTCAGTGCTGAGGGAGCGCCGCACTGTCGGAGGGGCAGTACTGAGGAAGCACCGCACTGTTGGAGGGGCAGTACTGAGGGAGAACACACTGTCGGAGGGGCGGTACTGAGGGAGCGCCGCACTGTCGGAGGGGCGGTACTGAGGAAGCGCCGCATTGTTGGAGGGGCAGTACTGAGGGAGTGCCGCACTGTCGGAGGGGCAGTACTGAGGGAGTGCCGCACTGTCGGAGGTGCCGTCTTTCAGATGAGACGTTAAACCGAGGCCCCGTCTGCTCTCTCAGGTCGAAGTAAAAGATCCCACGGCCACTATTGGAAGAAGAGCAGGGGGAGTTCTCCCCGGCGTCCTGGGCCAATATTTATCCCTCAATCAACTTCACTAAAACAGATGATCTGGTCGTTATCACATTGCTGTTTGTGGGAGCTTGCTGTGCGCAAATTGGCTGCCGTGTTTCCTACATTACAACAGTGACCACACTTCAGAAAAGTACTTCATTGGCTGTAAAGCGCTTTGGGACATCCTGTGGTCGGGACAGGCGCTGGAGAAAGGCAAGTCTGTCTTTCACCTGATGGAGGACTGGGAGAGACTGGGCCGAGAGGGAAGGTGCCTGATTTAGAAAGATGCTAAGGGGCTTCAAACCGAGGACACGTTAGTTTAGCCTTTGCCGGGGTTGGGGTGGTGACCAGGTCTGGCTGACACAGTCCGGCAGAGCGGCAGACGGACTCCAAGGCCCGGAGAGATCACCAATCAGCAAACTCTCCGAACAAGAAGTCAAAATAAATAATAATGATCATCACAACAGTGAGTAACAACAGGCCATTAACTTGTTCACAAGACAGCATTTATCCCTCAATCAACATCACTAAAAACAGATGATCAGGTCATTACCACATTGCTGTTTGTGGGATCTTGCTGTGTGCAAATTGTCTGCCGCGTTTCCCACATTACAACAGTGACCACACTTCAAAAAGTACTTCATTGGCTGTAAAGTGCTTTGGGACGTCCTGTGGTCGTGATAGGCGCTGTAGAAATGCGAGTCTTTCTTTCATTTTAGTAGACGCAGGTGAAGAGTATAACTAGAGGCCATCAAATAGTCACCAAGAAATCCAATCGGGAATTCAGGAGAAACTTCTTTACCCAGAGAGTGGTGAGAATGTGGAACTCGCCACCACAGGGAATGGTTGAGGTGAATAGTATAGGTGCATTTAAGGGGAAGCTGGATAAACACATGAGGGAGAAGGGAATAGAGGGTTACGCTGATAGGGTGAGATGAGGAAAGACGTGAGGAGGCTCGAGTGGCGCATAAACGCCGGCATGGGCTGGCTGGGGCGAATGGCCTGTTTCTGTGCTGTAAGTTCTATGTAAGTCTATGTGATATTGGACCGTTCGGTTGAGATTTGGGAGGAACTGCCCCAGTTACACGGAGGGCTCCGCCAGTCTGCTCATAGTCCAGTCCCCGGGAGGCGTGCACTAACTGAGCATGTGCGGCAGGGAGCCTCTTGTAGCAACAGTGTGAAACGGAACATGCCAGGCCGAATGCCTGGTAATGAAGGCGCGGGATCGGAGCGAGTGTTAGAACTCAAGTGCCTCATCAGGAGGGTGGGGTGCAAGAGAGACAATGGCTCGCCACCAACGTCACCTGCCATGGACCTGCCGAGGTAAGTAAAATCATGGCCAGAGAGCTGGCATGCAGGTACAGCAAGCAATTAGGAAGGCAAATGGCATGTTGGCCTTTAGTGCAAGGGGGTTGGAATATAAGAGTAAGGAAGTCTTGCTTCAATTGTACAGGGCCTTGGTGAGACCACACCTGGAGTACTGTGCACAGTTCTGGTCTCCTTATCTAAGGAAGGATAGACTTGCCTTGGAGGCGGTGCAACGAAGGTTCACTCGATTGATTCCTGGGATGAGAGGGTTGTCCTATGAGGAGAGATTGTGTAGATTGGGCCGAAACTCTCTGGAGTTTAGAAGAATGAGAGGTGATCTCATTGAAACATATAAGATTCTGAGGGGGATTGACAGGGTAGATGCTGAGAGGATGTTTCCCCCTGGCTGGACTGTCTAGAATTAGGGGTCACAGTCTCAGGATAAGGGGTCGGCCATTTAGGACTGAGATGAGGAGAAATTTCTTCACTCAGAGGGTGGTGAATCTTTGGAATTCTCTGCCCCAGAGGGCGATTGAGAGGGGATCTCATCGAAACCTATAAAATTCTGTCAGGCCTGGACAGACTAGATGCAGGAAGGATGTTTCTGATGGCCGGGGAGTCCAGAACCAGGGGTCATAGTCTAAGGATAAAGGGTAGGACATTTAGGACTGAAATGAGGAGGAATTTCTTCACCCAGAGAGTGGTGAACCTGTGGAATTCTCTGCCACAGAGGGCGGTGGAGGCCAGTTCATTAAATATATTCAAGAAAGAGTTGGATATATTTCTTAAGGCTAAAGGGATCAAGGGATATGGGGAGAAAGCAGGGACAGGGTACTGAACTTGGATAATCAGCCATGATCTCATTGAATGGCGGAGCAGGCTCGAAGGGCCGAATGGCCGACTCCTGCTCCTATCTTCTATGTTTCTATATTCAAGACAGAGATCGATAGATTTTTGGACTCTCGGGGAATCAAGGGATATGAGGATCAGGTGGGAAAGTGGAGTTGAGGTCGAAGATCAGCCGTGATCTTATTGAATGGCGGAGCAGGCTCGGGGGGCCGAATGGCCGACTCCTGCTCCTAATTCTTATGTTCTTATGAATCTAACCCGTGGTGTACCTGCCCTGGGAGTGATTGATGCCCTTTGCTTCATTCACCAGCGCTAAATCCCTCAAATCACTTTAAAATATATATTTTTAAACTATTTCTCCAATAAACAATAAATGAAGAATATGATCAGGTGTGCCATCATTTGTTCTGGACAAATGATAGTCTCTGAGCAGCCTGTGCTTGCAGTTCGGGGGAAACCAATTGTGGATTCGTAATCTAGGTAAACATTTCCCTCTACTGCTGGGTTGCAGTATTTTAGGCAGCTTTCACAGCCATCTATTTTATTGAAACAATGGTCGGAATTTTAAGTTTTTGGCCCGGTCTGGAGTGGGGAGGCGGGGGGGGAGGAGGCGGGGTGTGGGGCTGGGTAGTGTGCGGGAAACCCGTGAGTCTGGGTTTCCCCGCACACTGTGGAAGCTTTGACAGGCTGACAGGCCCGGCTTCCAGTCGGCCAGGGAGCAACTGGACAATCATAGACATTTACGGCACAGAAGGAGGCCATTCGGCCCATCGTGTCCGTGCCGGCCGACAAAGAGCTCTCCAGCCTAATCCCACTTTCCAGCTCTTGGTCCGTAGCCCTGTAGGTTACGGCACATCAAGTGCATATCCAAGTACTTTTTAAATGTGATGAGGGTTCCTGCCTCTCCCACCCTTTCAGGCAGTGAGTTCCAGACCCCCACCACCCTCTGGGTGAAGAAAGTTCTCCTCAACTCCCCTCTAATCCTTCTACCAATTACTTTAAGTCTCTGCCCCCTGGTTATTGACCTCTCTGCTCAGGGAAATAGGTCCTTCCTATCCATTCTATCGAGGCCCCTCATAATTTTATACACCTCAATTAAATCTCCCCTCAGCCTCCTCTGTTCCAAAGAAAACAACCCCAGCCTGTCCAATCTTTCCTCATAGCTAAAATTCCCCAGTCCTGGCAACATCCTCGTAAATCTCCTCTGCACCCTCTAGTGCGATCACATCCTTCCTGTAATGTGGTGACCAGAACTGCACGCAGTACTCTAGCTGCGGCCTAACTAGAGTTTTATACAGTTCAAGCATAACCTCCCTGCTCTTATATTCTATGCCTTGGCTAATAAAGGAAAGTAACCCATGTGTCTTCTTAACCACCTTATCTACCTGTCCTGCTACCTTCAGGGATCTGTGGACATGCACTCCAAGGTCCCTCTGATCTTCTGCACTTCTCAGTGTTCTACCATTTAATGTGTATTCCCTTGCCTTGTTAGCCCTCCCCAAATGCATTACCTCACACTTCTCCAGATTGAATTCCATTTGCCACTGTTCTGCCCACCTGAGCAGTCCATCGATATCTCCCTGCAGTCGACAGCTTTCATCCTCACTATCAACCGCACGGCCAATTTTTGAGAAGACGCCAAAGCCCCAAGTAGGTGCGAGCCCCGACCCCACCCCGGGAGGTGGGGGTGGGTCCGATTCCTGACCCTGGGGTGGGGGAGGTCCAAACCTGGGGCAGCTGAAAAGTGGAGGAGCTTAGGGGGCCGGGAGGAAGCACTGCTGCATCTCACGGCCCACGAGGATTGCTTCCCTGAGGATGTCCTCGCCTCGCTGCAGCTGCCAGGAATCCCAAGGCCCGGAAGCCCCGGTTAAATCTCCACAGCAGGTTAGATCCGAGGCTTCCAGCCTCGTTATAATACTTAAATGCCAACCCGCCTCTCGGGAGCGGGATTGCTAGCTGCCCCGGTCCCACCTCCGATAAACCCGGAAGTGGGCGGGGATGGAGGCGGGTTGGGGTCGGGATTCACGTTTTTAACACCTAAACCTCCCACCCGACCCCAACCCAACCCGACCCCCCGGTTTTTGGGGCTAAAACTACCCCCCCACCACCGGGCATTAAATGGAAAGAGTCAAGCACCGAAAGCATTCGCTTGAACAAGAAATGTTGAAGTTGGCAGTCGAGGAACTTCCTTCACTGGGCCAAGACGCCAAGTGTTCGTAATGAAACAGCGCATGAGAACTCTCACTTCGAGTCGAATGGCCAATTAATTGCTTGCCCAGAGGCACATATGGTGATGTACGCCACAGACCAGCACAGAATGAAGCCATCATCGTCAGCGCTCACATTGGAAGAAGGGTTTATTTCTAGCGGTATGAAATTGAAAAGTAGGGAAGTTCTGCTAAACCTGTCTCGAACTTTGGTTAGGCCGCACTTGGAGTACTGCGTACAGTTCTGGTCACCATATTATAAAAAGGATATAGAGGCACTGGAGAGGGTGCAGAGAAGATTTACAAGGATGATACCAGAAATGCGAGGGTATACATATCAGGAAAGGATGAACAGGCTGGGTCTCTTTTCTCTTGAAAAGAGAAGGTTGAGGGGTGACCTAATAGAGGTCTTTAAAATGATGAAAGGTTTTGATAGAGTGGATACAGAGAGAATGTTTCCACTTGTGGGGAAGAGCAAAACTAGAGGCCATCAATATAAGATAGTCACCAAGAAATCCAATAGGGAATTCAGGAGAAACTTCTTTACCCAGAGAGTGGTGAGAATGTGGAACTCGCTACCACAGGGAGTGGTTGAGGCGAATAATATAGATGCATTTAAGGGGAGGCTGGACAAGAATATGAGGGAGAAGGGAATAGAGGGTTACGCTGCTAGATTTAGATGAGGAAAGACGGGAGGAGGCTCGAGCGGAGCATAAACACCGGCATGGACTGGTTGGGCTGAATGGCCTGTTTCTGTGCTGTATATCTGATAGAATCCTATATTAGAATGTTCATGGCAAAGCTTGTGTGAAACACTAACCCAATGAGAGGACGGGAGGCAAATGCTGTCCGGTATTTGCCAGGGCTGCTGATGGCGTAAAGTTAACAAGGAAAACATAAGAATTAGGAGCGGGAGTCGGCCATTCGGCCCCTCGAGCCTGCTCCACCATTCAATAAGATCATGGCTGATCTTCTACCTCATCTCCACTTTCCCGTCCCATCCCTTGATTCCCCATGAGTCTAAAAATTTATCAATCTCTGTTTTGAATATACTCAACAACTGAGCCTCCACAGATTCCAAAGATTCACCACCCTCTGAGTGAAGAAATTTCTCCTCATCTCAGTCCTAAATGGCCGACCCCTTATTCTGAGACTGTGACCCCTGGTTCTAGACTCCCCAGCCAGGGGGGAACATCCTCCCTGCATCTACCCTGTCAAGCCCTGTAAGAATTTTGTATCTTTCAACGAGATCACCTCTCAATCTTCTAAACTCCATAGAATATAGGCCGAGTCTACTCAATCTCTCCTCATAGGACAATCCCCCCATCCCAGGAACCAGGCTGGTGAACCTTCGTTGCACTCCCTCTACGGCAAGTATATCCTTCCTTAGTTAAGGAGACCAAAACTGTACACAATACTCCAGGTGTGGTCTCACCAGGGCCCGATATAATTGCAGTAAGACGTCTTTACTCTTATACTCAAATCCTTTTGTAATAAAGGGCAACTTTACTCCGAGCCACATAAAGAGATATTCGGGCAGATGACTAGTGACCCCTGGTTCTAGACTCCCCAGCCATTGGGAAACGTCCTCCCTGCATGTTTTCCCCTTAGTAGAGGGGTCAATAACCAGGGGGCATAGTTTCAAGGTAAGGGGCAGGAGGTTTAGAGGGGATTTGAGGAAAAAGTTTTTCACCCAGAGGGTGGTTGGAATCTGGAACTCACTGCCTGAAAGGGTGGTAGAGGCAGGAACCCTCACAACGTTCAAGAAGCATTTAGATGAGCACTTGAAGCGCCATAGCATACAAGGCTACGGACCAAGTGCTGGAAAATGGGATTAGAATAGACAGGGCTTGATGGCCGGCGCGGACACGATGGGCCGAAGGGACTCTTTCTGTGCTGTATAACTCTATGGGGGAAAAATTGGGTGAGTAGCGCCACCTGTTAGCGCCTAAAGAGGCAGTCAGTGGCTGTAGCGCCACTGGCTGCGCCTCCCGCGATATTCAGCAGGGGCGCTAATGGTGGCGTTAGCCATTTGCGCTGCGCCGCCACCGATTACGTCATCGGTGTGCGCAGCGCCCCATTCGCGCACCGTTCGCGATATTTGGTAGCGACCGCCGCATTTGCGCCGTTCGCTACCCGCGCCCGGTTCACGGGGCCTTACTGTGTCGGCAGTGGCGCAAGTTAAGGTGGAGGTGCAGGGCAGCCGCCTTTTTCGGCGGCCGCCTGCCAGCACCTCCGTCCCCGGCCTCCTAACCGCCCCCCCCCCACCCCCCCCGCGGCATTGCCGGCTGTTTCCCGAATGCCCGGCACTTCTCCTTGGTGCCAGGCTCGTTTGCCGGCACTCGCGAGCGGGGATCGCGCTGTTGCAGGCACCTCCCCCTTAACAATGGGAGGAAGGCCTGCAGTACCGCAGCGTGCCGTGCCGCAGCGTGTGGCGCGGCGATATTCAGTTTCAGCGCCCTAAGTGGGACGCGGAGCGCCTCGAGCCTCGCCCCGTGTCCCTCGAGGGGCAATGAAACTGAATATCTGACGATCGCTAAAGCCTCGAACACTGCGCTAAATCCTGCGCTCAGGCGACTTTTGCGCCACTTTAGCGCCCCAACCCAATTTCTAGGCCTATGACTCTGTGGGGGAGAAATTCGGTTGTTAGCGCCATCGATTAACGCCTAAAGAGGCCGAGAAGTGGGGCGCTAGCCAATTTCCGGGCGGGCGCAAGGCACCTAGCGCCTCGCCCCATATTGAGCATGCATTTAGCGCCGGCGCTAAATCTTAGCACCTGCTCATGGGCGCAGGCTGATTATGACATCAGTTGAGTGTGCAACGCCTTTTGGGTGCCCCGGACTGGAAATTCAGTGGCGCCCCCCTCCGTAGCGCCTGGCGCTAATAGTGACAGCTTACCTGGGCCTAACCAAGTCACTCTCGGGCTGGAGGAGCGTTATTTAAAGGGGACTGATGTGGTTTAAAAGCGGCACCCATATTTGGAGCACAACTTCCTCGAGAGCTACAAAGAGTTGCTGAGCTGCACACTGAGAGCCATTTGACCACTGAGCCAATGTAGGCAGACGATCTTCAGCCGTCTGACCATCACCTTGCTGTTGGTGAGCCTTGACAATGGGGAACCTTCCTGTGGGCACTTATTATGGGGGCTGCATTGGAGGGGAACGTCCTGCTGCTGAATCATCTGGAAAGGGCACTGAGAGGCTGGGAGAGGGGGGCGGGCATGGCCAGACGGAGGAAGGCCAACAGACGTCGCCACAGCAGACCTTACGCTGGCAGGGTTTTCCGACAGCAGTTTTCCGACATGAACATGCCGGAGGAGCAGTGTGTCAGAAGGCTGCGATTTAGAAAGGAGGTGGTGACTGAGCTGTGCCTGCTGCTTCAGCCAGATCTGGAGCCTCAGATAAGGTGCAGGACACCTCTGTCGGTGGCTGAGAAGATGCCTGCTGACATGAACTTCTACGCGAGCGGCTCTTCTCAGGCTGCGCGTCAGAGGCTGATCAGAAGTAGCTTCTAGGCCCCTCTCACGGAATGCTAGCTGCCATTCCAAGAACAGGAATGGAACCGGTCTGATACCCCCAAGCCTGTGAAGGGCAAGATGCATGTAAATAGCAGGCATGGCCATTGTAAATGAAGAAAGTGTTTCATTACACAAAATGTGGTTCCTTCAAACTTGAGAAAGCTATGGCAACAGAAAGCAAAACTAATACACTGACACATAACTGGCTCTCACACCCGGGAGACTGTCCAAAACATAATTCACATTCCGACCATCTTCCTTGGCCTTGATTCCACTGCGCCAACCAAAGCATCCAATGCCCCATCAGTGAGGCGTTCCGCCCTCTGCCTCACCCTTTCCATGTCTTGCTCGGCTGGTGCGCCACAGGTAGGCTCCCACTGCTTTGAAGGCCTACAAGGCAGTGAGTGTGTCTGGTGATGCCAATTGACCTGCCCCTTTAAGAGCTGGCCGGCGCCAGTGTGTCTCAGGGAAAGTGATTATTGACAGCACCCTCGCTGCGCCCCACCGCTGCGAAATTGGGTTGCGCCGCCGGGTTAGCGCCTTAAGAGTAGCGTGCAGCGCCTGATTTAGCGCCGCAATCATCTTTAGGGGCGCTGCAACCCAATATCGCGCTAGGTGGCGCTAAATTGCTCCTGGCGCTAAACTTTGCGCATCGCCAGGACTAGCGCCCCAAACGCGACTATACTGAACTTCTAGGCCTGTGACTCTATGCATCTACCCTGTCAAGCCCTGTAAGAATTTTGTGTGTTTCAATGAGATCACCTCTCATTCTTCTAAACTCGAGAGAATATAGGCCTAGTCTACTCAATCTCTCCTCATAGGACAATCCCCCCATCCCAGGAACCAGTCTGGTGAATCTTCATTGCACTCCCTCTATGGCAAGTATATCCTTCCTTAGGTAAGGAAACCAAAACTATGCACAGAAAGGAGGTTGTCTTTATGATTAGAAAAGTACCACCTGATCCCAGTGTACAGATTTGTTTTTATTTATTGTTCATGCAATCACGGCCTTGTGAGTCACCTGAGCTCCCCAAAGGCCCAACATTAATTTTAAGTAACTTTGTTTGACTGTGGGAGAGCGAGGTATGAAACCTTTCAGGCCTGATCAAAATCTCTCGAAATAGGAGGCGAGGCAACAACATTGCCAACTCCCATTTATACAGCGCCTTTAATGTAGTAAAACGTCCCAGGGCGCTGCATAGGAGCGATTATCAGACTAAATTTGACACCGAGCCACATAAGGAGATATTAGGACAGGTGACCGAAAGCTTGGTCAAAGAGGTCAGTTTTAAGGAGCGTCTTATAGGAGGAGAGAGAGGCGGAGAGGTTTAGGGAGGGAATTCCAGAGCTTAGGGCCCAGGCAGCTGAAGGCACGGCCGCCAATGGTGGAGCGATTAAAATCGGGGGATGCTCAAGAGGCCAGAATTGGAGGAGCGCAGAGATCTCAGGGGGTTGTGGGGCTGGAGGCGGTTACAGAGATAGGGAGGGGGGCGGCGAGGAGGGATTTGAAAACAAGGATGAGAATATTAAAATTCAAGGATGGGCCACAATGCAATGGGATTTTTCGAGTGTCCCTTCCCATTGGCCTGCGTTATAGAGACAGGAAAAACTTGTTTTCTAAACAGCGGGGAGCATTAGAGAGGTGATGGGCTGGACTGTAATTTGATGCAATTGCCAGGCACAGTTAAGCGGCTGATCTGTGACAAATGAAGCTTTTCAGAAACTCACTTGCAGCCTTGACTGGGCAAAAGTCACTCACCTCAAACACACAATGGCATAACGAGAGCATTGGCTGCCGAGGAGTCAGCCGTGGCTCAATCGGCAGCACTCTCACCTCTGAGTCTGACGGTTGTGGGTTCAAGTCCCACCCCAGAGACTTGAGCACAATAAATCTAGGCTGACACTCCCAGTGCAGTACTGAGGGAGTGCTGCACTGTCGGAGGGGCTGTACTGAGGGAGTGCTGCACTGTCGGAGGGGCTGTACTGAGGGAGCACCGCACTGTCGGAGGGGCAGTACTGAGGGAGCGACGCACTGTCGGAGGGGCAGTACTGAGGGAGCGCCGCACTGTCGGAGGGGCAGTACTGAGGGAGCGCCGCACTGTCGGGGGGGCAGTACTGAGGGAGTGCCGCACTGTCGGAGGGGCAGTACTGAGGGAGCGCCGCAC
The DNA here is from genome assembly GCF_052327205.1 of Somniosus microcephalus. Taxonomy (NCBI): domain Eukaryota; kingdom Metazoa; phylum Chordata; class Chondrichthyes; order Squaliformes; family Somniosidae; genus Somniosus; species Somniosus microcephalus. The sequence continues at coordinate 76,624,590 of NW_028225180.1, forward strand.
TGTCGGAGGGGCAGTACTGAGGGAGCGCCGCACTGTCGGAAGGGCAGTAGTGAGGGAGCGCCGCACTGTCGGAGGGGCGGTACTGAGGGAGCGCCGCACTGTCGGAGGGGCAGTACTGAGGGAGCGCCGCACTGTCGGAGGGGCAGTACTGAGGGAGCGCCGCACTGTCGGAGGGGCAGTACTGAGGGAGCGCCGCACTGTCGGGGGGGCAGTACTGAGGGAGTGCCGCACTGTCGGAGGGGCAGTACTGAGGGAGCGCCGCACTGTCGGAGGGGCAGTACTGAGGGAGCGCCGCACTGTCGGAAGGGCAGTAGTGAGGGAGCGCCGCACTGTCGGAGGGGCGGTACTGAGGGAGCGCCGCACTGTCGGAGGGGCAGTACTGAGGGAGCGCCGCACCGTGGGAGAGGTAGTACTGAGGGAGTGCCGCACTGTCGGAGGGGCAGGACTGAGGGAGCGCTGCACTGTCGGAGGGGCAGTACTGAGGGAGTGCCGCACTGTCGGAGGGACAGTACTGAGGGACGCTGCACCGTCGGAGGGGCAGTACTGAGGGAGCGCAGCACTGTCGGAGGTGCCTTATTTCGGATGAGACGTTAAACTGAGGCCCCGTCTGCCCTCTCAGGTGGACGTAAAAGATCCCCCGGCCACTATTTTGAAGAAGGGCAGGGAAGTTCTCCCCGGTGTCCTGGGGCCAATATTTATCCCTCAATCAACATCACTATAAACAGATGATCTGGTCATTATCACATTGCTGTTTGTGGGAGCTTGCTGTGCCCAAATTGGCTGCCACGTTTCCAACATTACAACAGTGACTATCTCGGGGAGCCAGTGTCTTCAGGGAAGGGGGAGGGAAGGGAAGGAAATAGAAGCTGGGGGCTTTGAGGGGAGGGGCAAGGGCAAGTGAAGGTTTCCTCGTCTGTACAGGGCCTGCTCCAGTGGGTGTCCCTCCCTCCTCCCCCTCCCACTGTACCAAACGCTGCAATTGCTTAAAAAAGTGATCGGGATGGAGCAGAACCACGGCTTATGAATCCTGAACGTGCTGCTCTATAACCAAGAGGACCTTCCACTCTCCGAGCTCGCTGTTGCCTTGCTTCCCCATTACCAGCGAGGACCTTACAACCTCAATCTTCCCTGTTGCCTAGTTACTACATGAGGAGATAGGAGCCCGGCTAACCCGCAACGTTCCACTGCAGTCTTCGTCTGCACAGGAATTGCACAAATGCTCTTTTTTTTAATATAAATTTTCGAGTGAAATTGTCGATAAGGCCCCAATTTGCCAGCACCTTTATTACAGAGTATTTACAGCACAGAAACAGGCCATTCGGCCCATCTGCTCCACGCTGGTGTTTCTGCTCCACACGAGCCTCCTCCCACCCCTCTTCATCTCACCCCGTCAACATAACCTTCTATTCCCTTCTCCCTCATGTGCTTGTCTAGCCTCCCCTTAAATGCATCGATACTATTCGCCTCAACCACTCCCTGTGGGAGCGAGTTCCACATTCTCACCACTCTCTGGGTAAAGAAGTTTCTCCTGAATTCCCGATTGGATTTATTAGTGACTATCTTATATTGATGGCCCCTAGTTCTGGTCTCCCCCACAAGTGCAAACATCTTCTCTACGTCGACCCTATCGAACCCCTTCATAACCATAAAGACCTCGATCAGGTCACCCCTCAGCCTTCTCTTTTCTAGCCTGTTTAGTCTTTCAGGACATCATACTGTACATCCTTTACAACTAATACAAGTTTGAGGACTAGGAAACACTGTAAACATCTGGTTAGTACTCTTTATTAATCAGGTCAATGGGATAATAATTGACAACCCCTTAATGCCGTGTATCTGAGATACTTGTTTGTCCTGAAGCCTTTGTTGTTGTAGGGGTCTCTGTTAAATCAGAGGTTTCTTGAAGGTGGTGCTCTCTGCAGGTGCTGGGGATTTGACTGGGATGGGGCTATAGGCAGCCCCATAGCAAACAATGTTACACAGAATTACAGAGTGTTCACAGCACAGAAACAGGCCATTCGGCCCAACTGCTCCGTGCCAGTGTTTATGCTCCACACGAGCCTCCTCCCACCCCTCTTCATCTCAGCCTTATCAACATATCCTTCTATTTCTTCCTCCCTTGTGTGTTTATCCAGCTTCCCCTTAAATGCATCTAGGCTATTCGCCTCAACCCCTCCCTGTGGTAGCGAGTTCCACATTCCAAACTAGCACAACTACCGCTTAATCTTAAAATAATAACAGAAAACGCTGGAAACACTCAGCAGGCCGGGCAGCATCCGTGAGGAGAGAGAAGCAAGAGTTAACGTTCCAGGTCTGGGACATAACAACGCAGTGAGGGCAACGGGGCATCTGGGACCTTAGTGAACAAGGGGACAAACTGTGTATCTCCTTAACCAGTGAGATAGAAGGATTGAGAAATAAACAAGGGCTGAGAAGGAGGGTGAAGTAGAATCAAATCAGGTACAGGAAGAGAAATAAAGGGAGGGAAAGAAAGACTGGATGAAGAGAGAGAGATATCGAGACAGAAAGGAAAAGTATTTATTTTAAATGTGATATTGTGGCAGAGCCACTGAATGACTCTGGGCAATTGTACATAATTCCCTTTAATGATGTTCTAACACCAGCCTAAGCCTGTACCATTGTGTTAGACATTACTTCGTTTTGTATATAGTGTTTGTATGCATGGGGCGTGGCCCCTTTAAGAGCGCGGGAAAACGCGGGCAAACGCGATGACGTCACGTCGCAAACCACGTGACTGCCCAGGCAAGTCCTCGTGGAACCTCCATCTTGTTAAGACCTGTTTTCGTGGCTCTCCTGTATCGATCTCATCAAACTGTTTGAACTCGTTTAGTTTTACATTAAAGACCTGTTTGATTGATCTCCTGAGTCGACCTCAGTTATTAGTTCGGAATTCGTCAATTCCTACAATATTATTAAAATCTCCAACAACTTTCACTTTCTGGGCCAGAGAGGTTGATTGGCCGTCATGAACAATTATCACAGCATTAACAGGGTACTGAAGCTGTCCCAGACCTGAAACGTTAACTCTGTTTCTCTCTCTCCACGGATGCTGCCTGGCCCGCTGAGTGTTGCCAGCATTTTCTGTTGTTATTTCAGATTTCCGGCATCCGCAGTATATTTGCTATTGTACGGTTTAATCTATGTATCTCACTAGCACGGAGGTCTCAAACTTCTGAGTTGTTTCCTCCAGCTAGTGCACTGGCTCGTGGCGTCACCTGGAGTGGAATGGGTGCCCGCCGCCACAGCCAGTTGTGATGGCTGTACCCCTCCAAGCCTCGTCAAGAAGCCAGGCTGGTTGCTCGATCACAGAACGCTTGGCTTGGTCCCAGTTATTCCGTCCCAGTAGTCGGCCACGGGAGGGTCGACTCGGCTCTCGTCTCCAACCACCAGGAGCGTCACCTTGGAGCCAAGTTGATTCGAAAGAGTCCAGAATGCTCGCTCGCTATTTTAATTCTCCGCCCCCCACTCCCACTCTGACCTCTCCGTCCTCAGATTGTTACACTGTTCTAACGACGCTCAACGTAAGCTCGAGGAACAGCACCGCATCTTTCCATTAGGCACTTTACAGCACTCTGGACTCAACATTGATTTGAACAATTTCAGATCATAACCTCTGCCCCCATTTTGTCGGAGGCAGCTGTTGATGATTCTGCCATTCCCATTTACACCTCCTCTAGACCCATCCATTGTTTCTTTACTTGTTCCATTACCATCTCCTTTTGACTTTTGAGTGTCAGCCAGTGGCTCACTGGGCAGCACCCTCTCCTCTGAGTCAGAAGGTCGTGGGTTCAAGTCCCACTCCAGGAACTTGAGCACAAAAATCCAGGCTGACACTCCCAGTGCAGCACTGAGGGAGCGCCGCACTGTCGGAGGGGCAGTACTGAGGGAGCGCCGCACTGTCGGTGGGGCAGTGCTGAGGGAGCACCGCACTGACGGAGGGGCAGTACTGAGGGAGCGCCGCACTGTCGGAGGGGCAGTACTGAGGGAGCGCCGCACTGTTGGAGGGGCCGTACTGAGGGAGTGCCGCACTGTCGGAGGGGCAGTACTGAGGGAGCGCCGCACTGTCGGAGGGGCAGTACTGAGGGAGCGCCGCACTGTCGGAGGGGCAGTACTGAGGGAGCGCCGCACTGTCGAAGGGGCAGTACTGACGGGGCGCTGCACTGTCGGAGGGGCAGTACTGAGGGAGCGCTGCACTGTTGGAGGGGCAGTACTGAGGGAGCGCTGCACTGTTGGAGGGGCAGTACTGAGGGAGCATTGCACTGTAGGAGGGGCCGTCTTTCGGATGAGACGTTAAACCGAGACCCCGTCTACTCTCTCAGGTGGATGTAAAAGATCCCATGGCCACTATTGGAAGAAGAGCAGGGGGAGTTCTCCCCGGTGTCCTGGGGCCAATAGTTATCCCTCAACCAGCATCACTAAAACAGATTACCTGGTCATTATCACATTGCTGTTTGTGGGATCTTGTTGTGCGCAAATTGTCTGCTGCATTTCCTACATTACAGCAGTGACAACACTTCAAAAAGTATTTCATTGGCTGTAAAGCGCTTTGCGATGTCCTGAGGTGGTGAAAGGCGCTGGATAAAGGCAAGTTTTTCTTGCAAAAAAATGAGGAAAAGTAGGAAAGGCGGCAGCGAATTGGCGCACAGCAAGATCCCACTGACTTAGCCCACCAATTGTGCTGTCCAGCAGGGCTTGCGGGTAAAAGACTCAGCACTGGCATTCCCAACCTCTTCTGCTGGTAAACCCCCAGGTGTGCCCCCAAACCCACCAACGCCCTGCTACTCACAGCCCCTCCCCCCTTACCCCGCGAATCGTGGCAGGTCAGCAACATAAGAACATAAGAATTGGGAGCAGGAGTCGGCCATTCGGTCCCTCGAGCCTGCTCCGCCAATCAATAAGATCATGGCTGATCATCGATCTCATCTCCACTTTCCCCGCCCAATCCCCATATCCCTCGATTCCCCGAGAGTCCAAAAGCCTCTCTGTGCATGGACCGTGCCCGCAGTTCCTTGGAAAGTAACACTTGAGAAATGAATATCAGGGTGAGTTGCCATTTCAATTTCGAGCAACTCACCCTCAGCACGGCACTGGAGTGTCGGCCTGGGTTATGGGTTCAAGTCTCTGGAGTGGGACAGGAACCCACGAGCTTCTGACTCAGAGGGGGGCGAGTGTTACCCACTGATCTACGGGTGACTCAAAGGGTCTTCAGAGAAAAGGAAAACCGATAAAGAATAATAAAGATCATCCTGATTGTTAACTGCGCATAGCACAGTTGCTGCCTTTTGTCGGCCACAACAGTTGCGATTCAACGTTCCCTGTGTTGTCTTAGATGTAGAGATATCCAGTCTTAGAACTTTCCATAATTACTAGGCTTTATGAGTCGGGTCTATTTTCAACAGAGAAGCGAATACATAAGAACATAAGAAATAGGGGCAGGAGTCGGCCATTCGGCCCCTCGAGCCTGCTCCGCCATTCAATAAGATCATGGCTGATCTTCGACCTCATCTCCACTTTCCTGCACTATCCCCATATCCCTTGATTCTTTTAATATTCAAAAATCTATCGATCTCTCTCTTGAATATACTCAACGACTGAGCCTCCACAGCCCTCTGGGGTAGAGAATTCCAAAGATTCACCACCCTCGGAGTGAAGAAATTTCTCCTCATCTCAGTCCTGAGACTGTGACCCCTGGTTCTAGACTCTCCAGCCAATGGGAAGCAGCCTCTCAGCGTCTGCCCGGCCATGTCCTCGAAGAATTTTATATGTTTCAATGAGAGGCCCCAGGATGTCCCACCTCGCAGATCTTTTGGCGCTCCAATCTCCACTCATTTCGCCAGGCATCGTCCCCTTGCTGGGTTACCGTTCCACAGGACGCCCCTTCGCCCTCCGATAGCTCGCCGGAGCGGCCACTGCGTGTCCCCGTGGTTGAAGAGACCTGTAGGAGATGCACCACAGTCCAGCAGGGTTTACTGGATCAGAACAGGAGGAGGTCATTCAGCACCTTCAAGCCTGTTCCGCCATTCAATTGGATTGTGGCTGATCAGCATCTTAACTCCATGAGGGTTCCGTAACCTTACTAACAAAAGGTCTATCAATCTCAGTTTTGAAATTTTCAAGCAGGAGCCCAGACCCTGGTCAATCATTCCTCGACCCAAGCCAAGATCAAATAATTAATTTGCCCAAAAACTTAAACTGGACCAGCCACAAAGCCTTTCCACCATCTACAAGGCACAAGTCAGGAGTGTGATGGAATACTCTCCACTTGCCTGGGTGAGTGCAGCTCCAACAACACTCAAGAAGCTCGACACCATCCAGGACAAAGCAGCCCGCTTGATTGGCACCCCATCCACCACCTTAAACATTCACTCCCTCCACCACCGCCGCACCGTGGCTGCAGTGTGCACCATCTACAAGATGCACTGCAGCAACTCGCCAAGGCTTCTTCGGCAGCACCTCCCAAACCCGCGACCTCTTCCACCTAGAAGGACAAGGGCAACCGGTGCATGGGAACACCACCACCTCCACGTTCCCCTCCCAGTCACTCACACCATCCTGACTTGGAAATATATCGGCCGATCCTTCATCGTCGCTGGGTCAAAATCCTGGAATTCGCTCACAGCGCTGTGAGAGCACCTTCACCACACGGACTGCAGCAGTTCAAGAAGGCGGCTCCCCACCACCTTCTCGAGGGCAACAAGGGATGGGCAATAAATGCTGGGCCTCGCCAGCGACGCCCACATCCCGCGAATGAATTAAACAAACTCAGTATAGACCCAGGATTGAACCCAAGATCTCTCTGAGCTGCATATGGGTCACCCACTGACGGGATGGAATTGCTCTGTCATTGGAGAAGCTGCAACAAATGGGTGTTCAGGATCCCGTTTGCAGATCATTCCCCCCGCCCAACCACCGAGGACATCGTGTGTTTCGGGCTTACCTTTCAGGTCGAGGTTCCTGGCACCATTCGAGTGTTGGGTCACCGTCCTGGAGTCAATCTTGAGCGTGTGGACATTGTTCGGATCCCGAGAGACCATCACGTTGTGCCACTGGTTGTCGTTGATGGGCTTGTCCGAGTTCCCCTTCATCAGCGAAGGACCGTTCCCCAGGTCAAACACGTAATGCAGGTACCTGTTAAAAGCAAACGGCATTAGGACTCACGCAGGGCTCCATCAAACTTCCCATTCCTATCCACTCTCAGAGCAAGAACGACCTGCATTTAGATAGTGCCTTTCGCTTAGTAAAAGAAGTCCCAAGGCGCTTCACAGGAGCGTTAATCAGACAACAACTTGACTCCGAACCACATAAAGAGATATTCGGGCAGGTGACTGTGACTCCCAGTTCTAGACTCCCCAGCCATTGGGAAACATCCTCCCTGCATGTTTCCCCCTTAGTAGAGGGGTCAATGACCAGGGGGCCTAGTTCCAAGGTAAGGGGCAGGAGGTTTAGAGGGGATTTGAGGAAAAACTTTTTCACCCAGTGGGTGGTTGGAATCTGGAACTCACTGCCTGAAAGGGTGGTAGAGGCAGGAACCCTCACAACATTCAAGAAGCATTTAGATGAGCACTTGAAACGCCATAGCATACAAGGCGACGGACCAAGTGCTGGAAAATGGAATTAGAATAGACAGGGCTTGATGGCCGGCGCGGACACGATGGGCCGAAGGGCCTCTTTCTGTGCTGTATAACTCTATGACTCTATGCATCTACCCTGTCAAGCCCTGTAAGAATTTTGTATGTTTCAATGAGATCACCTCTCATTCTTCTAAACTCTAGAGAATATAGGCCTAGTCTACTCAATCTCTCCTCATAGGACAATCCCCCCATCCCAGGAACCAGTCTGGTGAACCTTCGTTGCACTCCCTCTATGGCAAGTATATCCTTCCTTAGCTAAGGAGACCAAAACTGTACACAATACTCCAGGTGTGGTCTCACCAGGGCCCTATATAATTGCAGTAAGACGTCTTTACTCTTATACTCAAATCCTTTTGTAATAAAGGCCAACATACCATTTGCTTTCCTAATTGCTTGCTGTACCTGCATGTTAACTTTCAGTGATTCGTGTACAAGGACACCCAGGTCCCTCTGAACACCAACATTTCCCAATCTCTCCTCATTTAAAAAATTCTCTGCTTTTCTATTTTTTCCTACCAAAGTGGATAACTTCACATTTCTCCACATTACCCACTCACTTAGCCTGCCTATATCCCCTTGAAGCCTCTTGCATCCTCCTCACAGCTTACATTCCCAACCAGCTTTGTGAATGGGCTCTCCAGCCTAATCTCACTTTCCAGCTCTTGGTCCGTAGCCCTGTAGGTTACGACACTTCAAGTGCACATCCAAGTACTTTTTAAATGTGATGAGGGTCTCTGCCTCGACCACCCTTTCAGGCAGTGAGTTCCAGACCCCCACCACCCTCTGGGTGAAGAAAGTTCTCCTCAACTCCCCTCTAATCCTTCTCCCAATTACTTTAAATCTCTGCCCCCTGGTTATTGACCTCTCTGCTGTGGGAAATTGTAGACATTGATTTTCGTTGACTAAGTCAGTGCGAATAATCCTCTGTGTATTTGTTCTCCCAGGGATTCGTTTTGACGAGGACAGGAAGATGGTTGTTTTGAAGATCAGAGCATGAAGGAAACTTCCTCTACCTGAAGAAAAGGGACATTCCCAGCTAAAATCTGTGCACATAAAGTACCTCTTAAGCAGGCTAACGGGAAGGAACACTTGAATAATTCCAGTGCGTTATGGCCCATCCCTTGATCTTAAAATTCTCATCCTTGTTTTCAAATCCATCAATGGCCTCGCCCCCCTCCCTATCTCAGTAACCTCCTCCAGCCCCACAACCCTCCGAGATCTCTGCGCTCCTCCAATTCTGGCCTCTTGCGCATCCCCCGATTTTAATCGCTCCACCATTGGCGGCCGTGCCTTCAGCTGCCGGGGCCCTAAGCTCTGGAATTCCCTCCCTAAACCTCTCCGCCTCTCGCTCCTCCTTTAAGATGCTCCTTAAACCGACCTCTTTGACCAAGCTTTTGGTCACCTGCCCTAATATCTCCTTATGTGGCTCGGTGTCAAATTTAGTCTGATAATCGCTCCTGTGCAGCGCCCTGGGTCGTTTTAGTACATTAAAGGCGCTGTATAAATGGGAGTTGGCAATGTTGTTGCCTCGCCTCCTATTTCGAGAGATTTTGATCAGGCCTGAAAGGTTTCATACCTCGCTCTCCCACAGTCAAACAAAGTTACTTAAAATTAATGTTGGGCCTTTGGGGAGCTCAGGTGACTCACAAGGCCGTGATTGCATGAACAATAAATAAAAACAAATCTGTACACTGGGATCAGGTGGTACTTTTCTAATCATAAAGACAGCCTCCTTCCTGTGCACAGTTTTGGTCTCCTTACCTAAGGAAGGATATACTTGCCATAGAGGGGGTGCAATGAAGGTTCACCAGACTGATTCCTGGGATGGGGGCATTGTCCTATGAGGAGAGACTGAGTAGACTAGGCCTATATTCTCTAGAGTTTAGAAGAATGAGAGGTGACCTCATTGAAACATACAAGATTCTTACAGCGCCTGACAGGGTAGAAGCTGAGAGGTTGTTTCCCCTGGCTGGGGAGTCTAGAATCAGGGGTCACAGGCTCAGAATAAGAGGTCGGCCATTTAGGACTGAGATGAGGAGAAATCTCTTCACTCAGAGGGTGGTGAATCTGTAGAATTCTCTACCCCAGAGGGCTGTGGAGGCTCAGTCATTGAGTATATTCAAGACTGAGAGTGATAGACTTTTGAATATTAAGGGAATCAAGGGATATGGGGAGCGGGCGGGATAGTGGAGTTGAGGCAGAAGATCAGCCATGATCTTATTGAATGGCGGAGCAGGCTCGAGGGGCCGAATGGCCGATTCCTGCTCCTATGTTCTTTTCAGCCGGCACAGACACGATGGGCCGAATGGCCTCCTCCTGTGCCGTAAATTCCTCTGATTCCGTGATTCTTCAGCTGGGCTGGCACTCCCGCGTGCTTCAGGCCTTTCAGTTGCTAAACCAAGATCCTGTCTTCCTTGGTTGCCGAAGAGTCCGGCGGCAATTTGTGACAGCACTCCTGCTTCAACCAAAACCAGCAGCAAACAAGTGAACCGATCCGTTCATCCCAATGCTGTTTTGGGGATCTTCCTGTGTATAAAATGGCCGTTGTGTTTAACAGTGACTCATGGGGCTATCAAACTCTTTTGAGATGTTCCTGAGATGTAATAATGTGCTGTAAAAATACAAGTCTGTTGTCTTAAAAGTTCTTTTTTTTTTAACTTACGGACGGTGAGCAGAACAACAACAATTGCATTTGTTTAACGCCTTTAACATAGTAAAACGTCTCAAGGAGCTGAAAGTATATTCATTTTTAATTTTGATATATACTAAAAGGCTTTGCCAGGCCACAAGGTTTTTCAAAGTGAAATAAAGTTGGTGAATGTAACAGACGGTCTTTCACTGATAAGTGGTCATGGAATGTGCTTTACTAAGAGGCAGCAAACATGCTTTCAAAAGAAATTGTCGGGTCTGCAAGCTGCTTTGTGATGGAGATACTTCAAGAGCCGCGTTTCGGATAAGCAGATGCTGACAGAACAAATGGTTGTGGCTGCAGTGGGGTAAGTCACAGGCAACAGAGATGAACAAACCCCCTTAGATTTGCAGACTTCGGAGGAGGGGGTGGGTTTGGAGGCGGGACTGCTGGGAAAATCAAAAAGAATGGGAGCGGGTCCCGAACCCGCCTGCAACCAATCTTCCTGGGAGGCGGGTCCCCAGTTTGCGCACGGACCCGACTCCTAGCAGCAGGAAGAGGACTATAGCCACTTAACTGCCTGTTAACAGGCAGTTAATAGGCAGTTAAGAGGCTTTTTCCCTTTCTGAGACCTCTGCTGCAGGCTTCCCGACGTCGGGGAACCCCGCCAGGGTAAGTGAGGCGTGCTGTGGGGCTGTTGTAATGTTTGTGTATAGATGACAGCTGCAGAAGTGGTGTGAAGGATGCAATGGGACACTGGTGAGTATCAGAGGTAAGGAAATGTTGGGAAAGTCATTTTTAATGTGTTTAGATTTTTCTGTAGGTGACCAGCTTTGAAGTGTTTGTGTGGGTTCACCTCATTGGGAGAAGTGACAGATTATTTCTGTACCCTCACCTGCAGCTGCCATCTATTTTATCCTAAGGAGAGAGTCATTGGAGAGCCTGGGAGCAAGGGCTCACTTTTGTATAGTGATTGTCAGTGTTTGACAGCACCTCAATGCTGTCAAACACTGTCAAATCATCTGTCAAAAATAAATGGTTCATATCCCTTTAAGAAAACTAGCAGCTGAAGTATCATCAATTGACATTATCTGACACGGGCTTTCCTTTAATTGGCAGCAAGCCCGCAGGGCGGGCTTAACGAGGCCAATCAGGGGAAAATAGCGTCTGTACGTCGGACGTCACTGGGGGGCGGGACTAGAACCCGGAAGGCAGCAGTCTCGCCCCCAACTCGTCTCGGTAAGTAAAATCCAGCCCTTCGTGTCTACAACGAACAGGCCACAGGGTTGTGGAATGACTTTTGGCGGCTAAAGGGAGGAGTCAGACCTTGGGAGTTCTGAAATAGAGGATGCAACGTAATACGCGAAATGTGACCGAGTGGTTTGCTGCCACTTCCGCCAACTTGTATGAGTGAATGAGCAAGTTGGGCTTTGATAAAGGCATCTAACGGGTAACCACACGGGATGTGTGGGTGTGAAAGTTTGACAGCTCAAACAACTCAGGTCGAACATTAAAGGAACGCCTCTCACAATCTCTGAATGATTGATTTACGGAGAAAGGCAAGGAAAACAGCATAAAAGAGAGTGACTAAAAATATCAGCACTGCAGTCGGAAGGAAGGGCCTACAATCAACGCCGGACTGATCATCCGTGGGTGGTTGTATACGATTTCCTGTAACATTATTGGTGTACAGTGGTTGGGGTTTTGAATCTGTCTTAGGAACAATAAAAGGTTGAAGATGGAACTGGTATGTCTGGTGTAATTTCACATAAGTCTCAAGTCCGAACTCTATAACCTGTTAGACGGGGTGAGGGGTAATTCCACATGTCCTACAGCGCTTCACAGGAGCGTTACCAGACAGCAATTGCTTAGAAGTGGCTGATTTTTCCCGCCCATAACCCAGGAACGCTAAGGCAAAAATCTAGCGATCAAAATGTTGCCCTGGATAAGATAATCTACCTCTGTGCCGCGAAGGGAATGAATCGTCTGCGATTTTCTGGTCCATACGGCTCGGTATCACACCATACAACGGATCCAGCCCTAACCCACTGCAGAAGCCGTGTTTCCAACATTACAACGGTGACTACACTTCAAAACAAAATGTACGTCATTGGCTGCAAAGCATTTTTGGAGCGTCCTGAGGTGGTGAAAGGCGCTGTATCACTAGACCAGCAGTTGAACATAACTACACAAGCCAGCGGAGACTAAGGCCTAGAAATTGATTATAGCCACGTTTAGGGCGCCAGCCTCGCCAGGGCGCTAAAAGTAGCGCCCCGGAAGCAGTCGCGGCCGCCCTGGAGGCGCCCCGCATCCCTCTTGGGGCGCTGTAACTGAATATCGTTGCGCAACGTGCCGCAGTGCCACACGCTGCGGCACGTCGTGCTGCGGTACTGCAGGCCTTCCTCCCCTTCTTAAAGGGGAGGGGCCTTGTTCTGCGCGATCTGGGGCCCAGCTGGGCCCCCGAGGATCACGAGTGCCGGCAAAAGAGCCCGGCACCGAGGAGAAGTGCCGGGCTCTTGGAACGCAGCCGGCACTCCGCGGCGGGGGGGGGGGGGGTTAGGAGGCCGGGGACGGGAGCGCAGAGAGGTGCTGGCAGGCAGCCAACAACAAAGATGGCCGCCCCGCACCTCTCCTTTAATTTGCGCCTCTACCGCCACAGGTAGGCCCCCCTGAACCGGTCGCACATAGCGTCCGGCGGTAAAGCAGGGGGCGCTTCCTAATATCGCGGCCGGGGCGTTAGCGGGGCGCTGCACACACCGATGACATCATTGGTAGCGGCGCAGCACTAACGGCTAACGCCACCATTAGCGTCCCGCAGAATTTAGTGGGAGGCGTGGCCAGTGGCTTGCGGCCCACTTAGCGCCTTCTTAAGGCGCTAACAGGTGGCACAGCCACCTGAATTTCTAGGCCTAAGAAACAACAGCATTTTAGAAAGTTCGGACACATGCACCAGGAATTTCCACAGGGTAGTAAAAACGTCCCAAGGTGCCTTATCAAACAAAATTTGACACCGAGCCACATAAGGAGATATTCGAGCAGGTGACCAAAAGCTTGGTCAAAGAGGTGGGTTTTAAGGAGCATCTTAAAGGAGGAGAGAGAGGCGGAGAGGTTTAGGGAGGGAATTCCAGAGCTTAGGGCCCAGGCAGCTGAAGGCACGGCCGCCAATGGTGGAGCGATTAAAATCGGGGGATGCTCAAGAGGCCGGAATTGGAGGAGCGCATTGATCTCGGAGGGTTCTGGGGCTGGAGGAGATTACAGAGATAGGGAGGGGGGCCGAGGGCCATGGAGGGATTTGAAGACAAGGATGAGAATTTTAAAATCGAGGCTTTGCTTAACCGGGAGCCAATGTAGGTCAGCGAGCACAGGGATGATGGGCGAACGGGACAAAATAAACAAAATAAAGACATTTTATTCTGTGAGGTGTTTTAACTGCTTATGTACCATGACAGAATTAAGAAAAGGAAGGAAGGGAGGGAGGGAGGAAGGAAGGGAGGAAGGAAGGATGGAAGGAAGGAAGGAAGGAAGGAAGGAGGGAAGGAAGGAAGGAGGGAAGGAAGGAAAGAAGAAGGGAGGAAGGGAGGGAGGAAGGAAGGAAGGAAGAAAGGAAGGAAGGAAGGAGGGAAGAAAGAAAGAAAGACTCGTATTCATATAGTCCCTTTCACAACCTCAGGATGTCCCTAAGCACTTTACAGCCAATGAAGTACTTTTTGAAGTGTGGTCACTGTTGTAATGTGGGAAACGCAGCAGCCAATTTGCGCACAGCAAGCTCCCACAGTATTTTGGTTGAGGGATAAGTATTGGCCATTACATCGGGGAGAGCTCCCCTGCTCTTCACCAACAGTGGCCGTGGGATCTTTTACGTCCACCTGAGAGGGCAGGCGGGGCCTCGGTTTAACGTCTCATCTGGAAGACGGCACCTCCGACAGTGCGGCGCTCCCTCAGCACTGGCACCGGGAGTGTCGGCCTGGATCATGGGCTTGTGTCCCTGGAGTGGGACTGCGAACCCACGACCTTCTGACTCAGAGGCGAGAGTGCTACCCACTGAGCCACGGCTGACATCTGATTAAATTTTAATAATGAAATGTTTCCAATTGAAAAAGAACCTCACTAAAGGGCATTCAGTGATGGTACTTAGGACTGAGATGAGGAGGAATTTCTTCACTCAGAGGGTGGTGAATCTTTGGAATTCTCTACCCCAGAGGGCTGTGGAGGCTCAGTCTATGAGTATATTCAAGACAGAGATCGATAGATTTTTGGACTCTCGGGGACTCGAGGGATATGGAGACCGGGCAGGAAAGTGGAGTTGAAGTCGATGATCAGCCATGATCTTATTGAATCGTGGAGCAGGCTCGAGGGGACGAATGGCCTAATCCTGCTCCTAATTCTTATGTTCTTCGGAGTAGATGCGTAGAAAGCCAACATCACCAGATCACTGATCTCCAGCACGGTGGCATAGTGGTTAGCACTGTTGCCTCACAGCGCCAGGGACCCGGGTTCGAATCCAGCCTCGGGTGACTCTCTGTGTGGAGTTTGCACATTCTCCCCGTGTTTGCGTGGGTTTCCTCTGGGTGCTCCGGTTTCCTCCCACAGTCCAAAGGTTGATTGGCTATGATAAATTGACCCTTAGTGTTAGGGGGATTAAATACGTGGGGTTACGGGGATAGGGTGGGCTATGTGTTGGTATAGGGGTTACGGGGATCGGGTGGGATATGTGTCGGTGCAGGCTCGATGGGCCGAAATGGCCTCTATCTGCACTGTGGGGTTTCTGTGAAGTAGAATTTTGGTTGGCCTCAGATGGAGTGCAGACTCTCTCCCATAAGGGCATCTTCCATTTACTCAAATCCAAAGGGCCAAGTCACAGGTTTGCAAGCACCTACGCCCAAACCTATGTAAGGAATTTAACCAGCTGAAACTGGCTAAATGAGGAACAACCTTTTTACGCAGCGAGTGGTGAGGATTTGGAATGCGCTGCCTGATAGGGCGGTGGATGCAGATTCAATAGGAGCCTTCAAAAGGGAATTGGATAAATACTGGAAGGGGAATAAATTGCAGGGATATGGGGAGACAGTGGGGGGAGTGGGACGAACGGGATCGCTCTTCGAAAGAGCCGGCGCAGACTCAATGGGCTGAATGGCCTCCTTCTGTGCTGTACTATTCCATGATTCTATGATCAAAGCCCACAGCTTACAGGAATAGGGCTCTGCCTACTGGTCCAGCCAGGTTCACCCTACCCATTAGGATACTAGATTGCCAGGTTATTCAGAGAATCTCAGCTCCCGGGTAATAACCAATTGAAGCGCCAAAAATGTCCTGGAATTCGACAGACTTGCCTTGCTCCAATATTGGACTTGGGCCGAATATTGGCATTAAAACGAAAGAGCTGCCAGGGCACTCGATGGGCCGAATGGTCTACTCCTTGTCCTAGACCAATGGAGACTAGATAGCTGGTCTCAAAATACCATCACTTAATTCCTTTTGGCCTCTTTCTCTGCTAAACCTCTATCCCATTTCCGATCTACAACTTTTTGACACTAACTAAAACAGACATGGGCCTAGAAATTCATTGACGCCACTTTTGGGGCGCTAAAGTGGGGCGTCCGCTAAAATTTGCGGCCGCCGCCAAATCAAAGCCACTTCTCCGATATTCATTAGCTTCGCCCTAGGAGTTCGAGCGAGCGCTAAAACTGCTGCTGGACGCCTCTCTTTGGGCGCTAAGCCGGAGGTGGTGATCGATAGCGCCGAGGCCGGGCGCAGCGCAGGTGCGGCCATCTCGTGATTGACAGCAGACACCCTGGCGCCGGCCAGCTCTTAAGGGGGAAGGGTCGACTGTGTCTGCTGCCACGCCCTGGATAGTGGAGCCCTCCAGCTAGGCCTGAACACTGCTGCTGGACCCAAATAGCGCCTGAAGACATGGAGAAGGCCCGTGAACGTGCGCAGCGCTTCTCAGAGTGTGATCTGAGTGTGCTGCTTGCTGCTGTGGAGAAGAGGCGCCATGTTTTGTACCCGGACAATGGCAAGAAGGCGACGGTCCGCGTCTACAGGAGAGCCTGGAGGCATGTCGCCAGCAAGCTGTCAGCCAACAGCGACGTCCCCAGGACCAGTGCCCAATGCCGCAAAAAGTTAAATGACCTCACACGCATTGTCAGGGTGAGTACCCTTTCCAGTAACCTCCTCATCCTTGCATGTGCACCTCACATTATGGGCAAAGGGACCTGAAAGCTCTAATGGCCAGCCTTCATCCAGCAGCTATGGGACAGGCATGAGCATCAATTGCACATTCTGCACTTAACACACTGGCCAGGCTATTCCACCATGGGAGGCATTGCACACCAGATCATGGCGACACACTGGCCAGGCTATTCCACCATGTGAGGCAGTGCACACAAGATCACGGCGACACACTGTACTTAGAGGCCGTCCTTTCTCTTGCAGGCCAAGCTGGCGAATAATCGCAAGAGCTGGACTGCGACCGGGGGAGGCCGACCCCATATCCAGCCACTCACCGACCTGCAACATCGCGTGGAGCGCCTCATGGGTGGCTGGGTGATTGGGCCCATTGCATGTGGAGATGCCGACCCTGTTCTGGGCAGCAATGGTAAGGACATCACCTTTTGCACCTCTCTCGTCCCACTTGCGCATCAGATCTACATCCTTTGCCACTGTCCGACCAATGCGCTGAATGCCACCACTCATGCACCCGCACTGACGCCCTCTCCTCACTCTAAAGCTACTCTTGTGCCTTCCTGCTTTCAGATGGTCAAGAGGAGGTCCCTCAACTTGCCAGTGACAGACCCTCCGAAGAGGAGCAGGAGGAGGAGCAAGAGGAAGGCGGCCCATCAGAGGAACCCTCAGCCGCGGCCACCCAGGCCAATGTAGGGGACACATCTTCCCTGGAGGGCAGCGTGGCGGAAGTGTCGAAGGGGAGGCGAGCTCCTGGGACCTGCGGGCTGCAGAAAGGCGGGAGGGGGGTGGAAGCTCGGCGGCCTTCTCCCCAGAGGGGGGATGCGTCGGAGGGGAGTCCAATTGCTGGGCCCAGCGGCCTCCAGCAACGCAGGAAGGGTCGGCCAGCTCGGCGGCCTTCTCCCCAGAGGGAGAGTCCGGCCTCCAGTCAGGAGATGCTCTTCGCCGAGGAGATGGAACGCCTCGAAGACTTGTCCGCGGACTCGGAGCGCCGGCACACGGAGCTCATGGTGGCAGTGGCACGGTTGCCTGAGTCCATCGATTCCCTCTCGCGGAGTGTGGCCGAGTTCGGGCCCTCAGAGGCCACCAGTCGGGCGGAATACCGGGCAGATCAGGCAGCGAGTCGGGCGGAATTCGGGGCAGCTCTGTCAGCGACTGGCCAGGTGATCAGTGGTGCCGTCCAGTCACTGGCTGCTCTGATGCGGTCAGCGAACAGGTCAACACGGGCACTCACTGCTGCCACACTCGCTGTGTCAGCCAGGCATCGCCAGGGCACCCGGCGCGCTGCAGCAGCACAGCGGTCTGTCCCTCGGCAGATTGGTGTGCATGCTGCAGTGCTGGCCCGGGCGAGTGCCAGTGTCTCAGGCGACCAGCGAGCGCCTGCCATCCGCCAGCTTGCCGCCATTCCTCCAGCCGCCACTGCCACTCCCCCAGTGGAGCTGCCAGGAGCTGCTGCAGCGACTGATGCTGGCCAGCCACAGCTGCAGCAATCAACAGCCGCCCGCTCGACGGCCAGACCTCCACTAGGCCGACCCCCAAGGGCATCTGCCGTCACGACATGTGCCCCTCAGGAGCCTGCCCCCAGCCTTGCAGCAGCCAATGGCCTTACTTTGAGGCGGAGCAGCAGGGCGGGCAGGGGCCACCCAAAGATGGCCAAGGCATCGCCCTAGCGGGCCAAATAGTCGAATGTGTGGCCATTTGTGTTTGTTTCTTGAGGCCGAGAATTGGATGTTTGTTTTTTGAAGGCCGATGATGTGATGTTTGTTTTGGACGAAGGCCGAGAATGACGGCCATTTTAGTTGGCCTATTTTGTTAATCCTCTCCAGGTTGTGGGAGCGAGTAATGTGTTTGAGTGTTTTTTGGGGGTTTCGTCTGTTTTTGGTTTTCATGTGGGAAGGGCCCAGAGTTTGTACAATAAAGCATTTTATTTATTCACATTGTCCATGTTTGATCTTTGAAGTGTTTGTTGCCTTAACCGGCTGAGGGCTTGCGGAGCGGCTGCAATCATGTTCTATCATTGGCACAAGCCATTCCCTGACAGGGGGCCTAGAAGTGACGTTCAATAAGCCACTGACGGGCGGCCCTTGGACCTTGTGCGTCCCTCCTGGGCTGGTACTCCTCGTCCTCGTCGTCCTCATGCTCCTCCTCCTGAGGTGGTGGTCCAACGTGAGGTGGCAGTGCCTGAGTCCTGTGGATAGCCAGGTTGTGCAGCATGCAGCAAACGACGATGAATTGGGAGACTCGATCCTGCGAATACTGGAGGGCTCCCCCGGAGCGATCAAGACAGCGGAACCGTTGCTTGAGCACACCGATTGTTTGTTCTATGAGGTTCCTCGTCGCTTGATGGCTCTCGTTGTATGCCTCTTCAGCAGGGGTCGTGGGCGCGCGGAGTGGGGTCATGAGCCAGGTACACAAAGAATAGCCTTTGTCCCCGATAAGCCATCCTCTTGGGGGAGGCTGTGCCTGGAACATGTCAGCCACAGTTGTCTGTCGCAGGATAAAGGCATCGTGGCTGCTGCCTGGAAAGCGGGCATTGACAGCTAGGATGCGCTGCCTGTGGTCACACACCAGCTGTACATTGAGGGAATGGTAGCCCTTCCGGTTGCGGTAATCCTCGGCATGCTCAAGAGATGCCCGCAAAGCAACATGCATGCAGTCAATGGCGCCCTGCACCATGGGGAAGCCCGCTATTCTTGCAAACCCCACTGCACGCTGCTGCTGCTTGTCCAGGGTCATGGGGAAGGAGATGAATTGATGTCTCCTTCTGAAAAGGGCTTCGGTCACCTGGCGGATGCAGCAATGCACGGCGAACTGGGAGATGTTAGCGATGTCCCCAGTAGCGGATTGGAAGGAGCCGGAGGCATTGAAGTTGAGAGCCACCGTCACCTTCACTGCCACCGACAGAGACGTCCTGCGCATCAGCTGTGGCTGCAGATCTCTCTGAAGCAGCCGGCAGATGTCTGCAACCACCTCCCTTCGGAATCGCAGCCTCCTAACACACATCGCGGCAGACATGGTCAGATAGGAGGTCTGCTGGCGGTATACCCTGCGTGGGTAAGGCCTCAGTTGGCGACGCCTGTTGCCCCCTCTGCGTCTAGCCAGGGCAGCCACTCTCTCACGGCGTCTGTAAGCCCTTCTGGCATAAGGCTGAAATTCAGCGTTGCCACCCAATGCAGCCCCCATTATATGCTGGCAAACACTGAGCTCTGAATGAAGGCAAAGATAATTGGTAAGCTCTGGCCTGAGCCAAAAATACCTGTCCAAGTGTTGGTCCAAACCAGTAAACTCTCCTCCTTGGTCTCTGTCCAAAAAACCGTTGCACAAGAGTGAATGCTGCAAAATGGCTGGCCTTTATACTGCTGGGTAAGTGCCCTTTAATTTGCGCTCCCCGCGGCCCGGCTGGCCTGTGTACCGTTCCACTTCACAGTCGCTCGGGCCGCCCGGCGCACAATGGGCCGGCGCGAGTGAAGTTCCGGTTTGGGGCGCACAAAGGGCGTTGCACTATTAAATGACGTCATGATCTGCGCGCGCAGCAGGGCGCGCGCTAAGACTTTGCGCCGGCGCTAAATGTGTCCTGAAGTTGGGGAGAGGCGCAGATCGCGCTGCGCCCGGGCGATAAGCGCCTAGCGCTCGAGATCTACTCCTCCTAAGGCGCTAACGGCTGGCGCGCCCAACTGAATTTCTAGGCCATGGTTTTGTAAAACTCTGACTAAGTAACGTGCCTAAGTTCAATGGAGAGACTGTGAAAAGAACATGGATAAATTAAACAGGAACGTTATACCATGCAAAACAAATCTATGATTCCTCTCTTAAAATGTAGATTGGTGTTCCTTTTAAGGCAGAATGTCTAATTGCTGTTAAGTAAACACTGCTAGAGTCCATATAGCGGTCAATTAAGAGACTGCAGATATTCTGGCTCCAGTATGTTGTGCTCCTGGAGGGCTCCTCTGTTTCTGCTTTTGGTTGGAAGAAGTTTGAGTGAGACAGACAGGAACTATGTGTTAGACCTAACTCTTTCTAATATAAAGGACAAGTGTAAAAGTTTAAATGTTAATTCAAGCTTTAACATCTCATAGAAAAGGGAAACTCTTGGACTGTGATTGGACATACTACCTTGAAAAGAAAGAAGACTTGCATTTCTATAGCGCCTTTCACGATCTCAGGATGTCCCAAAGCTCTTTACAGCCAATTAAATACTTTTGAAACCACTCTACGGACAGCAAGCTCCCACAAATAGCAATGTGATAAGGACCAGATAACCTGTTTGTGATGTTGATTGAGGGATCAATATTGGCCAGAAGATTGGGGAGATCTTTCCTGCTCTTGTTCAAAATTGTGTCAGGGGGTCTTTACATCCACCTTAGAGAGCGGATGGGGACTATGGTTTTATCACCTCATCTGAAAGACGGCACCATTTGAACGTGCAGCACTCCCTCAGTATAAAAGTAGGGAAGTCTTAATACAACTGTACAGGGCATTGGTGAGACCACACCTGGAGTACTGCGTACAGTTTTGCTCACCTTATTTAAGGAGGGATATGCTTGCATTGGAGGCAATTCAGAGAAGGTTCACGAGGTTAATTCCTGAGATGAAGGGGTTGTCTTATGAGGGAAGGTTGAGCAGGTTGGGCCTATACTCACTGGAGTTTAGAAGAATGAGAGGTGATCGTATTGAAACATATAAGATTCTGAGGGGGCTCGACAGGGTCGATGCTGAGAGGATGTTTCCCCTCGTGGGGGAATTTAGAACTGGGGGCATAGTCTCAGAATAAAGGGTCGCCCATTTAAGAAGGAGATGAGGAAGAATTTATTCTCTTAGAGGGTGGTGAATCTTTGGAATTCTCTACCCCAGAGAGCTGTGGAGGCTGGGTCATTGAATATATTCAAGGTGGAGATAGACAGATATTTGAGCTACAGGGGAGTCAAGGGTTATGGGGAATCTAGGCTGACACTCCCAGTGCCAGTACTGAGGGAGCGCCGTACTGTCCGAGGGGCGGTACTGAGGGAGCACTGCACTGTCGTAGGGGCAGTACTGAGGGAGCGCCGCACTGTCGGAGGGGCAGTACTGAGGGAGCGCCGTACTGTCCAAGGGGCAGTACTGAGGGAGCGCCGCACTGTCGGAGGGGCAGTACTGAGGGAGCGCCGCACCGTCGGAGGGGCGGTACTGAGGGAGCGCTGCACCGTCGGAGGGGCGGTACTGAGGGAGCGCCGCACCGTTGGAAGGACGGTACTGAGGGAGCGCCACACCGTCGGAGGGGCAGTACTGAGGGAGCGCTGCACTGTCGGAGGGACGGTACTGAGGGAGCGCCACACCGTCGGAGGGGCGGTACTGAGGGAGAGCCGCACCGTCGGCGGGGCGGTACTGAGGGAGAGCCGCACCGTCGGCGGTGCGGTACTGAGGGAGCGCCGCACCGTCGGAGGGGCAGTACTGAGGGAGCGCCGCACCGTCGGAGGGGCGGTACTGAGGGAGCGCCGCACCGTCGGAGGGGCGGTACTGAGGGAGGTGCCGTCTTTCGGATGAGACGTCTGCTCTCTCAGGTGGACGTAAAAGATCCCGCGGCCACTATTTCGAAGAAGAGTGGGGTAATTATCTCTGGTGTCCTGGGCCAATATTTCTCCCTCAACCAATGTAACAAACAACAGATTGCTTGGTCATTATCACATTGCTGTTTGTGGGAGTTTGCTGTGCGCAAGTTGGCTGCGTTTCCCGCATTGCAACAGTGACTACACTTCAAAAAGTACTTCATTGGCTGTGAAGCGCTTTGGGACGTCTGGTGGCTGTGAAAAGCGCTATAGAAATGCTAGTCTTTCTTTAGTATAAGTCCTATCTGAAACTTTTCTTCAGCTTTCTCCCCATCTCTCCCGAAGGTGCTGACTTTACCGGGTATCCAAATTCACTTGCACCAGCAGTCCTCCAGTACCAGACCTAAGTGACAAAACATTCATCGGTGAAGCATTCACGGTGTAATAGCCTGGTAACCTGGGAGGGCAGGGGCTCATTCACAGCTGCCGGACATGGGCTAATTTGCTGCTTCTCTCCCATCCTAGTCCAGGATTCCTGAAGTCAAACCTAGAGGCGACTTTCTCCTTCAGTCACGATCTGCTAACTCAGCGCAAACATAGGAACAGGAGGAGGCCATTCAGCCCTCGAGCCTGTTCCGCCATTCAATCAGATCATGGCTAATCTGTATCTTAACTTAATCTACCCGCCTTGGTTCTGTATCCTTTGCCTAACAACAATCTGTCAATCTCTGTTTTGAAATTTTCCATTGACCTCCAGCCTCAATAGCTTTTTGGGGGGAGAGAGTTCCAGATTTCCACCACCCTTTGTGTGAAGAAGTGCTTCCTGACATCACCCCTGAACGGCCTGGCTCTGATTTTAAGGTTACGCCCCCCCCGTGTTCTGGACTCCCCCCCACCAGAGGAAATAGTTTCTCTCCATCTACCCGATCAGAGGTCAAACCTTCTCTTTGTTACGGCTTGGTGGCCCACCAGGAGGTAAGTTTAAGAACATTAGAACGCAAAAAATAGGAGCAGGAGTAGACCATTCGGCCCCTCGAGCCTGCTCGGCCATTCAATAAGATCATGGGTGATCTTCCACCTCAACTCCACTGTCCCGCCCGATCCCCATATCCTTTGATTCCCCGAGAATCCAAAAATCTATCGATCTCCGCCTTGAATATACTCAACGACTGAGCCTCCACAGCCCTCTGGGGCAGAGAATTCCAAAGATTCACCACCCTCTGAGTGAAGAAATTCCTCCTCATCTCAGTCCTAAATGGCCGACCCCTTATTCTGAGACTGTGACCCCTGGTTCTAGACTCCCCAGCCAGGGGGAAACAACCTCTCAGCATCTACCCTGTCAAGCCCTGTAAGAATTTTGTATGTTTCAATGAGACCACCTCTCATTCTTCTAAACTCCAGAGAGTATAGGCCCAATCTACTCAATCTCTCCTCATAGGACAGCCCTCTCACCCCAGGAATCAATCTAGTTACTTGTTAAACATGATGAGAGTTTCTGCCTCTCCCACCCTTTCAGGCAGTGAGTTCCAGACCCCCACCACCCTCTGGGTGATAAAAGTTCTCCTCAACTCCCCTCTAATCCTTCTACCAATTACTTTAAATCTCTGCCCCCTGGTTATTGACCTCTCTGCTAAGGGAAATAGGTTCTTCCTGTCCACTCTATCTAGGCCCCTCATAATTTTAAACACTTCAATTAAATCTCCCCTCAGCCTCCTCTGTTCCAAAGAAAACAACCCCAGCCTGTCCAATCTTTGCTCATAGCTAAAATTCCCCAGTCCTGGCAACATCCTCGTAAATCTCCTCTGCACCCCCTCTAGTGCGATCACATCCTTCCAGTAATGTGGTGACCAGAACTGCACGCAGTACTCTAGCTGTGGCCTAACTAATGTTTTATACAGTTCAAGCATAACCTTGCAGAATTCTTGGAGTGCTGCAGCTGGCCGCTACAGTAATGGCCCCTGACCAACAAGGAGCATTGGCTGCCTAGATGTTTCCGCTTTACGAAATCATGTGCAAACTTACCTAAGGAGGGACATACTTGCCTTAGGGGCGGTGCAATGAAGAGTCGCTAGATTGATTCCTGGGACGAGAGGGCTGTCCTATGAGGAGAGATTGAGTAGACTGGGCCTATACTCTCTGGAGTTTAGAAGAATGAGAGGTGATCTCATTGAAACATACAAGATTCTGAGGGGGATTGACAGGGTAGATGCTGAGAGGCTGTTTCCCCTGGCTGGAGAGTCTAGAACTAGGGGTCACAGTCTCAGGATAAGGGGTCGGCCATTGAAGACTGAAATGAGGAGAAATGTCTTCACTCAGAGGGCGGTGAATCTTTGGAATTCTCTGCCCCAGAGGGCTGTGGAGGCTCAGTCGTTGAGTATATTCAAGGCTGAGATCGAGAGATTTTTGGGCTCTCGGGGAATCGAGGGATATGGGGATCGGGCGGGAAAGTGGAGTTGAGGTCAATGATCACCCACGATCTTATTGAATGGCGGAGCAGGCTCGAGGGGCCGAATGGCCGACTCCTGCTCCTAATTCTTATGTTCTTATGTGCACTTGAAGTGCTGTAACCTACAGGGCTACGGAGCAAGAGCGGGAAAGTGGGACTAGGCTGGAGAGCTTTTTTTTCGGCTGGCGCGGACGCAAAGGGCCGAGTAGCCTCCTTCTGTGCGGTAGAGGTTTACGACTCTATGACTTGTACCCACCCTTTAACGAGCTCCACCACGATGAAATCGTTGCCGTCGCCACTGTTGTAAAGAATCAGCCCGTCTATCGCCGTGGTCTTGAACTGGAAGAAGAGATGCATGGAGGTGTAGGCCTGCAGCGTGGCCAGCGCCAGGTAGCTGGACTTGGTTTTGAACGTCACCGGATCCGCGATGATGTCCCTCATGCCGAAGAAGGCGTTGAGTTCGCAGTAGTTGATGTCGCCGTTCTTGCAGAGGTCAATGTAGTGCATGCCGTTGAACTCGAGGCTCTGTAAGTGTCCGATGAAGTTCGAGGGGACGATTGAGATGAAGCGCTTCTCCGTCATGATGCCAGTCTCGATGTTGTGGAACTCCAGTCTGGTGTGATCGCCAGCCATTTGCCCTAAAGACGACAAAAGCAACACCTTTTAGAAAAAGCACCGGGGAGCGCCAACTTATTTGTCTCCTTATTTGTCTCGGCGTGGAATATGTGTCTCATTTACGCTTCTGATTTTAACTCCGGGCGGATTCCCCCGCTCAGACCTGAGTTAAAATTACAGTCTGTCGAAAGTACATAGAGTTATACAGCACAGAAAGAGGCCCTTCGGCCCATCGTGTCCACGCCGGCCATCAAACCCTGTCCATTCTAATCCCATCTTCCAGCACTTGGTCCGTAGCCTTGTATGCTATGGCGTTTCAAGTGCTCATCTAAAAGCTTCTTGAATGTTGTGAGGGTTCCTGCCTCTACCACCCTTTCAGGCAGTGAGTTCCAGATTCCAACCACCCTCTGGGTGAAAAGGTTTTTCCTCAAATCCCCTCTAAACCTCCTGCCCCTTACCTTGAAACTATGCCCCCTGGTTATTGACCCCTCTACTAAGGGGAAAAGTTCCTTTCTATCTACCCTATCTATGCCCCTCATAATTTTGTACACCTCAATCAGGTCCCCCCTCAGCCTTCTCTGCTCTAAGGAAAACAACCCCAGCCTGTCCAGTCTCTCCTCATAGCTGAAGTGCTCCAGCCCAGGTAACATCCTGGTGAATCTCCTCTGCACCCTCTCCAATGCAATCACATCCTTCCTATAGTGTGGCGACCGACCAGAACTGCACACAGTATTCCAGCTGTGGCCTAACCAGCGTTTTGTACAGCTCCATCATAACCTCCCTGCTCTTATATTCTATGCCTCGGCTAATGAAGGCAAGTATCCCATATGCCTTTTTAACCACCTTATCCACCTGTTCTGCTGCCTTCAGGGATCTATGTACATGCACACCAAGGTCCCTCTGATCCTCTGTCCTTCCTAGGGTCCTACCATTCATTGTGTATTCTCTTGCCTTGTTAGTCCTCCCAAAATGCATCACCTCACACTTTTCAGGGTTAAATTCCATTTGCCACTGTTCCGCCCATCTGACCAACCCATCTATATCATCCTGCAGACTGAGGCTTCCCCCCTCGCTATTTACAGACTGATGTAATAAAACTCACTACGCACTTGGTTTGAGTATAAAGCAAGGCTTTAATCAACTTGTTTCAAAACATGGAGGTCTAGTTGTCCTTCACTAGTTCCTGTCTTACAAAATGTCCCAGGGCAAGCTGGACCCACGCACGAGTATTTATACTCCTTAGACGGCACCACCAGCTGGCCGTCCAGTGTTATTTCATGAGTAGTTTCTTTATGATGATGAGATTTATAACACAGACCCTTAATTTTTAATATTTCTTGAAATGCTTTGCCAGGCAACACGGGTTTTTTTTTCAAAGTGAAATAAAGTTGGTAAATGCAACATGCAGTCTTTCACTGATCAGGCAGGAAACATGGTTGCGACTGCAGGGGGTAGTGATAGTCAACAGAGATCAACAAACCCCCTTAGCTTTGCAGGCATGGTGACTTTTCTGAGGTTAAAGGGGAGAAGTCAAACCCTTTGAAGTTTTGAAATGCAGAATACGACGTAACTCATGAACCTAGCCAAGCGGCTTTCTGTCACTTTTTGTAGACTTTAAGAGTGAATAACAATTTTGGGCTGTGATAAGGATCAGCCACACAGGATGAGTTCGTGTGAACGTTTGGCAGCTCAAACAGCTCAGACCAACATTAAAGGAAGTCTTACTGCAATTATATAGGGCCTTGGTGAGACCACACCTGGAGTACTGTGGACAATTTTGTTCGCCTTACCTAAGGAAGGATATACTTGCCATAGAGGGAGTGCAACGAAGGTTCACGAGATTGATTCCTGGGATGGCGGGACTGTCGTATGAGAAGCGATTGAGTAAACTAGGCCTGTATTCTCTTGAATTCAGAAGAATGAGAGGGGATCTCATTGAAGTATACAAAATTATTACAGGGCTTGATAGGGTGGATGTTGGGAGAATGTTTCCCTTGGCTGGGGAGTCTAGAACCAGGGGTCACAGTCTCAGGATAAGGGGTCGGCCATTGAGGACTGAGATGAGGAGAAATTTCTTCACACAGAGGGTGGTGAATCTTTGGAATTCTCTGCCCCAGAGGGCTGTGGAGGCTCAGTCATTGGGTATATTCAAAACAGAAGTCGATAGATTTCTGACCAGTAAGGGCATCAAGGGATATGGAGATAGGGCCGGTGAATGGAGTTGGGTAGAAGATCAGCCATGATCTCATTGAATGGCGGAGCAGGCTCGAGGGGCCGAATGGCCGACTCCTGCTCCTATTTCTTATGTTCTTATGAACGTTTCACTATCTCTGACTGATTGATTCAATGCAAAAAGGCAAGGAAAGCTGTATAAAATACAGTGGCTAAAGACTGTTGGCACTGCAGTCAGAAGAAGGTGGCTTAGCCAGTCATCTCGCCTACGAGGGTCAGGCTGCAGTCAGAGGAAGGAGGGGCCTGGCCAGTCTTTTCGCTCACGGGGAGCTACAATCAACACTGGACTGATCATCGGCGGGTGGTTGTATGTATGGCTTCCTGTAATATTATTGGTCGACTGCTCAGATCGTGGTTGGGGTTTTGAATCTGCCTTAGGAACAATAAAAGGTTAAACATATAGAAACATAGCAGATAGGAGCAGGAGTAGGCCATTCGGCCCCTCAAGCCTGCTCCACCATTCAATGAGATCATGGCTGATCATCCAAATTTAGTACCCGGTCCCTGCTTTCTCCTCATATCCCTTGATCCCCTTAGCCTTAACAAATATATCTAACTACTTCTTGAATATATTTAATGAATTGGCCTCAACTGCCCTGTGTGGCAGAGAAGTCCACAGGTTCACCACTCTCTGGGTGAAGAAATTCCTCCTCATCTCAGTCCTAAATGGCTTACCCCTTATCCTTAGACTGTGACCCCTGGTTCTGGACTCCCCCGACCATCGGGAACATTCTTCCTGCATTTAGTTTGTCTAGTCCTGTTAGAATTTTATACGTTTCAATGAGATCCCCTCTCATTCTTCTAAACTCCAGCGAATGTAAGCCTAATCGACCCAATCTCTCCTCATACATCATTCCTGCCATCTCAGGTATCAGTCTGGTGAATCTTCGCTGCACTCCCTCCATGGCAAGAACATCCTTCCTCGGATAAGGCGACCAAAACTGTACACAATACTCAAGGTGTGGTCTCACCAAGGCCCTGTACAACTGCAGCAAGGCATGCTTGCTCCTGTACTCAAATCTCCTCGCTATGATGACAATACCGGTGTGTCTGGCGTAATTTCTCATAAGTCTCAAGTCCGAACTGTATGACCTGTTGGACGGAGTGAGGGGTAATTCCGCACGTCAGGTCTCAATGATGCCACCGGGCCACGACGTGCACATGTAACGAAGGACCCCTGTTGGCTCCGGGCGCGCATCCGTGCTGCCCGCTCAGGAGAGCGGGTTAAAATTGAGAGGTGATCTCATTGACACATGTAAGATTCTGAGGAGCGATTGACAGGGTAGATGCTGACAGATTGTTTCCCCCTGGCTGGGGAGTCTAGAGCCAGGGGTCACAGTCTCAGGATAAGGGGTCGGCCATTTAGGACTGAGATGAGGAGGAATTTCTTCACTCAGAGGGTGGTGAATCTTTGGAATTCTCTGCCCCAGAGGGCTGTGGAGACTCAGTCGTTGAGTATATTCAAGATTGAGATCGATAGATTTTTGGATATTAATGGAATCAAGGGATGATGGGGATAGTGCGGGAAGGTGGAGATGAGGTAGATGATCAGCCATGATCATATTGAATGGCGGAGCAGGCACAAGGGGCCGAATGGCCGACTCCTGCTCCTAATTCTGATGTTCTTATGTCGTGATCAAGGCAGCTTTCAGACAGGTAAGAGCCAGGGCGATTTTAACTTCCCGCCCGCCTACTGAACAAGTTGGGTTAAAATCGCCCCCAAGGAAATGCATAACAAGCATAAATATTGTATCCCTTTAAATGTGCCTTGTAATAAAGTGGTTTCCTTCAGAATCTGGAACTAATAGACTATAATCCATTTTGAATTAGTGTTATCAAAAAACATTTTACATTTACATTTACAAAAGAATGCCAGTTTGGAAAATAACATTTATCAAATACGTGAAAGGGCTAGCAAAAATGCTAGATAATTTTTTTAAATTAATTCATGGGATGTGGGAGTCGCTGGCAAGGCCCCGCATTTATTGCCCATCCCTAGTTGCCCCTTGAGAAGGTGGTGGTGAGCCGCCCTTCTTGAACCGCTGCAGTCCGTGTGGTGAAGGTGCTCCCACAGTGCTGTTAGGGAGGGAGTTCCAAGATTTTGACCCAGCGACGAGGAAGGAACGGCCGATATATTTCCAAGTCAGGGTGGTGTGTGTGACTTGGAGGGGAACTTGGAGGTGGTGGTGTTCCCGTGCGCCTGCTGCCCTTGTCCTTCTAGGTGGAAGAGGTCGGGTTTGGGAGGTGCTGTCAACCGCAATCTCCTACTGTTGAGATTCATTTTTGTGTCATATTTTTCCCCAACAACAACTTGCATTTATATAGCGCCTTTAACGTAGTAAAACGTCCCAAGGTGCTTCACAGGAGCGATTATCGAACAGAATTTGACACCGAGCCACATAAGGAGATATTAGGATAGGTGACCAAAAGCTTGGTCAAAGAGGTCGGTTTGAAGGAGCGTCTTAAAGGAGGAGAGAGAGGCGGAGAGGTTTAGGGAGGGAATTCCAGAGCTCAGGGTCCAGGCAGCTGAAGGCACGGCCGCCAATGGTGGAGCGATTATAATCAGGGGATGCTCAGGAGGTCAGAATTGGAGGAGCGCGGAGATCTCGGTGGGTTGTAGGGCCGGAGGAGGTTACAGAGCCAGGGAGGGGGCGAGGGCCATGGAGGGATAGGATGTATTCTGAAGAAATTATTTAGCAGGTTTGCAATTTTTCAACTTGGAAACAGCTTGGCTTCTGTTCCAAGTAACAACTGCACTGCGTCTCGAACCACCTCAATAAAGTCTGCAGAGCTGCTCGAACCCAACTGCAGCCCGACTGACCAGGGCCTGCTTCGGGCAGGGCCTATCTGTAATGTGCTAGCTGGGTTCCTCGGTTGTTCAAAGGACCCCGAGACAATTTTGAGCTGCCAGTGGGCGGAGCATGCACCTTGCACGCTCCACCTATTGGCTACCAGACGTTGAGTAGCTTAACCAGCAGTTCTTAAAGGGCCGCTCAGGAAAAGTTAGGTTGTTATGGAATCACAGAATGATACTGCACAGAAGGAGGCATAGAAACATAGAAGGTAGGAGCAGGAGTAGGCCATTCGGCCCCTCGAGCCTGCTCCGCCATTCAATG
This sequence comes from Somniosus microcephalus, assembly GCF_052327205.1. Lineage (NCBI taxonomy): Eukaryota > Metazoa > Chordata > Chondrichthyes > Squaliformes > Somniosidae > Somniosus > Somniosus microcephalus. Next base: position 76,654,982 of record NW_028225180.1, read on the forward strand.
AGATCATGGCTGATCATCCAAATTCAGTACCCTGTCCCTGCCTTCTCCCCATATCCCTTGATCCCTTTAGCCTTAAGAAATATATCCAACTCCTTCTTGAATATATTTAATGAATTGGCCTCCACCGCCCTCTGTAGCAGAGAATTCCACAGGTTCACCACTCTCTGGGTGAAGAAATTCCTCCTCATTTCAGTCCTAAATGGCTTACCTCTTATCTTTAGACTATGACCCCTGGTTCTGGACTCCCCGGCCATCAGAAACATCCTTCTTGCATCTAGTCTGTCCAGGCCTGACAGAATTTTATAGGTTTCGATGAGATCCCCTCTCAATCTTCTAAACTCCAGTGAGTATAAGCCCAATCGACACAATCTCTCCTCATACGTCATTCCTGCCATCCCAGGTATCAGCCTGGTGAATCTTCGCTGCACTCCTTCCATGGCAAGAACGTCCTTCCTCAGGTAAGGCGACCAAAACTGCACACAATACTCAAGGTGTGGTCTCACCAAGGCCCTGTACAACTGTAGCAAGACATCCTTGTTCCTGTACTCGAACCTTCTTGCTACGAAGGCCAACATACCATTTGCCTTCTTAACCGCCTGTTGCACCTGCATGCTTACCTTCAGCGACTGGTGCACAAGAACACCCAGGTCTCTTTGCACTTCCCCTTCTCCCAATCTATTGCCATTCAAATAATAATCTGCCTTCCTGTTTTTGCCACCAAAGTGGATAACCTCACATTTATCCACATTATAGTGCATTTGCCATGTTTCTGCCCAATCACCCAACCTGTCCAAATCGTACTGGAGTTTCACGACATCCTCCTCACAGCTTACCCTCCCACCCAGCTTTGTGTCGTCTGCAAATTTGGAGATATTACATCCAATTCCCTCGTCCAGATCATTAATATATATTGTGAACAGCTGGGGTCCTAGCACCGATCCCTGCGGTACCCCAGTCGTCACTGCCTGCCACTCGGAAAACGACCCGTTTATTCCAACTCTTTGCTTTCTGTCCGCCAACCAGTTCTCTATCCAAGTCAATACCTTGCCCCCAATCCCATGTGCCTTAATTTTGCACGCTAATCTCTTATGTGGGACCTTATCGACAGCCTTCTGTCAGCCCATCGAGTCTGCGCCGGCTCTCTCGAAGAGCAATCCAGTTAGTCCCACCCCCCCCGCTCTTTCCCCATATCCCTGCAATTTTTTCTCCTTCCAGTATTTATCCAATTCCCTTTTGAAGGCTCCTATTGAACCTGTGTCCACTGCCCTATCAGGCAGCGCATTCCAAATCCTCACCACTCGCTGCGTAAAAAAATTTTCCTCGTGTCCCCTCTGGTTCTTTTGCCAATCACCTTAAATCTGTGTCCTCTGGTTACCGACCGTTCAGCCATTGGGAACAGTTTCTCTTTATTTACTCGATCTAAACCCTTCATAATTTTGAACACCTCTATTAAATCTCCCCTTAACCTTCTCTGCTCCAAGGAGAACAACCCCAGCTTCTCCAGTCTCTCCACGTCACTGAAGTCCCTCATCCCTGGAACCATTCTGGTCAATCTCCAAGGCCTTGACATCCCTCCTCAAGTGTGGTGCCCAGAAGTGGACACAATACTCCAGCTGGGGCCGAACTAATGATTTATATTGGTTTCGTGTAATTTCCTGGTTTTGAACTCTCTGTCTCTATTTAAAAAGCCCAGGATCCTGTATGTTTTATTAACTGCTTTGTTAACCTGTCCTGCCACCTTCAATGATTCGTGCACAAACACCCCCAGGTCTCTCTGTTCTTGTAAGATTTTGCGGAGCCAGGAGGAACGTGAATGGAACCACAGAAAGCTAGCGAGCCCCTGCCAGCCCATCCACACCGCCAGTGTTTCTCCCCCCAACCACCTTGCCTCAGAGCTGTCAGAAATTTCGCCTCCTCAATCCCACCCCACAAAGATCAGCATCTAGCTTCCTGAGAGCACTGGAACACCACTTGAAGCTCTCTCGCTCTCTGTCTCATTCTCTATCTCTCTCTCTGTCTCTCTCTCACTCTCTGTCTCTCTCTCCGACTCACTCTCTGTCTCTCTCTCTCTGTCTCTGTCTCTCTGTCTCTCTCTCTGTCTCACTCTCTGTCTCTCTCTCTCTCTGTGTCTCTCTCTCTCTGTCTCTCTGTCTGTCTCTCTCTCAGTTCAGTTCAGTTCAGTTCAAATGCTTTATTGGCATGAAAGTTTACAGAGAACCATATTGCCAAAGCTTACATAGCTGTCTGTCTCTCTCTGTCTCTTGTGATGAAATATGCCATTCATCACTCATCTGTATTCTCTGTGTGTGATTGTGCCTGTGACTGTGGTTTAGTTTCAGTTTCATTTCCCTTACCTCAGTTCCATTTCCTCACCTGTATTTTATTGTGTGTAGGGCTCCGCCCATACCTGGCCCCTACTTAAACAGGCCCAGCATGTCTCACATCCAGTACAGCCGACCTCTGGATGGGAGACACTTCTCCACTGTGTGTTACCTTCTAAGTTAATAAAAGCCTTGCTTTGTTCAGTTAACATTGAGTCTCAGATTTATTGAGGCACATCATCTCTCTCACTCTGTTTCTCTGTCTCTCTCTCACGCTCTGTCTCTCTCTCTGTCTCACTCTCTGTCTCTCTCTCTGTCTCTGTCTCTCTCTCTGTCTCTGTCTCTCTCTCTCTGTCTCACTCTCTGTCTCAATTCAAATCAATTCAAATCGCTTTATTGGCATGATAAGGTACATCTTATGTTGCCAAAGCATCGAAAAACATTTATGGTTGAACACAAACGCAGATCTATTCATACAGTGTATAAACAGATATATCCCTGAGTGTATAAATATACATTTGTATAATTTGTATATACTCTTTTCTTAGGTTTACTGGTTGTCCCTCTGTTTATGGCAAGCTGTAACATAGTGTGCCGCTAAGGTTACACAGTTTCTCTGTTCCCCTAGTAGGTATGGGAGTTTTTGGTCGTCATTCAAATTTCTGAATTCAGGGCATATTTGTGTGAATTTTTGGTAGAAATTCTCCCTGATGCCCTGATATTTTCCACAAGCTGTGAGGAAGTGTATCTCTGTCTCCACCACTCCCTGACTGCAGTGAGAGCATATCCTGTCCTCTCTTGGCAGCCGGGTCTGTCTGCGTCTGCCTTTTTCGATCGCCAGGCTATGTTCACTAAGTCTGTACCTTGTCAAGGTTTTTCTCAGTTTGCTATCCTTTACCATGGCCAGGTATTCAGCCATGTTGTATTGTCTGTTTAGGGCCAAGTAGCAATTGAGTTTGTTTTGGGTTTTTGTTGTTTCTGCCCAATATGACAGGTATTTTTCCTTTTGCTTAGTGACAATTGTGTTGGGTCGAATTCTCTGTGCTACGATGTCACTGTCCTGGGGCTGGTTACTGTTAGTAGTGTTAGTGGTTGCTTCACTGAGTCCCAGGACTAGTTGACTGAGGGTATTCTTCTTTATGGTCCTCTCTTGGCATTTCAAGGCTTCGTAATGATAGCAGTGGGGGTTGCTCATTTTTAGGTGTTTCCAAAATTTGGTGGCTCTTTTTTGGATAGTAATTATTAATGGATATTGGCCTAGTTCTGCCCTGCATGCATTGTTTACGGTTTTCCTTTGAGTCCGGAGGATACTTTTACAGAATTCTGCATGTAGGATCTCAATTGGGTGTTTGTCCCATTTTGCAAATTCTTGTTGTGTTAGCGGTCCCCACACCTCACTGCCATAGAGTGCAATTGGTTCAATTACTGATTTAAAAATTTTGAGCCAAATGCTAATTGG